>NW_022196312.1:0-537591 GCF_008641045.1 Pistacia vera
GGATTGGAATGTTGTACCCCGGTTAAGATCGGGTTGGTGGTTTGCAACAACAATAAAAAACAATTATTACTATTACATCTGTGCTATTCACGCTTCTGGAAATGTTTTTACGGTCTTAAAGCTTTTGTGGAGGAACATCCTTTTATCTCCTTGGATGAATCTCAATCAATCCTACAAGAAACTCTTTTTAGTTTATTACTATTGTTGTTCTTGGTCATCTTGAGGGTGCGAGCCTCAGAATTTGTAATGTTTCTGATATGCTATTCTTCTGAAACATTTGACAGGGTACAGTTTTACCAGATAAGGGAGCGAAACTGCAGAAGCAGATTGCTGAGCTGAACTTGGAGCTCAAGAAGATGAGGATGGAGGAAAGATCTGAGTCCGGAGTCATTGATCTGGATGACCTAACGGGTAATTTCACGAGAGCTCTGAATGTAGAGAACCATTTGTGCTAAACAAGTTATGCTTGTGGAAAGGTGATAAATAGATATTTGTTTTGGTAGACTTAGAATTTGGATTTGTCTACCAAACAATGCTGTTTTAAATGACAATGCTTTCATTATTGAAATGAATCCAAATTCAAATCACAAAAGAAAGCAAATGTTGTATGTATAATCCACTCAATGACAATGCTAGTATGAAGGTTTTGCAATGAAAGACAGCAATGGGAATCCATTTAAACTCTCGGTATTAGCGTTTTGCTATCGTGAAGTACGAGGGCTGACATAATCAGACATTGGTGTTAGCTCTTCAGGCAAACACTGAACCTCGCGAGAATATTTCCGACGCCCCGGTGCACAAACAAACATTGCATGGCCATGTAATTGGCAGCTAATTGTCACCACTCACCATCACCTATGGGATCGATGTCCAGCCTATCAAATATATTACATGTTTTCCATTGGTACGAGTCCTTGCCACGACGCCACCCTAACATTTTATAAACCCCTTCAGCTAATAAACAATGGAATTCTAATTCATTCTTTTGTAAAATAAAAATCTCGGTCACTAAAATACAATCACTTTCATCTTAAATATAGATTCCCAATAAATTATCCTAAAATTTGATTCAAGTATGCAAATCAACAAAAGCATAACAAAATGCAAGAAGAAAATATTGTTTACCTCATAGAGATGCTAAAATGGAATGCCCAATTAATTAGAATGATTCGTTGCAGAAACAACTCACTCCCAGGGACCTACCAACAAATGGAACAAGTCCCGGTTTGTAAAGTGCAAGCCCAGGCCCAGATAAAAAGCCCGAGTAAAAAACTATCCCCCCTTTGTTTAACTTTTCAAACCCCATCCTATCCTACTATCCTACCCAATCTAGTGAAATACATATTTGTTTTAATATTGACTATTCAATTCAAAATCCAATGCTATTCTATTCAACTCAAAACATTTAACAATCATTTTTCTCAATAGAAGTTTATAAATTAACAAAAACACCCCTATCCACCCAACTATTGCTGATAGCCCGCCACCACTGTCGGACGATGGCTGGAAGTCATCGCATGGATCTAGCCATTGATGACTGCCAAATCTTGGCCGTAGATTTGACAATTTTTTATCAGATCCACGATGGATTTGGCCAAAAAAGACCATGTCGGTGCACGACTGGCCGGATCCAACCGGTCATGCACTGTTTCGATGATTGTCGACTGTCATTCGACGGTGGTGGCTAACAGCCATCGGTCCTCTTGGGTGGTTGGGGTGCTTTAGTTAATTTTTAAACTTTTATTGTGGGGGTTTTTAGCTAAATTAATAAATGTAGGGGGTTAAAGAAATCTAAAATAATAATAATATTAAAATAGAAGGACAATTCAGTAATATATATAACATACTCACCAATTTATTCATCTCAACCAAACATATCAATATAACATACTCATCAATTTATTCTAATCCAACTAAACACATCTTCTTAAACATTCTCAATAATCTTAAGGGGGTGTTTGGTTGGCAGTAATGTCAGATTATTGAGATAATGTCATTTGATATTACTTGATTACCACGTTTGGTTGTCAAGTAATATAAGATTCCAGTAATCTTCAAATACCAATAGTAGTTACTATTAGTAATATTGGAGGTAATCTGATTACCTTCATTTTCTTAGGTATTCTGAGATTACCAGGGTTATCCTTTTTTGTTACAATTTTATCCCTTATTAATGAAAATTTTGGACAATAATACCCTCATTTTAAAATAAATTTACATTAATATCCTATTTCAATTTTACCCTTGTTTAACTAAAATTTTGGACAATAATGTCCTTATATTTAAAACAATTTACAGACCACTGCCACTCAGCCACCACCACCATTGCCACTAAGCCACCAGCACCACTGCCACCACCGCCTATAGTGGCCAACCACCACGGACCGCCTTGGAAAACTCGCCGGAGTCCCTAAAAAAGAACTAGTTTGCGTGGGAGGCTCCGGGAGTCATCCATATGGCCGTTTTCGGCCATATTGATGGCCGAAAATGGCCATATCAAGCCAGATCGATGGATCTGACCGTTAATGGCCAGATCCCTGGCCATTAGCAGCCAGATCTGGGCGAGATCTGGTCGTTAACGGCCAGATCTATTCCGACCGAATCTCGCCCAGATCTGGCCGAAAATGGCCAGAATAGATCTGGATGGCCGAAAACGGCCATATCGAAGCCTCTTAGTCAGGGTGAGTTGCTGATGGGGACTTCCGGAGACTTCCGGCGGTGGTATACGATGGCGACAGGAGGTGGGGGTGATTTCGTAATAAATTAAAGTTTTATATAAGTAGGGGTGTTTTAACTAAATTTGAAATATTGGGGGTTAAAAGAAATTATTCAAAAATTAATAATAAAAATAATATTATATTAATATTTGTAAAGGGGACAATTTAGTAATTTAAATAACATACCCACCAATTTATTCCCCATAACCAACCATATTAATATAACATACCCACCAACTAACCAAACACATTTTCTTAAAGATTCAAAATAATTTTTCAAGGTAATCTATCTTTCCAGTAATCTAACATTCCCAGTAATCTAACATTCCTGAACCAAACGCCCCCTAAAAGTAATATATCTTCCCATTAATATAACATTCATAGGAATACAATATTCCCTTAACCAAACACACCCTAAATAAAATATCAAGTTACCAAGGCATTTTGGTAAACAAACCATGCTATTCATATCAGTTTCTACAGGAAACTAATGGACTGCAAAATACAAAACGCTCCCTTTAACCTTATAAGAGTAGGTAAAACATGATATTATTGATTATCCTTACAAGAGTAGTTGTGAGGTATTTCACCATTACCCAATCTCAAAGATAACTTTTTCCGAGGCTCTTTATTAATGAGAGTGTTACATGGATGTAATGACAAGCAAACTAACTCAAACATAATTCCAAAATTTGGTCTCAAGGATGTTCCTTGAAGGAATGGCCATGTATGAATGAACGGGCATTCCTTGTGAAGAAATGGTTGTTCCTTATAAAGGAACGGTCATTCTTTCACAAGGAACAACTGTTTCTTATCAAGGAATAATCGTTTTTTGTCAAGAAATGATCGTTTATCCCTAAGGAACAATCGTTTATATTTAGTCAAACTCATCGGTTGAGCTATTAATTCTAACTCAGGTGCCACGTCAGTTTGTGAGAGAAAATTTATAAGATTCATTTGTCAACATAGTATTATCCTAACAAATTAAAGTTTAGCTAATGATTTTATTAATGGGGTTGTTGTTCATAGTATTTGTAATGGCATGACTTGTAAATAATACACCAAAATTTCAAGCATTGATTAGGAACCCGGCTGGACTGATTGGTTTAACCGATTGGACCAGGAACGGGACCTTTGCCGGTCTAGGCCGATATAAAAACTGTTTTTTAATTAACTCGTATTAAACCATAGTTGGATCGGTGCTACTTTTGCCCAATCCGGGTTAACAAAAATGAAAACCCAGACTACAAAATTACAAAACCTAATTAATCCTATTTCGTTCACATCAGCGCATTTTTCTTTCCAACTCCATCTGTAAGCATCGTTCTCTCTCTCAACTCTCAACTCTACAAAGTGCAAACATCGAATCACCATTTGTTGTTTGCTTGAGCTGTTGGAAGTTTCCTTTTTGTTTTATTAGGAGAAGAAGCTTTTGTTGGATGCTGCTGCTGTTTATGGGTTTTTGCAGGTGGTTTGGTGGGTTATTGATGTTTCTGCGTGAGTTTTTTTCTTCTTCTCGGTTTGCAGGCCTTATGGGTGTGTGATGTGCTGCAGCGGGGAAAATGCCTTTTTTTTTTTTTTTTTGAAAGTAAGCTTTTGTGTTGCCGTGGTTATTGATGTTTTTTGTAGGTGGTTTGGTGGGTTTTGTTTTTGTGGGAAGCTTTTGTGTTGCCGTGGTTGCTAGGCTCTTTGGTTAGGGGCTGTTCGCTCTTTTGGCTCCATATGTTTTCTGCGCCTCCTTGGGTCTGTCCAAAGGGTATTTTGTTGAGGGTGCTCCCTCCCTCTTTATTCTTTTATAAATTATAATCACCGGTTTTTTTTTTTTAAATATTGGTTTTTGTCATGTTGACGCCACGGTTAGATCCACTGGTCGAAGCGGTTCAACTGGTTAACCCGTGGCTTGATCCCCTCCGTGTTGTCACACGGTTCGGGTTCCTAAACATTAATCTCAGGGGTGATTACTTATTTATCTCTCACAAATTAATTTTTTTTTTTTTTTAAAGCTACCCACAAATTAATTCAATTATTCAAATGATTTGAGGGATATGGTACAATAGACAAAAGCTGAGGGGCTAAAAAAAATAACCAAGTCCTTAAATTATCTAGTTCATTAGCCAACAAATTCACTTTAACACCAAAATGCCCCTATCTCTAACCTCTTAAACAGTTAACCCATTTATTTACCATTTTTTTTACACTAACACCATAAACACCAATTTAGTTGCAAGAAAACTTAATACAGTCAAATCTCTTTATAGTGATACTCTATATAGGAATAAACTCTACATAGTCATAAAAAATTATATTCCCAATTTAAGATATTTATAAATAAGAATAAACTCTACATTGTAATAAGTTATAATTTTTTTAATTCCTATCTTAAGGAAAGTTACCTCTACATAGTAATAATTATATGTATATTGTAAAAAAAAAAATATACTATATTACATTAAAGGTTTAAGATAAAATAAAATATTTATTTAAAGTTGTTTGAGACAATAAGTTATGCTTTAGAGTTTTTACCACATCTTTTAGAGTTGATAAATAACGACACTTTTGTTATATAATTTTTGCATTGTTGGATACCGAAGCATTTGGGATTTCGATATGTGATTAGTGTTCTATGATATCTGTTTTTCCTGCAGCTTGAATACTACATCTTTTTTTGCTGTCTGTGCAGTGTTTTGTAGAGAAGTTTGGTTTTGGCAGAATTTCCTAGATTTACAGCTTGTAAGCTGCATTTTTTTCACTTTTTCTGCTGTGTGTTTGTGTGCTGTTGTGAAGCTGAATTTCATGGAGTTGCAGTTCATTCGTAAGCAGATTCCAGCCTGGTCATTGTTGGACACAGTGCTTGAGTATTGTTGTGTACGATAGTTTGATGAGTAGCGGTGGTAATGTGATAAAGTGGTCAACTTTTAAGCTTTGCTAGGCATAAGTAGTTTATTTAAGAAAAAAGTGGTCTTGTAAGTTTGAGAGGATATTTGCGCAGCTAAAAGCTGCAAGACTTGCTCCTAAATAACCTGTTTTGACCCATTAGCATCAAAATGAGTTCCAAGATTAACATGATATGTTATAGTCCAACATTCAGTTTCATATGTTTGTAAGAAATCCTAGTATTTTGTTGTAATGAGTAGATTGATTTCAGATCAGAATAATGTTCTCTATCCTTCAAAGTTATTATTTGGGGATTTATTAAATACTCTTATGTGCAGCAGTTATAGTTTATTATCTAAAAATAACAGGACATTACTTTCTCCAATTTTGAATGAAAAGGTTAAAAGTAAAAAGAGAATTGCCATTCAACTCATAGCTGCAATGCAAAGCACCTGCTGCAGATTGAAATTTGAGAACAAAGAAAAGTTTCTTCTCCACTTATACCAAGCAGCAACAAAGATACTAACATTAATTTCAAGTGGGTCAAAACATACAATTTACATTTAGATCAATCCAGGCTCATTCTTAAGCAATCAACTTGGTAAGCCTTAGGAATCACAAAACTTAATGGCCCCAACAATTAACAACCTATATGGCAACAATATCAATACAGAAGAGGTCCAGCAACTGCTTCAGTATAAATGAACTGTATCATAGTGATCGTTACATATCCAAAGGTTGACATTATCAGCCCTCTGCAACAAATTCTCCAGCCTCCTGCAGTACACAGTCCGCGCATCTTTGGTTGGGCATCAAACTTCTAAATTTGTTTAGGCAATAGATCACATCTCCTTTGCTATGACAATCCAAATAAATATAACAAGGGTGATTTGTTTCACCTGCAATAAATAGAAAACAAATAACTAGTCGAAATCTTATACCAGCAGAAATCGTAAACCAAAAAATAAAAAAGGTAAAAGCACTCATCCCCATGACTGCTCTCTTTTTGGATTTCTTACATAATTTTTCCCTGAACCATTTTTCTTATTGGTATTTGAAGCATTACTCTGACCATTTCTAATAGAATTCCCCTGAAACAATTAGAAATGACATAAGTTAATTAACAGTCACTGCAGCTCAATTGACAATGTTGACACAAAAACGATTCCAAAAATCTGTTTTTGACAGAAAAGCTGGCAAAAGATAAAATAGACTAGTTACAAATGGTGTATTGGTTCAATTGCTCTGTTATACAGCTAAGCCACATTTCTATGCTGCAATGGATGAAAAATGATCCATAGACATGTTTTTACAACTAGGTTTCAGAAATTAAGATTCAAATCCAATCTAAATTTTAAAATAGACTCCATGAGTAGTAATGATAACAAATTCCCATTTAATGCATGGTAAAGAAAAAATTATAGCGACCAAGATTGAATTCCTCTCAATAAAATATATCATAGAGACATTAAAAGAAATATGAGTTTATTAACATCTTTTCAACCTGTCTACTGAACAATTAGAATCAAAGTCAACATAAATTCAATTGAAAGAGGACTTATCTATATTAAGAGATTCACGCTTTTCTGGCGAAGAGTCGCAGCAGAGGTAACTGAAGAATTTCGGAGAAACCACAGCGATCACTCTGTTCACTTTTCTTTTTTGGCTCCTCCATCAGATTTTAGAAGCTTTTGAAATGACATGGTCGAACTCTCTACGGTTTCAGTGGTTAGGGTTAGGGTTTGGTTTATCAATGACGAGAAAGCGATGGAGAAGAAGAAGAAGAAATAGAAAATTGAAAAATGAAAAATGGAGGAGAAGAAGAAGAAGAAATAGAAATTGAAAAATGAAAAATAGAGAAGAGCGATGGAGAAGAAGAACAAGAAATAGAAAATTGAAAAATGGCGAAGAAGAAATAGAAAATTAGATTTGTGGATTGTAAAATTTGAGAGGGAATTTGATTTGGAAATTTTGGGTTTGAATTTTTTTTTTAAACTTTTAGGGCATTAAGTAACGTGGCCTACATGTCACAGGGCACTGACGTGATATATCATATAACGTATTTCGTTAGTTTATATAAAGTTTTTTTTGTAAGAGACTTTGTACAAATAACATTACTGATTAGGTAAACACTAAATACCATTTGTCGGATTACAATACTCTTTTAAGTTTTTATTGTGTTTTGATAGAAATGGTCTGAGGGAAAAAATGTGCGATGGTGACTTTTCAATAGTGTGGATTGGATGTGTTCACAAATGGCTATTTGGGTTGCCTGGCGACCAACATACGGCTGGCTACCTACGGCCTCCAAAGGGCCATAAGTTATGCAACTGCTACCCACGAAGGGCTATAAGTTTTATTTTATTTTCAATTTATTGTATAAAATTAAAAAATATTTTAACTATTCATATATTTATTTTAATTTAACTATTCATATCATTATAACATAGTATATAAAATCGGCTAACAAATATTACTATTTATATAATCAAAATAAAATTATAAAATTGAAAACCTGAAAAGAATATCATAATTAGACAAAGAGTTTTGCAGTCTTTATGTAGTAAAGTAAAGAATTTCATGATACTTGTCATTCTTTTTGAGACTTTAGAGTTTAGAGCATTTGATACTTTTCGAAATATTTGGATGCGTTTATTATTATCTAAACCTTGAGGAGGAAATTTCTATAAACCTGTACCAAAAGAACCAGGACATAAGTACTTTGGCGTAACAAAACACTTAGGACTCTTACAGTTGTCTAAAATGGCGCTTCGAACTCGAATTCTCACTTCCTCTCTGTCCCTACGAATCTTCTCTCCTTTCCTTTCTCTAAATTCTCCAAAACTCTTCTCCACCCAGTGCGACGCCGTCCCGACTCTTTATCTTCCAAAACTGGAGCCCTCAAACGACGCCGATCTGCTCTCCCAAATTCTCCTCACTCATCACAACCCCTTCCACGCCATGGAGTCTTCTCTTCAACTCCACGGCATCTCTCTCTCCCCTCATCTCCTCAACCAAACCCTCCTCCGCCTCCAACATTCTTCCAAAATTGCCCTCGCTTTTTTCCACTTTTCCCAATCTATCCCTCCCCCCCCCGCTCCCCCCACCCTCCTCCTACAACCTCATCATCGACATCCTCTCCAAAGTCCGCCAATTCGACGTCTTTGGCAACTCATCATCCAAATGGACCAACAAAACGTCGCCCCCATTTCCTCCGCTTTCTTGATTTTAATTCGTAGACTGATCGCCGCTGGCCTCACCCGCCAGGCGGTTCGAGCTTTCGATGATATGAATGTTTTGTAGAGAAGGAAGACATGGATGAGGAAGTTAATTTTAGTTTTTTGCTCGCACCTCTCTGTAAGTATGGTTGTGAGAGTGGCGGTTGATGTTTTTCGTAAGAAGAAACATGAGATTATGGAATGTAAAATGTACACGAGTTTGATATATGGGTGGTGTAAAATTAGTCAATTGATATGGCGAGAGGTTTTTGAATGAGATGATTGAGCGAGGGATTGAGCCGAATGTGGTGACTTATAATGTGTTGCTTAATGGGGTATGCAGGAGGCGAGTTTGCATCCTGATAGAGGTTTGAAGGACGATAATGAGAGCGAGAAAGTGTTCGATGAAATGCGTATAGAGGGATTGAGCCGGATGTCACTAGTTTTTCGTTGTTTTACATGTGTATAGTCGGGCGCATAAGCCTCAGTTGACTATGGACAGTTGAAGTTGATGCAAGAAAAAGGGATCTGTCCGAGTGTTGTGACTTATACTTCTGCTGTTAAGTGTCTTTGTTCGTGTGGGAAGCTAAAGACGCCGAGCATTTGCTTGAAGAGATGGTCAGGAATGGTGTTAGTCCTTCGGCTATGACTATAATTGTTTCTTTAAGGAGTATAGAGGAAGGAAGGATGCAGATGGTGCCCTGAAGTTGTATAGGAAATGAAGGAGGACGGTTTGTCGTGCCAAGTGCATAGTTATAATATATTGCTAGGGATGTTTATGAAGTTGAATCGAATGGAGATTGTGAAGGAGATATGGGTGATATGAAAGGAAGTGAGGTGGGTCCAGATTTGGATTCTCCACGATGTTGATTCATGCTGTGTGAGAACACAAAGTGGAAGGAGGCTTGTCAGTTTTTTGTTGAGATGATAGAGAAGGGATTGCTTCCGCAAAAAGTTACGTTTGAACCCTTTATCGGGGATTAATACAGTCTGATATGTTGAGAACAGTAGAAATTGAGAAGAAGCTTGACGAAGAGTCAATAGCATTTGGTTCGGAGTTCCAAAATTATCATTTGAAGCCATATAGGAGATGATGCTCATCAAACAGTGAGGTACCCTTCAACTTCTAATTACAGTTTATTGTAAGTTAGCTTATGAGTCATGAAATAGGAATTTTTGTTATATATATATATAAAAATGTTTACCTTACAAAAACCCATACAAGAGGCCTATGAAGTGACATCATCAAGAAGAAAAATAAAGAAAAAAATGGAAAGAGAGAGAGAGAAAAATCATAAAAATCAAGGGTGGAGATTGTCTTATGCCCCTTTTGTATCAAGAAAAAAAATAAAGAAAAAATGGAAAGAGAGAGAGAGAGAAAATCATAAATCAGGGTGGAGATTGTCTTTATGCCCCTTTGTATGTGTCTTTGTAAACTATCATTGCTTATATATATATATATATATATATGGGCTTGGGTACTCTAATTTGTACTTTCCGGCAAGGACATCAAAAACTTATTACAATTTTTATATTGTAAACCTGTTTGTATGTTGTCTTAAATAGTAAAGTCTCGGAAGTTCGATTATCGAATCCACAAGAAAGTTAGTTAAAGGTTACAAATACACAAACAAGATAAAGAAAGAACTAATAGATGTTCAGAATTTATTGCAGGAAAATTTCAAATTAAAAAGGCTGCTAAGGTTACGAGATCCACTCTCAGCATATCAAATAAGAACAATTTTAACTCTTTAGTAACTCAATTTGAATTCACTCACAAAGGTTGTTCCAATTGGAGGACTTATCAACAAAAACTTATTTTATGTTATAAAAGTAATTGTATAAATTCCCTTTAATTATCTTTTAACATCAACACTTGCAAATAGATTGAAGTATTCAATGTCCCCATCTTTGTTTACAACAAATCAAGATTCCCACTATAGAACAGTCGATTCTTTAAATGGGACTAGGTATTTGTTGTCCCAATAATAGTCCACAATGAATCAAGACCCTCACTTTGCAAGGAGGGTTTATAAATTGATTAAGAAAATAAATACAACACTGATATTTATAACAAATGAAGAATATGAACGTTAAGAGTCACTTTATGAGTTTAGACTAACCTTATTCTTGTGCCAAGAGCTTCACCCTTTTACCCCAGCAAAATGAAAATTAATTAAGCATAATGAAGATGAGGAAGAAGAAGTATAGAGAAGAAATGAACATATCTTGAAATTGAAATAACTTAAGGGTGATGAATAGATTATCACAAGAAAGAAAATAAGAGCAAGGAAAAAAGAAAAGAAAATGAACTTCATTTTCACCCAAAAATATGAGCTCCCTTCAGCATAATCTTAACACCTATTCTACTTAAAGAAAATTTGGAAGAACAATTGTCAACAATAGAAGACTACAAGTTGCATGCAAATTGCCAAATTTAAACTTTTCATATGCACCAGAATTCTGGCAATGGTGCCTTCCTAATCTTGTTCAGGTCTGAACAGAAAAGTTGTAGATAGTTTTCTTATATTTCCGCAGCTTTCAGAATCATGTAATTTGGATACGTATGTTCTGAGATACACTCCAAATACTGAGGTATGTCGGGCTGAGCTTTAGTTTTAGTCCAGTTCTGTTGCAGCCCAATTTCGATCCATCAAATGTTGGATTTGATCTTCTAACTGTTCTTCAACTTTGTAAAGGATTGAATTATTTTTCTACAGGTTCAAGAATTGTTTCGATTCGACTTTTGGATTAAGAGTTATGTCTATGTCACTGAATCTACGTCAAAATGACCATTAAGATTACAGAAGTGCTTACGTTAGAAAAGTTTATAGCACTCTAAATTTATTATATAAACTCTTAATAAATCTACACTTTTAAGTGTAGCATCAGCTCTTATCATAGTTTAAGAATGTCATAAATAATTTTTAAGGAGGGATTTATGACAATTTTAATAAGATTAATACATAGAGATTCATAATTTTAAGGTCATTTTTTTATGAATTTCAGAATGATAGAACTCATCCCATATTTAGACTTGAAAAGTCAAAAAAGTTTATTTCAATTTTTCCCCCGTGAGTTCACTTTTTAAAAAAGTATTAAAAACACCCCCGATAATTGCCAAAAACACCCTTAAAAATATATATTGAAAAAAAAAAAAACCCTTAAAAAGATCTTTCCCTTTTAAGATTATGAAAAACCCCCTAAGAGGAATTTTTTTATTACTTTCTTAACAAAGTGCATGAGTTAATACTAAACAATCTCATAGACGGTAAAATAAAATAAACCCTAATGTTTAAAGAACCACAAGAGAACATTGAGGGCAGACGGAAAAGAATTTACAGACTAGAAAGAAAGGAATTCTGAAAAAAGTATTTAACTTGAAAAAGAAAAGATGTTAAACGAGTAAATTTCATTAAAGAGAGCAGAATGGAGCTCCAAAAGAGAAGCTCGTTGTGATCAAACCAATTCTGGTTCTGTTCTATACATCACTTTTTGTCAAAACTGAAGATCAGAACATTTTACAATTTCATCAAGAAACTAATTACTTATGCACCAATATTCGCCGCCGCTTTCAGGCGCAATTTGTGGAAAACCTTGTGTTATTATCCATCCTGACTGATTATGCACTGATGGAGATCAAAACCAGCCTGCGGATACATTGACTGCAACACAGCTTCAAAGTCAGGGAGGGGGCAAAACTCTTCCGAAAGACCTCTCTTCCAGGACCCAGTTTCTGTCATTAAAGCAAAAATATGGAGAGACTAACCAACTGAAAGGAATGTACACAACCAGTGGAAAAAGAGTTGCACAGTAGCTTTCAACTGAAAACATGGCTAGTCGAAGCTTGATGTTCGACTCCATCTCCCTTGCAAGTAATCTTCTATTGATACAGTTTGCTCAGTGCTACTGATAGAAAGTGTATCGTCATCCACATCTAGAAGTGCAAGGTTCAGATGGGATTGGATATTATTAGGAAATGCTTCACCATCAATGAGATCAAGCTCTTCTGGTGCACCACCTTGTTGCCTTGCCCACGTTGTTGCTTCCTCATCACCTTGAAGAAGTTTTAAAACCTGCCGTGGCCAATAAGCAAAGCATGAATTGGAAAGGCAGAAAATTTGAAAGATTAGTGAAAATTTCTAAAAGAAAGATAACTTACAAGGTTAATTTGAGGCCTAAGAGTGGGAGCTCTTATGATGCATAGTGTTGCAGCCAAAACCATTCTCTCAATCTGATCATTATCAAAATCATGGTCTAAACTTGGATCCAGCAATTGTGAAAACTTGCCATCCTTCAGAATTGGTTTAGCCTAGATATCATCAACAATACCGTTATTACTATATCAACATTTAAATTCAGAATGCTACTAAGCAGAACTATCAGAGGAACACAGCAAGGCAAGGGAAATTCTAGATAGGAAGAAATCCAGATTCATGCATTGAACTGTCATATGTCGACAAATACCCTGATCGTATCAGGTCCGATCAAAACTTTGTGAGTCACTAAAAGCAGTTGATGAGAACTAACATCCCAACCCAAAAATGCATGTAGTCACTCATTTATTTCACACACCAATTTTCATTTTATTCATCTTTTAGCGACAATAAAAAGTATAAAAAGATTCTCCACAGCATATGAAGAAGGCTGAAGTTTAACCATAGAGGTAAAACTTACCCACATAACAAGGCTCTCCTCCCCCCTTGGGTTTTCTCTATTAATCGGCTTTCTACCAGAAAGAAGCTCCAGAAGCACAACACCAAACGCATAGACATCAATTTTGTCACTCACTTTTCCATGCATGAAATATTCAGGGGCCAAGTAACTGCAAGAGAACAAGTATGTTACTAATCATATCTGAAAGTGGAAAAGAAACTAAAGAAGTCAAAGAATAAAATACACACCCAAAGGTTCCCGCAACATCTGTACAACTTAAATGAGATGAGGAAGTTGAAGCCCAGCTGGCTAATCCAAAATCAGACAACTGAATCACCAAAACAGATTGTAGTGAGTTTGAAAAAGCTTCAGCTAAATTACCAGAAGCTGAATTTTGCACAATGATTTAACATACGGCACCTGTGGTTCAAAATCATCTGATAGAAGAATGTTAGAAGATTTCACATCCTTGTGGATGACTGGTTGATCACAACTATTGTGTAGATAATCCAGTGCCTCAGCTACACCCACAGCCACTTTATACCTTTCATTCCAACCAAATGCTATCGCATCCTTCTTATTACCTGAATTAGAAAGCAGGCATTGAGTGATAAGAACATCATAAAATAGTATAAATAATGATATTTTTTTTTTTTTTTTTTTTTCCCGATCCCAGGTGTAAATATTCACCACAACAAAATATTTACCATGAAGGCTCTCTTCTAGGCTTCCTCTTGACAGGAAGTCATAAACCAAGAGCAATTTATTGTCCTCAAAACAGAATCCAAATAAGGAGATTATATTCTTGTGGTGTAAAAATGTAATGATCTCAATCTCCGAAACAAACTCTTTCAACACATCCTCTGATGNAAGCTCGTTGTGATCAAACCAATTCTGGTTCTGTTCTATACATCACTTTTTGTCAAAACTGAAGATCAGAACATTTTACAATTTCATCAAGAAACTAATTACTTATGCACCAATATTCGCCGCCGCTTTCAGGCGCAATTTGTGGAAAACCTTGTGTTATTATCCATCCTGACTGATTATGCACTGATGGAGATCAAAACCAGCCTGCGGATACATTGACTGCAACACAGCTTCAAACTCAGGGAGGGGGCAAAACTCTTCCGAAAGACCTCTCTTCCAGGACCCAGTTTCTGTCATTAAAGCAAAAATATGGAGAGACTAACCAACTGAAAGGAATGTACACAACCAGTGGAAAAAGAGTTGCACAGTAGCTTTCAACCAAAAACATGGCTAGTCGAAGCTTGATGTTCGACTCCATCTCCCTTGCAAGTAATCTTCTATTGATACAGTTTGCTCAGTGCTACTGATAGAAAGTGTATCGTCATCCACATCTAGAAGTGCAAGGTTCAGATGGGATTGGATATTATTAGGAAATGCTTCACCATCAATGAGATCAAGCTCTTCTGGTGCACCACCTTGTTGCCTTGCCCACGTTGTTGCTTCCTCATCACCTTGAAGAAGTTTTAAAACCTGCCGTGGCCAATAAGCAAAGCATGAATTGGAAAGGCAGAAAATTTGAAAGATTAGTGAAAATTTCTAAAAGAAAGATAACTTACAAGGTTAATTTGAGGCCTAAGAGTGGGAGCTCTTATGATGCATAGTGTTGCAGCCAAAACCATTCTCTCAATCTGATCATTATCAAAATCATGGTCTAAACTTGGATCCAGCAATTGTGAAAACTTGCCATCCTTCAGAATTGGTTTAGCCTAGATATCATCAACAATACCGTTATTACTATATCAACATTTAAATTCAGAATGCTACTAAGCAGAACTATCAGAGGAACACAGCAAGGCAAGGGAAATTCTAGATAGGAAGAAATCCAGATTCATGCATTGAACTGTCATATGTCGACAAATACCCTGATCGTATCAGGTCCGATCAAAACTTTGTGAGTCACTAAAAGCAGTTGATGAGAACTAACATCCCAACCCAAAAATGCATGTAGTCACTCATTTATTTCACACACCAATTTTCATTTTATTCATCTTTTAGCGACAATAAAAAGTATAAAAAGATTCTCCACAGCATATGAAGAAGGCTGAAGTTTAACCATAGAGGTAAAACTTACCCACATAACAAGGCTCTCCTCCCCCCTTGGGTTTTCTCTATTAATCGGCTTTCTACCAGAAAGAAGCTCCAGAAGCACAACACCAAACGCATAGACATCAATTTTGTCACTCACTTTTCCATGCATGAAATATTCAGGGGCCAAGTAACTGCAAGAGAACAAGTATGTTACTAATCATATCTGAAAGTGGAAAAGAAACTAAAGAAGTCAAAGAATAAAATACACACCCAAAGGTTCCCGCAACATCTGTACAACTTAAATGAGATGAGGAAGTTGAAGCCCAGCTGGCTAATCCAAAATCAGACAACTGAATCACCAAAACAGATTGTAGTGAGTTTGAAAAAGCTTCAGCTAAATTACCAGAAGCTGAATTTTGCACAATGATTTAACATACGGCACCTGTGGTTCAAAATCATCTGATAGAAGAATGTTAGAAGATTTCACATCCTTGTGGATGACTGGTTGATCACAACTATTGTGTAGATAATCCAGTGCCTCAGCTACACCCACAGCCACTTTATACCTTTCATTCCAACCAAATGCTATCGCATCCTTCTTATTACCTGAATTAGAAAGCAGGCATTGAGTGATAAGAACATCATAAAATAGTATAAATAATGATATTTTTTTTTTTTTTTTTTTTTCCCGATCCCAGGTGTAAATATTCACCACAACAAAATATTTACCATGAAGGCTCTCTTCTAGGCTTCCTCTTGACAGGAAGTCATAAACCAAGAGCAATTTATTGTCCTCAAAACAGAATCCAAATAAGGAGATTATATTCTTGTGGTGTAAAAATGTAATGATCTCAATCTCCGAAACAAACTCTTTCAACACATCCTCTGATGGCTTCAAAATTTTCACAGCAAGTTCCTTGCGGTCCGGAAGAGACCCTCTATAAACATGACTATGCCCACCTTTACCGACCATATTATCTAAAAATAATAATAAAAAGACTAAGTACTATCAAATAGATCCAAATGAAGTTGAACTCAAAAACTAGGACAAATACTGGGGAAAGAAAACAAACCGGGATGGAAATCAGATGTAACCAAAGAAAGTTCCTTGTAGCTGAACAATCTACAGGTGGACGAGAATCTCTCATGTAAATTCTCCAACTCTTTGGGAAATCCATGATACGGTGAAAGAGGATGCATAGCCTCATTATCAAAAGCCACAATTGCCCCACTCTCCCCATCCAACATGGAATGAAGATCCTCATCCGTGCTAACAGATTGACTCTGTTTATGATCAGGATAGACAACAGCAGAAGTATACCGGCTTGGAAGTCTCAGTACCCACTGAATCAAAGATGTCTTGTTCTCGGAAGATTTCTCCAAGTGCTGCTGTTTGGGGGAAAACACCCGACGAAGAAGTGACCAACCATGTTTCGCCCGGGGCAATTCGTGAACTACCAGGGAATTCGAACTTATAGCCACCTCATTGCTTTGATAAGGTACCAATGCCAATGAATTATCCTCATTGCCATCCCCAGATGACTCCTCAGCCAATCGTGTCTTCGAATCACAAGAAGTACAGTTCTTCTTCAGGGCTCTCTTCTTAAAACTTGAACCTGATTTATAAAAGAAGCCTCGACATTGTTTACACGATTTCTCTTCATCTCCAGTAAAATTTCCACCAGTTAAAACTTTCCCGTTCCCACTTAACGATCTATGAACTGATCGATCTTTCTGCTGATAAGCATCTGACATCAACCCAGAAAAACTTTATCAGACAAATCAACCAAAGCCACTAATAACAATAAAAAAAATAAAAAACACCAAGTTTTACTCTTCAATCAAAACTAACTTATAAAACAAATCCAGAAGCAGAACAATCCCAACCTTGCAAACTATCCATTTCAGCATAATTTCCTTCTCTCTGAAACAAAATTTTGCCATTATCAACAGCAAAAACCCAGAAACTTTTAGACAATTTTCTTGCACAGTACTTAGCAACAGAGGCTGATGAGCGAATTGGATGGTGAGTCTTAGAAGTCCCCACAATTAGCTTAGCCGCACCATATGATTTCGCTTCTCTTACCAGAATTTTCTTCACTGATGTCCCTCTACACACTTTCAGCTTCAAATCAACCTATATAATCCAAATTAAAAAAAAAAATCAAAAATCAAAAATTACAACTTTGTCTAGTTAAATCTATATCTCTTCACCAAATACGAATAAATCCTTAAATTAGGATCTGGGTTAAAAAAGAAAAAAATCAGACCTGCTTTAAGTTGCAGAAACCTTCATAAACAGCGAGCATAGAATCAAAAGTCTTCACTAACGAGATAAGCGAACCGGTACTCTCTACAAAACATCACAAAAGAACCCACAAACTTCAGAAACTCTACAAACACAACCCGGACAAAAACAAACTCCAAAATCACAAAACCAAAATGCACTCTCTCTCTCTCTCTCTCTCTCTCTCTCTCTCTCTCAGTCTCTCTCTAACTCTACCAGTAACTCTATCAAGAACATGAAGAGCAACGATACGGTCACCGGGCTGAGCCACTTTGACCAGCGCCCACGTCAGCAACTCCCGACTCTCCGCGTCAAACTTCACTCCCACCACAACCACCGGCCCCGCCTTACCATTCCCCTCTACTTGTCGCCGTCCCTGAAACCAGCCTCATCTCTTCAAAACGCCGACGTGTTGGACCCAATGCAACCGAAACGAAGTATTTTCACTCCACTCACACTTGTGGTGGTGGTGGTTGGTTGTTGTTTTTGTTGTTGAGATGCAGAGAAATAGAAACGGACGTATTGAATGGCCAGAGGACTTGGAGAGATTTCGTGTTTATTTTGTTTTTGGTTTTTAACTGCTTTGGACTGCGAGGATTTGGATTTATTATTTTCCCCACTTGAGTTTTGTCTAACGTCCATTTTCTTTAAGTACTAAAAACCCCTTACATTACAAATCTCCCTAAAAAAATAAAAATATCAAACACACCCTTATATAGTTCCAGAAAAAACCCTAATAATAAGGATGTTTTTATACTTTCTGAACAAATGGATGTGTATTTAGTAAACATTCTCAAATGAGGAAAATCGAATAAACCCACGAAGATTATTGTGATGATTATCGTGTAGTGAATGTTCTGATGACGTGGTTTGATCTCTGGCGTCGGATTAGTGGACTTTTTTTGTGAGGCGTGTTTGTACTTGTGAGATGCTATGCGTTGGAGTTGGAGTTTGGACTTTAATAAAAGGTGTGTAAGTATTGGACACGAGTTTTTATAATGTGAAGTGAGAGACGACCGAAAGTTTCCTATAATATTATTTAGTTAAATAAAATATTTTTTTAAAAACACTTTCAAACCCATAATAATTATTATTTTTGTTTAAAATGAAATAGATAAACTACAGTAGATAAGCATAGTTTTATCTATTCACAATATTATTATTAGAAGTTTGAGTTGAAACTTTTTTTTTCCCAAATTTCTCATATTTTTCGAAAATCAAAAGAAAACAACTGGCCTCAATTTGGAAAGTCTTACTTAAAATTAGTCAAAAGTTTTATTTTGTGATCTTTTCGAAATTACGAATGTAAGAAAATCATGGTTAAGAAAAATTTATCATATATGGATTTGCTTTAAACTTGACTTATGACATTCAATTGGATTTGCTTAAACTTGACGTATATGACATTCAATTTTGTGTTTTATGACATACATAACATATTTATGTTAGGCCATTATAATAATATCTTGTTTATATTGTAAAATTTTAGGGTTTGTATTAGTATATATTGGAATCATTTGAGAATTATAATTATCTAATATGTATTAGTGAGTATTCATATTAAGAAATTTGAATAAAAATAACATATAAAACTACTTTTTAAAGCATATAATGATTGTTCACATCCCATAGACAAAATCAAGATAAAGATATGACATGGATGGTCAATAAATACACTATTAAATGTCATTAATTAAGAGAGATACAATTAAATTAACCTTTCCTCTCCTTTTTATTTTCAAGTTTGTGCTAATTAATGATAATTAATTACTTTGCCATATAAATGTAAAGTTATTAGCTTAGGACAATAAATATTATAGATTACACTGTATAAAATTATTGCCACAAAACAAATGCAAAGGGAGTAATTTTTATACATTTTTTCTCTATAAAATACGTATAAATCAATAAAAAAAATTTAGAAGGACAATAATAATCAAAGTAGGATAAAATTATTTATTTGTCAAATTCTGATAATTTTATGGATTGCCTTAAATTTTAGTAGGTGGTAGTCACTCCATTTACTATTTTAGGGTTCTTTAAATTTTTTTTGAAATTATTATTTTTTTTTTTTGGAAAATAGAAAATGTATTAAAATTTGAGTTTTGAACTTTTAAGATTTGAAATTACATTTGGTATCTTTTTCAAAAAAATATTTCAAAGATAAAAACAATGAAACAAGATCAGTAGAATTTTTGTTTTTATTTTTTTATAATATTTGGAAATTTGAAAATGCAAAATCAAATATATAGGAAAAAAAACATTAATTCAATCTTATGGGTTAGATATAAAGAAGATGGTGTCAAAGGCAAAGTTAATTGAGATTTAATTGAAAGCCAAAAGCATATAAATTACATTTAAACTTATTAATTAAGACCACCTTAAATAAATAAAAACTAATATGGTTTCTTGACTAATAAATAGTGTAATTCACCTACTTGTTTCTACTTTTTCTTACTTTTGGCTTCTACTAAAAGTGTTTTTGTAAATAGTGTTTCAAACTAAAGGATTTCTAGTCATAAAATAAAAGAAGGCAACAGATGCCAAGTCTCTATGTCATTCTCAAAGCAGCCATCTAGATAATGGAAAGTACTTGTGGGTCTACCTTTTCATTTCCGCTTTTTTCCAAAAGTGATTCTCTCAATTTGCCCTTCCCTCACGTCTCTATATTCTTTATTTGGTATTTAACTACTCTTATCTCTCTCACCATATTTTATTTAAAAGAAACTATGACTTCTTACAAGTTAGTGTTCACAAAAATAGACCATTGAATAAATATAAATCATATATTTCTCGCTAGAATATTGGCATTTCCTGTTGTGTATGTAACATATCTACTATCTCATGAGAACCATATTCTAAATATTCACACCATATAGAACCCATTTTCTACATTCAATTACTTGAACTTATGGAAATTTGGGCTTCCCTTTATCTAATTGTTTCCAAAATTAAATTTATGATTTTATGCCAAACCAAGATTCTTTATAGTCTACAAAATGTTTTCTTGAAGCAATAAATAAACCAAAACAACAATATTTTGCTTTTCCCATTTTATAAGAGCATAATATATTTTTTAAATTATAATCTGTTTTATTTCAATTAAATAGCTAAAACTGATGATAAACGTTGATAAAACTTTATTTATATAATGTCCTTTTGCGGCCTTGGCAATAGTACCAAGAAGAATAAAATAGCTTGAGCTCATTAGTATTTGTGAAAAGTAGTCACTCTTGAAATGATAGTATACTTTTAGTCCCTCCCCTATCATTACCAATATGCCCACACCCCTATTTTTTTTTGGGTGAGGTAATTTTATACATAATTTATATCATGTTGTATAGATTACACGGAAGTGTAAATAAAAATGAAAAATATTTGGGAGAATAATATTAGTCTACTCACTCTCTGTCCCTCTTTTTTCCTCCTTTATTTTAGTGAGGGTATTGATAGATGAAACAATGTAACATAAAAATATGGATATGTTGGAGTTTGAACTTGTAGTTATTCATTATAAATGTACATTGCATCACAACCTTTTTTTTTTTTTTTTTTTTTTAAGTTATAATAAAGTTTAGATATATTAATATGACTTTACCTTGATAGAAGTAAATTATAATTAGCCTTCACTTGGAAGGCACGCAAGAGTTTAGTGCAAAGTGCAGGTATAAATTCCATTTGAAGGGTCATTATTTCTCTCCATTTGCCTTTAACAAATTTTTGACAAAGTCAATATCAAAAGGTTATTGTATTTTATGGCTTCGCCTATTTTTTCAAAATAGTGTCATTGATGGTGGACATTCACATCCCAAAGCATTATTGAAGATGACCCTACAATTTTTGGTATTGGGCTCTTCATCCTGGATGCTATATTATAAGCTTGTTATTATTACTTATTATTATTATTATTTTTAAATCCTAGATGATTCTTTAGAAAAAAAAAAAAAAATGTTATTTGTTTTTAAAATAACAAATTAAAAATAGATAACATTGTTTTTTTTTTTTTTTGTTTGTTGTTTTAAAATACCTTTTCAATCGTTAAATCACTCACCAATCAACCCTTTTTAAAATTTTTGATTGATCTTTTTTGTTGATATATGATTAAAATTATAGAATATCTCATTAGTTTTCAAATTCCTTGAAATCAAGTAATCACACCATCTTCTGAAAGCAAATAGTCAGAATCTGGTTAAATTATCAAAATCTTACAAACTTTTTAATAAAAACTCATCTTGTAAATATTAAATCAAATACTTAAAAAAAAAAAAAAAAAAAAAAAAAGAATGAAAATTTATAAAAATGAAAAATAAATATATACTTTATGGATTTGACTATTCAAAGGTGGATCGAGACATAGAGAAAAAATAAAAGTATGAAAACACAAACAGAATGGGATGGGACACACAATATTCTCTAATAAGTGTAAATAAAATGAATTGATTGATGTGGGCAAAGGCTTGCCTCTTAATTTGGGCGGTTATTTACAACTTACAATTAAATTAAATTAAATCATGTGATTTTGCCTGCTAAAGTGAGAGTGAGAAATTGAGAGGTCCTGGCCCTTGTCTTTTCCACCTACTAATTGCTTAAATAATCAATGTTTGTCCACACAATCAACTTAAATTATTGATAGATTTGCAATCTTGATGTCGTCTAATTGTCCATAGATTACATTAGATTTTCTTTTTTCCTCTCATTAATTACAAAAACTTTAGTTTAATTATTAGTGTATACTATTTATTTTGGTGAATGATCATCTGATTGATTTTACGAGTTTGGACATATATAGCCAAATCAATAAATGTAAAAATTTTATTTAACGACAAATTTAGCAGTTAAATCAAGTGACTTACTAATTATGTTTTTAATAAAACAACAAAAGGTATGTTATATTAGATTATACTAAGTTATACTAAACTCAATAATCTAGTATTTAACAATGTGATTTAACAGCATGATTAAAAGCATGTTAAACTTTGTAGTGGCATTCTAACTATTTTTGTCCTCATCATTTTTCATCCAGGGAAGTTAGGTTAATTCACATAATTTTATGGGTATTTCTATTTTTTAAAGAAAACATCAACATTTTAGGAATTGGAATTACTAATGACCATGGAAGAGAATTACTCTTGATTAAGAATTATCGTAGTAATCGTTATTTCCCTTCTGTCCCTTCCAACCCATGTTACCAAAAATAGTAAAACACTAACAATGCCAAATTACTCTATCATCCTTCTCCTCCTTCATCGTTAACACAAAAACAAACAATTATAATATTAATACCAGATTAATGAGGAAAGAAAAAGAGATCTTGATTCATAAAACCAATGAATTTCTTTATTGTTTTATTGTTGCACTAGAAAAGACTTCATGTTAGATAATGGATTTTGAAGAGAGAAAACCTGCTTTTACTTTTTGTTACCGTTTTGGAATTGCGGGAAGCTAGAAAATTGCGTCTTGATTATGGATAAAAAGAAAAAACTAATAAAAATAATTCTTAACCATAGAATTTATCAGTGCCACATGTCAAAGGAAGGTAAAAAGTTTAGGTAAAGCTCGGGTGGAGAGGATCCTAATCCCAATCTTTGTATAATAAAAAGATATTGCCAATTGTAATTTATATAAAAAATTGTTAAAATGTTTATTAAAGCAATAATCTCATATTATATAACAAATATTAGTCTTTAGATATGCTCTATTATTCCTTTCTTGTTTGACCCGGTCTTTCTTTTATGTGAAGAGATGAATAATACTCTATGTAAGAATTGTTTATACAAACACTTTCTTACAAACTAATATGGCACAATGAATGGATGAATTTGTATATAAAATCAACACAATAAATGCTAATTAATATAAATGAATGATGTGACAATAAAAGAATTATGTCATATCAGTTTGTATAAATAGTTTGTATATGTAACAATACTCGTAAAGAAATGTACAATTTGTCTTAAAGAAGATCAAGAAAGATTCATAATCTCATGCTCTTATGTACCTTACAAATTGTATACAACTTGATGTTAAATTTTTTGTTAACGCAAGTTACAATGTTGCATCAACTAGGAAACATTTGAATTGTGTTAAGCATATATTTTGTTACAGAAATACAACTCATCCCAAAAATTTATCCCAAATATTATATTCCAAATAATCTGTGATCATATAAGTAATTTTATATCATTCAATATATCATCACTTTATTTATATGTCAATATCATGTATGATGACACATCACTTAGGATAAGAAATTTGAAATAACTTTTGGAAAGAGTAAATAGTAATACTATTAATTATGTTAATATTCTAGAATTTATAGAATTATCACAAATGGCTTAGTAATGGAATCAAAATGATAAATCAGATCTAAAAATCAGAATACTCTAACTCAAATCATTCAAAGCATATAAATCAAAATAAAAGAGCAAAAGGTAAGAGACACAGCAGATTTATAGTGTTTCGGCTTTACAACCTACATCCACTCTCCAAAGCTCAAAATAAAATATCATTAATCACAATGCCAAGATGTACAGAGAATTTCAACACAGAGAAGAAAACAAAGAAAGAATACACCCAAATAGAAACCCCTAGGCTGCTCTATGAATGTTCTATTTTTTCTCTACAACCAACAAGATTGATTTATACACAAGAATCACTTCTAAGATCAGCCTCCACCTGTATTGGATTTCCCCACAACTGTGAGATGAACCACAACCTAAAATCTTCTTCGTACCCATGCTTCTATTAAGGTGTAGGGAGAGAATGAGATGGCTGCAAAAGACACGGATCAAAGGACACGAAATGAGAAGCTAGTTCTTATAAAAAAACTCTGATTCTTATCACAAAACGGTGCCGCATAAACTCTTTTTATAAAAGAGTTAACTCCACTGTAGCAAGTCATAAGTCACATCACTACAGTTTTACTTGAAAGGATTAAAAATCTTTCAAAACACCAATTTTAGCAATAAAAGTAATTGACTTGTATATGCGAATTATACTCATTTTCTTACACTAGATATTTTCATAACATCAAATATGCATATAAAATGTTGTACTTTTTTTCGTCAAACTAGATTTTTCTTAACAAGGTTTTAATAAAGCATATTAATGTTTGCGTAGTGGTCAATTGAGGGGGAGTTTTATTAGCACATGCACTAAATGCATGCGTAGATGAAATTTATGTGTCGAGTTATGAGCTCTTAAATCGAGGTGTCATCTACCCTTATAAATTATTAACCAAGTTTGTTTCTCATTCTCATATCTACTTATTACTTTACCTGAATTTCGTAACATTTTTTTTCCTAAGCACAACCTAATTTGATATTTTATTATCTATATATTTTATACAAATATGATTCCAATTAATAATTTTTTTTTTTTATAAGAAAACAAAAATTGGCCTAGGAGTCGTTAGTGAACTACCATCAATGATGGTGATCACCACGTCAAGGTCCAACCAGTACCATCGAGATCGTGATACACATATATTTATATAACAATACATTATATACTTGTATATAGCTATCATTATAATTGCAAAATCCCAAAAAAGAAAAGGATAAAGCATAAAAGTCAGAAATATTATTGTTAAAATAGAAGAATTTTCTTCTCCTTGACTTGAACGTAAGCTAGCTGCCAAATTTCAAGATTAATTCAAGATAAAGCAGAAGAAATTAAATTAATAAGTGAAATTAAGAGATTTAAGTTGACTTTATTTAATATAAAAAAAAACACTAAAGCATGCATCACATACACATATTGTCTAAATTAATATAATTATGAGATAAAAAATAGTTTTATATTTTATTTATGTAACCCGCGAAGACTATATATTATATCGGCCTTTGAGTGGCACCAAACTTACATAAAACAACATGACATAAATTATATAAAATAAAATAAAAAAGTCCTTTGGTATTTCCAAAGGAATAAGGCTATAATTCTGCTTATTGATAGTGAAATTTTTAAATATTGTGTTCACCGTGTGAAAGAGATGGGGCATTTTATTAAAATATCAAATCAAATTCAAATTTAATTAAAAGGTAATATAATTTTAAAGTGTTAAGTAAATAGTCTTATTATTGATTAAGGCCAATTAAACAGAGTTAGTGGTTAATTAGGATTAATGAAGTATTGTGTAATCTTTTAAAAATTATAATATGTCCCCAAAAAACCAAAATTCTTGCAAACAAACCCAAATACCTTCTTTTTCTTCCTCCCGCCATTAATGCACCTCCCCTGATTGTTGTTTCTTCTAAGCTTCGTCTACATCTTCTTCTTTCTCTCCATCTTCTTCTTCATCTACATCTTTTTTTTCCTCCTTCCTCTACATCTTATTCTTCCTCCGCCATTAACATCTTCTTCGCCAAAGATCTGCCTCCTCCTCCTCATGACATTTCATCCAAGTATGTGTATCTCCTCTTTGCATTTTAAATTTTGATTTACAAAGATTTAATGATGGATTGGGCTTGGGTTATGATTTTGATTTAGTTGTTTAGGTTGTTGGGTTGTGTTTGATGTAATGCAAGTTCAAATGAGTGAAATTTGTTGAATATTTTCTTGCAATGTGGGTACTTAGGGGTGGTAGCACCGATTGTAGGTGGAGATGACTGAAAATATGTTCTGGATCTGATGGATTGCTTAAGCGATCTTGTGTATCGCTTAAGCAATTTGGTATGTCTAGTTTAATGCAGCAGATGGCAGATTGCTTAAGCGATCAGGTACATAGCATAAGATCGCTTAAGCAATCTGACTTATTTATACTAGATCGCTTAAGCGATATACTTGATCGCTTAAGCGATGCACCTCTGGAGATGCTTTTTAAAATCTGTCAGCCCTTAATATATCGGTTAATATTTTTGTTTTCTAGCATTATAGGAACTTGGCTATTATTAGACATGGGACAAGTGGTTTTGGGTGTTGAATATTTTGGTGAATGGGTGGAGGAAGAAAGTTGCTGGAAATGGATTAGGAAGACCAAACAAGTTAAAGCAATTGCTGTGAGAACAAAAGTTAGTTTTGATGAGTTGATTGATGAAATCATTAGAAGAGGTGGGTTGAGTTGTTCATGTATTGATATAGTTGTGAAGTATGTTTTGTTCACGTATTGATATAGTTGTGAAGTATGTTTTAAGTAGAGCTCCTGCAAATTTTAAGGTATCCCCTATTGTATTAATGTCTAATGAAGATGTGAAGTTATTTATACTTGATGTAGGCGATAATGGTTCGAGGCCAATTTTAACGGTTCCGGTTATGGATAAAGCTTTGGAAGTTGGTTCAAGAGTAAGTGGTGATTTGGGTGGGGAGAATGCTGGTTTTAATTTTAACTAGGAAGGCATTGATTTCTTTATTGAAAAATCAAGATTAGGCAGTGATTTGGGTGGTGAGGAGGACACTGTAGAAGAGGTTGGACATATGGGGCAGAATGAAAATGTGGACGAGGAGGACTCCCCGTACATGTTCCCGCAGATGTAGAGATTCCTATAAACACAGATTATGCAAAAAGTGTAGTTTGTGAGGAAGAGAATACTATGGTCATTCATACAGGTTCAGAGGCAGCAATTGCAGGTAGTAGTGAATCAGCTCACGTTTTTACTAATGGATCGGACTTGCGAGTAGGATATTTATTTGACAGCAAGGAGGAAGTGGTGAGGAAGCTAAAACTTGTTGTCATGAGAGCTAATTTTGAGTTCATCACCCAAAAAATCTAATTCATCGGTAGTGACAATTGCATGTCATGACCAAAAGTGCAAGTGGCGGGTTTATTGTAGAATGTTGACGAAGTCCAAAAAATTTATTGTTAGCACATATACCCGTGAGCACACATGTGGGTTGGGACATATTTTAGGCGAGCATCAACAAGTCTCCGCTGATGTTATTGGACAATTTGTCAAAAGTCAGTTTATTGAAGGGAAATATCCATCTCCTAAAGACATTCAGAGACTTATGCACACAGAGTTGGGATGCGATGTTAGTTACTGGAAATGCTGGAAAGGGAGACAACATGCATAAGATTTTGTGAGGGGCACGCTAGAGCACGAGTACGTAGTATTAGAAGCGTACTGTTATATGCTTGAGTTGACAAACCAAGGTAGTAAGACGACTTTGAAATGGGATATGAATATGAGGTTTAAATATTTTTTTTTTTTTGTTTACGATGCTGCTATAAGGGGTTTTGTAAACATGAGAAATGTGTTGGCTATTAATGGTTGTTTTTTTACGAGAAAGTATGGAGGTACATTGTCGGTGGCCATGGCACAGGACAACAAGAATCATACATATCCCGTTGCATGGTGTGTGGTTCACTCTGAGAACGACAAGAGATGGACTTGGTTTTTCCAGCAATTACTTATGATAGTGCCTAATAGTGACACGTTGTGCATAATATCCAATAGGCACAACTCTATAAAGAAGGGGATTGCCACTATTTACCCTCAAGCACATCACAGATTCTGTATGAGGCACATTGAAGAGAGCATAGAACAAAAGTTTAAGTCTACTAGCCTCTTTCAAACATACTACATGATAGCAAAAGTTTATCAAGTTGATGAGTTTGAGGAGCACTTCTAACAAATCCGAATCAAGGATGATAGAATTGCTAAGTATCTTAAGCATGATGTTGGTTTCGAGCGATGAAGTAGAGCCTACTTTCCTAGAAGAAGGTTCAATGTCATGACCACGAACATAGCTAAGTCCATAAATTCAAAGTTGTTAATAGAAAGAGAGTTTCCAATTGTTGCCTTTTTTTATGCAATCTAAAGGACATTGTCACGGTAGTTCCATGAGCGTCGTACGGAGTCAGATAATTTTACCACAACCCTTGTTCTGTCAACTGAAAAATTATTACGAGAACGTATGGAATTGTCAAATGCACTATTTGTTTATCCTCTCAATGCTCAAGAGTTCACCGTGTGTAGCTATGGTCTGGATACCCTAGTTAACCTTCTTAGTAAAACTTGTAGCTGGTAAATGCTTGGCATTCAACGTTTACCTTGTCCTCATGCACTAGTAGCATTGAAACACCAACGCAAGCCGGATTTTGGTTCAAGAATTTACACGAAACTTTGCTCCCCTCTCTATATGGCAAACCTCTACATGTTAGCTTATTCAGAAACGATATATCAAGTTCTTCCAAAAGAGCAGTGGGTGGTGCTGCCAGAGTTGGTTGACATTATCATCCATCCGCCATTCAAGAAGATAGAAAATGGAAGAAAAAAAGTTAAGCATATTCCATCAACCTGTGAGGTTCCCCGGAGGATGAATAAGTGCTCAATTTGCAAGAAACCTGGCCACAAGAGAAACAGTTGCCAGAATTGATCACATACAGATCTATAAAATTAGGTTCGAATTGATCAAAAGCAAGAAAGCAAGCAATCTGCAAATAAGATCGAATCGCTTAAGTGACTGAAGATCGCTTAAGCGATCGGCTGTTATTTGTATATCTGAACAGCAAATCGTTTAAGCGATCTTAGGTCGCTTAAGCGATCTGTTGTTTAGAGCTACCGATAAGAGCAGATTGCTTAAGAAAAGCGATCTACTCTTTTCTTTAGCTCTAAACAACAGATCGCTTAAGCGACCTAAGATTGCTTAAACGATCAACTGCTCAGATTAAATCTGGTTAACACCAGATCGCTTAAGCGGTCCTTGGTTGCTTAAGTGATCTACTGCTCAGATAAGATTTGGTGAACACCAGATTGCTTAAGCAACAGAAGCTTGCTTAAGCGATCTGATGAAGGTATTATGTTTCTCTTTTGTGGTGCATTAAACTGATTTTATATCCATGTATTTCCAGCTATGTCATCAAGAAGAATGATGAAATCAAGAGAGTTACCAAGGCCAACCGTTGAAAACTTGTTGTTTTCAATTTTTTATGTTTTAAATTTAATTGTTACCTTGAATAAATTATCTTTTATATCGTATTAAATCAAATTAATTATTTTTCATTTTCATCCATTTTAAAAAAGGTTTAAGTAAGTAAAATTTCGCATATTACCTTTGTATGACACTAATTGCCGCCCAAAGAAGTAAGACAGGCAAAATAAATATTATCGACATAATTGTCGTGTCAAGTCAATCAATCAGTCAATTTACTGAATTAGTCACAAGTGTGACACATTAGTAGAAACGTACATCATTTCACAAATATGGATGGTTATGATTGAATATAGAGTTGACCTACAATATGGAATATAATTTCTTACTCAAACGTGCACAATATCAAAAGATGAAGGAGATAAGAAGCAAAATGGCCTTGGTCGCTTAAGCGATTGGCCTTAGTCGCTTAAGCAATCATGAATCGCTTAAGCGACTAAGGCAAAAAGTAAAGAATCGCTTAAATGATCTTGATTCTACCTTGGACATGATCGCTTAAGCGACCAAGGGTAAAAATAAAGAATCGCTTAAGCAATACCTTAAATTGCTTAAGTGATCGTGCACCTAGAATGACTTGATTCTACCTTGGACTTGATCTCTAAAGAGATCTTGCATCGCTTAAGCGACCAAGGGTAAAAGTGAAGAATCACTTAAGTGATCTTGATTCTGGCTTGTACGTGATCGCTTAAGCGACTAAGGTTAAATATACTGGATCGCTTAAGCGAGACCTGAAATCGCTTAAGCGATCCAGTATATTCGAATGATCTTTATTTTGCCTTTCACAAGATCGCTTAAGCGATAACATACATCACTTAAATGACGAAAGCTAAATATATAGGATTGTTTAAGTGAAATCATATATCGCTTAAGCGATCAAGACTAATTTACTTTGGTACTTTAAAAACATTAAAATTTGTATTATATAGAATCATTTTATACTCTAAATTTTTTTTCCATGTTTATCTACACACGTAAAAAACTTAGTTTAATTAAAATATAATTAAAAAAAAAAATCGATTAAGTGATATAAATAATCAAATCAATTGACATAAGATAGATCATGATCCACTGAAGTAATCATAGAGTCAAAATTCAAGCCTATTTCAATCTATTCCCCCACATCATACAAGATTTGACTGCATTTTGGTCAGTAAAAAAAGCATAATAATCATTCTCAAATACACCATCCATATTTGTGAAATGAGGTACATTTCTACTAATGTGTCACACTAGTGCGCTATGACATTTATCCATATATCATACGGTTGTAACCTTAATATGTGTTGATGGAATTAGGTTGCAAATAATCCTTCTTAATTGGCCTTAATATGTGTTAATAACCGATGTTACTTCACATTAACATTAATAATCATGTGATGTTGTGAATGTCCGAAGTTCACATTAACGTCACTTAATATGGGGTTGACAACCTATTCCCCCCCCCCCCCCCCCCCCCCCCCCCCAAAAAAAAGGATCACTTAAGCGATTGGTTTATCGCTTAAGCGATCTAGTGTTATAAACCTTCGTCGCTTAAGCGATAATATAAATCACTCAAGTGATCTTGTGAAAGACATAATAAAGATCGTCCGAATATACTAGATCGCTTAAGTGATTTTAGGTCTTGCTTAAGCGATCCAGTATATTTAGCTTTAGTCACTTAAGCGATCACAACAGTCACTTATGCGATCACGTACAAGCCAGAATCAAGATCACTTAAGCGATTCTTCACTTTTACCCTTGGTCACTTAAGCGATCATGTCCAAGGCAGAATCAAGATCATTTAAGCGATACTTCACTTTTAGCCTTGGTCGCTTGATCGCTTAAGCGATTAAGTGCAAGGCAGAATCAAGATCCTCCCAGATGCACGATCGCTTAAGCAATTCTTCACTTTTAGCCTTGGTCGCTTAAGCAATTTATCAAGTCCAAGGCAGAATCGAATCATCCCAAACGCATGATCGCTTAAGCGATTTAGGTATTGCCTAAGTGATTCTTCACTTTTAGCCTTGGTTACTTAAGCAATTTAGGATCGCTTAAGCAATCAAGTCTAAGGCAGAATCAAGATCATCCCAGATGCACGATCGCTTAAATGATTTACGTATCGCTTAAGCGATTCTTCACTTTTAGCTGTGGTCGCTTAAGCGATTTAAGATTGCTTAAGTGATCAACTCCAATACAGAATCAAGATCATCCTAGATGCACGATCGCTTAAGCGATTCTTCACTTTTAGCCTTGGTCGCTTAAGTGATTTAAAATCGCTTAAGTGATCAAGTCCAAGGCAGAATCAAGATTATCCCAGTTGCACGATCGCTTAAGCGATCTAGGGTCTCACTTAAGCGATTCTTCACTTTTACCCTTGGTCGCTTAAGCAATCAAGTTTAAGGTAGAATGAGGATCACCCCAAGTGCACGATCGCTTAAGCAATTTAAGGTTTCGCTTAAGCGATCCTGTATAGAATACCCTTGATCGCTTAAGCGATATATATATATATAGTCGCTTAAGTGAACATGGGCTACACATATTTTTTCCAGCTTTTCTCCTGAATTTTGACAAACTAAAATCACCAACACATATTAATTCCATCTTTTCTCTTGAATTTGACAACCTAATTGCATCAACACATTAATGTCATTTAACAAGAATACTAAATAAACTCAAACTCAAAAGAGGGAAAGAAATACTGAATTGCTTTGGTACAAATCTGAAATGTGTCAATTATATTAAATTACAACATTATATACAACAAATAAATGTCCTATATACAACCAAAATAAAAGCAGTGCCGGCAGCCTCCATCCTCCCTCTTTATAATTCTCTTCACTCACTTTCCCATCCTCCAAAATTATCCAGCACACCTTTAGTAGCAACAGCAGCCTCTTCGTCTTCTTCTACAACATCCCTTCCAACATTATCTAGCCTTGGCTTTGGTCACAAAGCATACATAACACCACAACCCAAGTATCAATAGTCTGACGCCTAACAACACTAGTTGATCCAATTCAAGATAATCCAATTATTCAAGACAACCCAATAAGAAATGCATTTCACATAAACTAATAAACTATAAGTCCAACTTCCATACCTTTTGATGACAACATCAACAATGACTTGGATTGGGTTCTGGTCAGTCAAAAGGGATTCATATGCCTATGGAGTACTCAATAGCCAAGCGCTTCCGAAAGTTGCTCATAGTTTTTTCATTCAACTTGTCCATTGGGGTGTTGGTCATGTCTAACTCAATAAATTTTAGTGTATATGCCCCACAATCAGCACTACAATAGGAGGAAGACATTAGCATTAGAATCAGCTTATAGAACAATTGTATTATGTAAATTTTATACAAAATTTACCTTGAGTCATTTATCGGGACCAGAAGGCACTTGAGTGGCCATTTTCCCATCATTAGTTCATCACCCAAGTGCTGAAACATCCCGCAATCGCACAATAGCCACGAGAACAATATACACAGCGGCTGCAACTCCGTCTTCAACTGTTTCTCTCAACAAATACTCAGGTTGCAATCAAGGATCTGCAGCAAGCCCTCCTCTAGTAGCCAAACGACAATTATCCAATGCATATCCTTGATGTTCATGATGCAGTATACTCTTTTAACGTTTGCCCAACTATTTCCATATTTGGGCATTTCCCCTCGTACATACTACATCATTTTCTCATCAAACCGAAAATCATCAAGGACACTGTCGAAGTCATATGTGGCCAATCTTTTCCACTTGCCTCCCCTTGTTGCACCTCGACCATTGGCCTTTTTCATTAAAGTGTCATATGTAGTTACTAGCCTTTGGCCAAAAGCCACATCGGTGATGGCATAGTATGGATACAAAATATCACCATTACTGCTCTGTCGTAGCCTCATAAGTGCCAATACCTCATCTATGTGCTACATCAAATAAAAACAACATGATAAGTATACAATACCTTTAGGAAAACATAAGCAAAAATAAGGAAAAATAACTTACCAAATCGTCGAGCCACCTACCCATTGTCAACATCTTTTCAAACCACTCTTGGGGATAATCCCCAATCTTGCACTTCACATGCCCATCACTTCCAGAATCATTGTAATAGGCATATAAGAGTTTTTTCTTTTCCTCATCGATTGGCCTATACAAATCAACATTTAACTCCTCCGTTTTCACTTGCCCACTTCCTTCACCTTTCTCCTCACCCTCCTCCATTTTCACTTTCCCACTTCCTCCGCCTTCCTCTTTGTCCTCCTCCATTTTGGCTTCTCCACTTTCACGAACTTCCTCATTTTTTTTCTTCATTTTCCTCTTTTTTCTATACGTTACTGGCATGTAAGGAGATTTTATGTGCTTACTCTTTCGGCTCTCTCTTTTATGCTCAGGTTTGACTTCAACCACTTTCAATACCCTACCAACTTTCTCCTCCACCTTTTCATTCGCTCTTCCATCTTCTCAAACCTCTCATAAACGGCTATTGTAAAATTGTCAAACATACCGTTTATGAGGTCCATCACCTAATTGTCCCGACCCCGATGCCTTGGCAAAACAGTACTTGTTGTACCGGTTTGCCAAGTTGGTGGAGGCGTACGAACCTCTTCATCATCCTCCTCCTCCTCCTCCTCATCCCTCCCGCCAATTGGTGGTTCATCATCCTCAACCTCAACAACATTCTCGAATAGTAGCCTTGCAGCTGCACTCACATTCGTGACCCCTTCTAGGTCCCACATTAGGTGGTTTATCCTTTCATCCGCTGCATCGTCCAATGGCTAAACGATGTAACATACTCTTTTCCTGCTTCACCCCTAATAGGGGTGAGGAAGGGACAGACAACTCATTGCAATAAGAAAAAAAAATCAATCAAATTTAAGTCACATTTAAAAGCAAGTGCATATTTAAAAGGTTAATCCTTTAGTCTTACCCGAGCCGCTTGAATTTCCATTTCTATTTTGTCACAATCCCAATGGGCATACTTCTCGATGTGCCACTACAACATCCTAGGAAATTACGATCGCTTATCCGAAGTCTTCTCCCCTCCCCCCCCCCCCCCCCCCCCCCCCCCCCCCCCCCCCCCCCAGCCAAGATAGGGACGGCCTCATACATCCAAACCTACATTGTAAAAAAATAGTCTATATCACAATTAAAACACATATAATACAAAAAATAAAGAGCTATTAATATTTACCTACATTGCCATGGGAAGCCGAACAAATTGTACGTGTTTGGTCTATCCTTCTCGATAGCTTGGCGATGCTTTATCGCCATGTCTTTTCCACGCAGGGAGTCTATGGTTAGCTGAAATGATAATCGTCCCCACGGATAAGCATTAAAGAAGTCCATGTTGCTTGCAAACTTCACCCAATCCATATTAACGACTTTTGTTAAGTCGGAAGCCATTAGGATCGAATGCAAAAACCATGTTAGGCACATCTTGAACTTCTCTGAAGAAGTATACCCATCTCCTCCTAACCTCTCCTCTAAATCGCACGTCCCGTAATAGACGCCTTCCCTCCGAAAACCTTTTTAGCCAAGTTATCGGTTGCCCTACTCTTCGTTATTCTCTCTTACTCTTCCATATCTGGAAATGCCCCACATTTTAAGCCTATCATTAGGGCATATTCCATCATCTCAAAATATAGTGGCTTCCCATCCACCACAAACCACATTTCAAATTTTTTATTTATTTTTTTTTTTTTTGGGGGCTTTTAACTGAGTGTAGCAACATATAATGCACTCCTTGCCCCCATAATGCCTTTTTCCAATTTTCTTTGATGTCCGCAAAATGACCAAAACAACTACCTTTGAATCAGTGCATACCCTTCCTTTGTTCCCCCAAAATTTCCATTATTCTCATAAAAACTTGCCAACTCGACCTAACTGTCACCTTTACGGGGAAGTATGGTACCTTATCGCTTACAAACTCCAACCCATAATCTTTATAATTTACGCTTCAGAAAATCTGCACAATCAATATAAACTAAATATCAACAAAAAAGAAACAAAAACAACCAATAGGTTGCCAATTTGGGGGATATGGGCTTCAAGGGCATCGAGGAGTGGGTGTTTTTGGCTTCGAGAGGATCGGGGAAGCTAATGCAAGCCCTACAGACGCTGTTGTGGCAGGTTCCATGATTGGAGACGGCAAAGGATGGCAGAAGGTGGTGGAATATGGGGGTTGGAGGGCTGCCCCGTATATTATAGGGCTGGCCACGCACGCAGCTGTGCGTGGCCAACCTTGCAATATGTAGGGTAGCCCTCCAGCCCCCCTATTCTGCCACCTCCTACCATCCCCAGCCCTCCAATCTCCCACAAACAACCTTCCTATGACCTCCCTTGCCTTCCCCCGTTCTTTGGAACCCAAACAAAGGCACTCCCCCGATGCCCACCAATTGCTTGACAAAACGCCACAACCACCATAACAACAAAACCAACTATATATCCCCCAAATTTGCACAAACCAATCAAATTTTTCATCAAATTCAAAACCACCAGTAAAAAATGTACACTTTCTTCACTGGCGTCCTCTTCCTCGCTTGAATTCTTGCCGGTGTCCTCCTATTCAGAACCATTTTCTGATTCTTCTCTTTGTTCTTGTTCCGCCATTGTCTCCTCCGCCTCTGGACCACCTTCACTCATCGGATGATCCATTAGAGCGTCTTCTTCGACAACCTTTGAACAATTGCCGCCACCGGAGTCTAGGATTTGGAATGGGGTTTGGTTTTCCTCATCTTTGTGAATATCAGCCATGATTTTGTGTAACGAAGCTTTATGATCGAATATTGGTCGGAAATAGGGAACTTTTATCACTAGAAATCACAGAGAAATGGAAAGTGTTTCGTCGGTCATTTTTGGGATATACTGCTTGATTAAGCGTAGGCCTGCAATCGAACCGAACATGAACGAACAGGCCCGTTCGAAAATCGTTCGATAAGCATGTTCGATTGTTCGTGTTCGTGTTCGTGTTCGTATTCGAACGAACACAGGATGTGTGTTCGTGTTCGTTCGATTGATCGTGTTCGTGTTCGTATTCGAACGAACACAGGATGTGTGTTCGTGTTCGTTCGATTAACAAAAAGCTCGTTCGTAACTCATTCGTGTTCGTTCGACTAATTTGTTCGACTAACTCGTTCGACTAACTCGTTCGATAATTTGTAAATACCTGTTCGAATAACTCGTTCGATAACTTGTAAATACCTGTTCGAATAACTCGTTTGAATACCTGTTCGAATAAAAAATATACACCAACTTTCCAATTGATGCTCTAAAAAACAGATATGCAACAATTTATAATTCATATCCATTTAATTCAACATTTGAAAATAAACAAACTCTCTATCTATATTTATATTTTAAACAAATCAATAAAAACTCAGTAAATTAAAATAACTAACCATCATAAATAATAAAACTTCAAAATAAATTAAACAGAACAATAAATCGTTCAAAACAAATTTAGTTCCATATCAAACATGACACAAACAAAAAGAATTTGTTTACATATATATTTATTATCATTACATAAATTATCATAAATATTTTAAATGTTTACATATATATTTTGTATCAACGCGCATAAATTTATAGTGAAATGAAAATCTATTGTAATATATGATCAATACATATGTGTGATTAATTTGTTATATATAAATATATATTATTATTACTGTCTACATATACATTTTGTATCAACACCCATAAATTCATAGTGAAATGAGGGTCTATTATAATATATGATCAACATATATGTGTGATTAATTTGTTATATATAATGTATAATTGTGTATATACAAAATTATTATCATACATATATTAATCATAGGTTAAATATGTTATGAAATTACCAAAATTATAGGTTATCATATATTTATTATCATTACATAAATTATCATAAATATTTTAAATGTTTACATATATATTTTGTATCAACACTCATAAATTTATAGTGGAATGAAAGTCTATTGTAATATATGATCAATACATATGTTATCATTACTGTCTACATATATATTTTGTATCAACACCTATAAATTCATAGTGGTATGAGGGTTTATTGTAATAAATGATCTATACAAATATGTGATTAATTTAGGTTTAATTAAGCTATTATATTATTAAATTTGTTATATTATACATCGCTTGATTATACAATATGTTATGTTTATCAATTTACCATACTATATTTATTATTTATTAATTGAAATGCTATCTTATAATATTTAATTATTGATTACATTTAGAAAAATATGAAGCTATTATGTTATTGGATTTACTATATTATATATCACTTGATTATACAATCTATTACGTTATTAAATTTGTCATGCTAGTTATCATAATAATTTATTACTTTTTAATTAAAATGTTATATACTTATATATTTAATTATTGATGACATTTAGAAAAAAAAAATCCAAACATATTATATATATAAGAAAAACAAAAGTGTCATAATATTTTATTATTGATTACCATTAAAAAAAAATTCATCCAAACTAAATCAAACATAATATAAAAATGAAAAAAAAAAATTTTAATTATGATAATGCATAACATGTTTTTCGAACATAAACGAACGAACAATCGAACGATTGTTCGCGAACGGATGGATTAGTCGAACGTATAGTGTTCGCGAACATAATCAAACGAACAACCCCTGTTCGAACTCGATCGAACATATTATCGAACGAATATCGAACTGTTCGTGAACAAATGTTCGCGAACATTATCGAACAGTAATCGAACGAACAACGAACGTTCGCGAACTGTTCGGTTCGTTTGCAGCCCTATTTAAGCGATTTTGAAGGAAGGGGGTCATTTTTTAATTTTCAAAATTTAAACAAATTTCAATTAATTATACTATTACCCATATATGTTTCAACCTTTTCACTCTAGCCCCTTTTTGCATGTTTAGTTACAATTAAGAGTGCCACGCCTGATTTTTAAATTAAAAAAAAAAAAAACCCACTGATTTTCAGGGTTATTTTTTTAAATCCAAACTTGGGATCTCTGGGAAGTTAAATTTCCTCTTAAAGAGACACAAATATAGAACTAGAAAATAGGTCAATGCAGCTTTTATTTTTATTTTATTTTTGACCATTTTTACTTTCCGTATTTTGGGAGGCTTTAAATTCATGCTAGGAGGCAGTATGATTTTTCTAATTTTTTATTTGGTCAAATCACTAAAACATTCAACCATTTTAATCAAAATTTAACCATAAAAAATGCAAAGCATTCTAGTAATTATCAAACATATGAATAAATATTTTAACAGTCCCTTGGAAATCCACCAAAAAAAATTATTTTTCTTGAGCCAAATTATATAGTTAACCAAGTTTGAGATGTATCTTCTCCAATTTCATTTTTTCTTCTTTTAAAAAATTAGATTAAGGTTTGAAAGTTATTATACTAATGACACAAAAATTTCTACCATTTTTTTTTTATGCAAATTAATACGACATTTATACCTGAGAAGTGTGTGAAATATATATATATATATATGCTCTACTACCATATGTCTATTTGCCATAGAAAATTATAACAAACACGTTTTCAAAGTTTTTATTTTTAGTTTTATATATTGATATAAACTTGGTAATAAATGCATTCTTAAATTTAAAAAACAACAAAAATAAATATTTTATTTTATTTTTGTATTTATATTTCAATAATATAAAATAAAAATAAAACACCAGTTAGAAATTATGTGTAGCATGAGATGTAATTTTACTCAAGGTTCTAAAACCCGGCCCAGCCCGACCGATTGAACTAGGACCTGGGGCCTTCATCGGACTGGGTTATCAATTTTACTATTTATCTCAAACCCTAGAAATTAGGACGACGATCGGTGAACAATTGGTGGCTAGAATGTTGGGGCTTTTGAAGAGAAATGGTCAATGAGTCGAAAAGTCGCGATGAAGCTTATTTCAGATGAGTGAGACGATCGAAAATCAAAAAAATAAATTGGCGGCAACGGGTGGAGTGTGATGGGTTTTGATTAGGAGGCTGAGGGGAGAGTTTTCGTGGTGATGAGGTATGTTTTTTACACCGAAAACAAGCCCTATTTAGCCTGGGTTGTCGACACCGACAATGTAATTTTGAGTGTTTTTATAGGATTTCAAACCTTTAAATATGTTGACTTCACCGGTTTGACGTCAAACTGGTTCAACCAGTTAACCCGAGATCCGGTCACTTTGCCAGATTTCACCTCGGGTTGGGTTTTAAAACCTTGATTTTACTTATCCACAAAGATCAAACGAGGATACAACTTGTCCCAAATTTGATATTCTTATTCAATAATATAAATCACAATATGACACAATTAATAGCTGACAGAAATTAACATAGCAACTGACATAGACAACATAAAATCATAAACTTCATATTCATATTTTACACAAATAGTTTCAATACCAATTTTATGAACTGTCGGTCACCAAAAAGGTGAAAACAAATCCCAAAAAGACCTTAAGAATCTTTGAATTTTGGTAAAATAAATTTCATGAAATTCAGAATAAAAACATGCATGAAAGAGGAAGTTTAAAGAAGAGCCATAGCCAAGCCATGCATGCACCCCCCACGTGCCCCATAAATCGGTGGCCATACACTTGCATGTTCTATATTCCACTTTCTTTAAAATTCCTTCAATTAGCTCACATTCTATGGTCTCAATCTGACCAAATATTGGAGGGTTCTCTGGATTTTTTTATTTATTTATATGCTTTATGACTGATTCCGACCCAAAATTTGACGCTGACAGATATTGATTTGAGGTTTCTAAAGTAGCCTACAATGTGCGATATCAAATGAGATTTGTTTTTTTTTTTTGAAAGATTTTAGAGTGATTGATGTACACATTTAGGGATGGTGGGACAATTTTGAATAATAACAAATGCAAATCTTTCAATCAGAAAGACAAAGTCTAATTAGGATACAAACATTTCAACAACTACACTCTAGCAACAAAAAACTATATATGCCTTAAATACATATTTATACTACCTTATTTCTTTTGAAAATTGTAATATTTAGGGGTGGACAGGTCGGGGTATCCACCCAAATCCCATGGAACCGAAACTGGTATTCCAGTTCCTAAAAGCTGAGAACTATAACTTGTTCCGGTTCTTGGTACCCGAAAAATCATTACCCCCCATTATTCACAAAAATGACAAATACATCCCCTAAAAATTTTTACACCCCCAAAAGTTTACAAAAATTACATTTTAGTCCTAATTCCTACCCGGGTACTTGGTTCTCAGTTTCGGTTCCCAATTTCGACTGTGGTTCCTACAATGGTGGAACTAGAACCGCATAGTACCAGTTCTGATTTTTTAGAACCGAAACTAACCCTATGAGGATTGGTTTTGGTAGGAACTGAAACCCTAGGTACCCACCGATTCTTGTTTCAACCAGTTCTTTTGCATACCCTTGGCAATATTAGGAAGAGATTTCAACGGGTTTTCTCTCTCGGAAATATTTTATTCATTGTTTGAAATATAATTTTGATAGATTTTTTTCAAGGATAATACTACGTTTTTTTTTTTTTTTTTTTTTTTTTAATAGCTCATTAGAGAAATTTAATTTCCAATGAGAAAATCAGCAACGACATTCGATGACTTTTAGCCCTTGAAAAAACATATTTCTGAGGGGATTCTTCTTTTACATAGAAGAGTTGCCCCTCAAAATAAACATTTTTGTTGTAGTGAAAAATGGCAACTTTTTGAACATCAACTTATGCAAATAAATATTTCAACAAAAAATAATCATTAAAAACACTTAAAAATGGATTCATAATATACATTTTCATTACCTATAATAATTTTTCATACTTTGAAAGTGTTATACAGAAGTTTCATGGTTGATCGTTTACTCGATTATATTATATAGTTAATTCTCCAAATTGTTCATAATGTAGTTGAATTTATATAACGCCGTAAGCATATAAATGAATGTTTAGTATCATGGATTAAGTGTTGTAAGATGACAAATACCTTTGAATCTTATTGAAAAGCCGACATCCCTTTCTTATTATCAACAATAAAAATGATTAATTAGCGTGTCGCCCCATGAACTAAATTCGCGTTTACCTTAATCAATCTATTCATTGAATTATGGCGTTGAATATTTCAACAAGTTTGTGATTTCTTGAAATTTACGTCGTGGTAAACAGATCATCCATGTTGGAAACATCTTTACTATGTTTGACATTACTAAATAAAATAAAAAAATTGATCAATTTTATAAAGAATTCCATCCACTTAATTTCCAATGCATTACTTGTAATCGTTGTTTACATAATAGTTTTGTCTTTTCTTTGTGGTCTTAACTGCACAATTTATTTCTAACTCTCAATCTTTTTTTTTTTTTTTTTCTTTTGATGATCGAGGATGTCCGTGTCAGCTTACATCCATCTCAACTTTTGACTCAGGATTTTGGTCCTATCAGTCGGATAAGAGCTTTAGTGCTTATTAACAGGAATGTAGCCAGAATTTTGAGTCAATGGGTTCAAAATATCAAAGTTGATAAATTTACAATAAAATATATACTGACGTAATAAGTATAAAAATGTAATTTTAAAAGTTATACATACCAAATTATCAATTCTACAATTGTTTTCGATGATTTTATATATTCTGAACACGTTGTATAGTTCTCAAATCTCTACAACTTAGAATTTTATCAATTCTTTAAACCATTCAAAAGTAACTCAAAAACTAACCAAAATTTATCAAATCCAATTTAAAACAACAACTAATTAACTCATATCTTAACATGAATAAGATTAAATCAAAACTTATATCAAAATATAGTAATTTAATCTTTAAATTTCAAACTCATTTATTAAACTCAACAAAAACTCATGGTTCATGATCTTTCATCAATTAAGAAAGCTAAAAGAAAAGAATTTGAAGTAAAAAAAGTAAAAATAAAATGAGTATCATTTTACCTTGTAATCCAAAAGAATATTCTTTCTTGAATATCCAACCAAAAGGAAAAATATAATTTGAGAGAAAATGAGAGGAAACGAAGAGAAAAGAAAAGTTAAAAAAGTTTTAATTACTAATTTTTTTTGTGGGATCAACATGAAGTTAAGTAAGGTTAAAATTGTAAAATCTATAAAACATTAATACTTTTTTAAAACTTTTTAAAAGTTGACTAGGCTCAATTGAACCCACAAGTCTCTATGTGGCTACGTGTCTGCCTATTAGCAAGTATGAAAACTCGAACTCAGGAGATCATGTTAGATTCTAATCTTGTTTTTTTATCATTAGGGAACTCGAACTCGAAAGACCATATTAGATTATTATTTACTCTTTTATCATCAGACTACCCAATAGTGATTAGTTTTCAATATGTTATTTAGCAAATATTGTACAACTTGACACAAATTCATAACTACGTTCAAAACTTACACCATCCTCTACAACTATTTCAATTACATCATAATTGCTAGAGAAGATGAGAGATGTGCTCATTAAAATACCAAAACGAGAACCCAAATAAAACAATTTGATGGGGTTGTCTCTTTATTTTATATCTGCCCCTAGAAAGAATATCATTATGATTTGGTGTTTCAATAACTTGTTTTTAACAAAGAATATCGTAATAGAAGATGTAGATTAATAGCTATTTGGTGATTCAATAACTTGTTTTTAATAAAGAATATCTTAATTTAACAAGTAGACTAAGCTCCATCAGACCATCATCACATTACTAAACTCACTACAAGCAAATTGATCTATTGTGATGAGGCTTCCTTTAATATCGGACTAAGTGTTAAAATACAAATACCTCTTTCAGTGCAATCTATTGTCCCAATCCTTTTATCATTTGCGATGAAGCTGGCACTGGAAAACGTATGTTTATAATGACATGAAAACAGGAATCGCAGTAAATGTAATACTTAACACTAAAAAGACTGCTAAAGTAAATTCCAACCCCTCTCACCCCACAAGCCAATACGCTGGTTCTTTTGGTTTTGGATTCTTTTGAAATCCCAACAGACACCATAAAGATAGAGTTGTAATGTATATTAATTTCAGATCATGCAACAAAATCATCATAAAACAATAAAAATTCATCACAAATAGATTCATAAATCATAAATTATAAAAAGTGGAGAAAAATGGAAGCATGTGAGGAGCCACATCACAAACAGTAAGGTCCCATAAAGCCCACGATCTTACTTGCCCTCACCTTTATTAAACTAAATATTTGGTTTGGTCGGTTTGTAGTTTATAAGTTAAGTTTTAATTAATAAATAACCTCTCCTGTGGGTATGGACTATGGAGATACCAATTTGGCTTCTGCTTTTTGTATTTATTATTGTACAACGTAATACTAGCCGAAAATCATCCTCCCCCCCTTTTTAGCTTTTAAATAAAATAAACTGAATGAACCATTTTGTAGAACAAAAATTTATAACTAATTAATTTTATATACTTGTACCACCATAAAAATAGATCGAATAGTTGTATATATGATTAGGGTTAACACTCCCTACTGTACAATAAAAATTCAAGATTATTCAATATACTTCAAGGATTCATTGTATATCAGAGATACCGTTAAGGGGTTACACTTTAATCATATGTAATTATACAAATCCAACAAACATTTTTTTGAACATATTTACTTTGAAGTTTCATATAATTGTTTTTTATAATGGCCGAGGTGTTCGAGGTAGCTTACGCGCACCTCAATTAATCTTCAGAGACCCTAGAGTTATCGATCGGGCAAGAACTCCAATAGCCACCCTTATTAATAATCGAAGAGAGACTCGAATTCATGACTTCTTAAATAATATACCCAAGAGTCCTTATCGAACCACTCAGTCATGCAAGGGTTGGTTAGTTTCATATAATTGTTCTTCATCCAAAAATTTAATCTGTTTTACAAAAATAAAAAATAGTCTCATTATTCTCTCTTTTCTTAGATGCATAATGCAATTATACAATATTAACATTGCTTAGGGATTACAACCTCAAAAGTCAAAATATACGCTGTGAAGATTGAATAATTATTCGATGAGTAATGTTATGTGTATTAACCAAATTGTACTAATTCAAGTATTAACAACTGAAATTTTAAAATTTTTTTTTTTTTAAGTTTTTAGAGGAACTGACTTTGACAATAAAAGAAGACTATCACCTCAGTTTATATTTGGGTTATATCATTATTGTTACCCAATTAGTTGCTTTTGATTCCTCTACCATAATTTGATATAAAATTATAAATATTTATTACATTGAATTTTGGGAAATTTATTGTCTTTTGTTTGCAGCTTTTGTCATTGTATAGTCACGACATGCTATGGACCTGCCCGGTGAATGTTTTGCATAATTTTGGCAGACAAATTATTTCTTTTTACTTTCGGAATCTTATGCCATCACACGATCATATTCAATCAAGATCAATGCTAACCTTACTCATTTCTCTTACTTAATTAAGAGAGAATGAGTGATGTGAGAATCTTATGCTAGTTTTACTCATTTTTTTTTATAAGTGGGCAAAAAAAGTGAGTAAGAGAAGTGAATACGGCTAGCATTACTCTTCAATAAATCTCTTGTTAAGTACAAAATATTAAATATAGATTTTGTAGAATGATGTGTAAACATTTGATTTGAAGGAGAAAATGAGCATGTCTACTTAAAAAATAAATTAAATATAAATTTATCCATAAGTGTTTAACCAGTAATCATTTTTACTAACTTTCTCTCACAAGTGCGACGTGTTAATTCTCAATTAGTTAGTTTATAATGAGTTTTACTTGACCAAATACGAACGGATCAATTACGAGTTACCATGTCATGTTTATAAGAGAAAGTTGTAAAAAAATGTTTGTTAACAGAATGGTTAGGGTAATGATTTGCGAGGGATTTTTAGTCTACAAATTAATTGGCAGGGGATTTTTAGTCTACAAATTAATTCCCCAAATTAAAAAGTAGAGGATAAGTTTATTAAATAAAAATAAAAATATAATATCTTTATATTAAAAAACCCAAAATCCAAAGTTTTTATCCTATTCTCAATTATATATTTCTATTTCACAAATGAAATCTAGGTGATTATTGAGAATGGAAAATATAAGAAATGATAAGTAAACATATAATATGAATATATAATAAAATAAAAGATGAATTGCCATTATCTCTGAAATATTTACTTCATATAATTTTATTACATCTATATTTGATCTTTTCATAATATAATTTATAACACTAACTTATTTGTTATGTTTACATAATTCATTACATCAACTCATCATAAATCTCCTGTTACAAATAAACTATCACATTTGTTATAATACAAACTTTATATCCCAACTTTATATTTAATTAAAAGTTTTATTTTTTTCAAAAAAAAAATTCAAATATAAATTCTTTACGTAAAGATCAAGAAATTAAACTAAAATATTCTCTATCAAAAAAACTGTCTTTATCAACAATCACTTTCTAATTAGATTAATATTATTAATCCCCTCTAGGATAAACAAATAATTAAATTTCCTGTAATTAAGAAATAATACAAATCTCTACTATTAAATTTATTATTAAAATTAATAATATATAGACATTTGAGTAATTATTCATTAACCTGTTATAAATTTTAATGATACATTAATGGTCAATTGATGATTTAGAATTTTTTTATTGTTTTTGGAATTTTAAAGGGACTTTGTTATTTGATTAAACTTAAGAATTGAGATAAAACATTAATTTTTTTCTTATAAAATAAATGGCTTGGATTAGATTAAATCTAAATAAATTGGGTTTTATGTATTAAGAATGAATAATTTTACACCAATAACTTTCTTTTACAAATTTTCTCTCATAACTCTAACGTGACAGTTCGTAATTAGTTAATTTGTAATTAATTAGTGAGATTTATGTGGGATCTATTATAAGCTGATAAATTATAAATTATTACGTTAAGATTGTAAGAGAAAATTTACGAGTGAGAATTCTCGATGTAGTACTATCCATTAAAAAGGAAAAATGAGATCTTGATGTTAACTTTAAAAACGAAATAAAATTAGGAAGAAACGTCACAAAATATTGGAATGATGTGGTGATGGGGTTGGGGAGGTGGGCTAGATTGAATCTTTAAAAGATAACATTTCCAAGAAGAAAAGATAGCTTAGGCATGCTTTCACAATCAGACAGACATTGGGATAAGTGAGAAATTAATAAATAAATTAATGAAAATGAAAATAAAAATTGACCCATGTTCTTCAATTATCATACTCTGTATTACATTTCAGAATCAATCCATGTGCTTCTTTTCTTATACCTCTAATTCTATGGCCTGGACATAGTGGTGGGCCTCTCTTTCTTTCTCAATATATTACTATTTTTGCATCATCTGCCTTTGCCTCTGTATAATATCAATATTTTTTTGTCTAATTTTATTTTCTATTTTGGATTTGTATAATTTGGACATATATACATCTCTTTCTTATTCTTTTATAAGGTTTTTATTTATTTATTTCTATAGTTAACACAGAAGAAATCCAAATTCTTTAACTTTAAAAATAGCTATAGAAAACAATTTTACACCAAATTAAAATATCCTCTAATTTAAGAATGCTGTAAAATAATAATTTTAATTTTTTCCAAAAATTTAAAGTAAAGTATACTCTTTTAATTAGTTACACTTTATTGATAGATTAAAGTTATATTTGTACGATTAATTTGTTTTTATCTCTAATGATTACAATCTATTGTATACAATTTTTACATTTGGTTTAAATATTGACCTCTTTTTATATATGTTCTCGAAATAAATAGCCATAATATTTATGTTATATTCCACATCACCTATCGAATGAGTCTATAATTTAGTTTATGAGATTTGTGTTTGTGTAATTCTAACTAAGTAGATAGGTTTTAGATGAATAATATTTGCATGAAACCCAAAAATAAACTCATGCGGATCTAACTCCAAATAAACAATTTCTTCTACTTAATTAGACATAAGATCTGACACTTTAAGGTGGTAATGACCCTTTTATCATAATGCTCTTTTCTAGAAGATGAAATTTCTGCTACCTTAGAATGTAATGCAAACTAATCCCCCTTGTAACTCTAATATGAACGAGATTTGATCCTAAGATTTCTTGTCCAACCTCACAAAATCAAACCAATAAAATTAATTAATATCCACAAAATCTTGAGTCTAAAAGCTTGATAAAGAAATAGAATATAAAATCAAAGGATATTGTTTCATTATGCAGAATAAAAGTCTAAAATTGCAAGTATGATAAAAATTTCTTTTATTAGCAAGATGAAAGTGTATATATATGTTAGTAAAATCATTTTGGATAGATTTTACCATATGTTCAAACTTATTAACCAAACAAACATAATCAATAGAGATCGGTCAAATCTCCAGAAACTGTTTTAATGTTTTAAAGTTCTGTTAGGCCAGCCCATTCTCACCTATTTGGGTTGGGCCAAACCCACGTAACAACACTCAAACTAGGGAAGTTATTTTTAACTCCCATCTAATTGATCTTCGATCTCATTTTTTAATTTATTTTTTGTTTTAACAAATTTAACTCTAATATAAATTGCTAAAAATAATATTATATTTTTTAAATACACTTATGTTTTATTTTATATTTTAATTTTAATTTTTAACATTTAATCTTACATAAATCCTAACCCTAAATTTTCATAACATGATCCTAAATTTTTATGATCATTGAAACTTTTTTATTTTATTTTAAATAACTGTTATTTTGATGAAAATACGGAAGAGAAAATAAGTTGCAATTAGAAAATAGGGAAAAAAATGTAAAGAAAAAAAACTAATTAAGTTTGATTTAAGAAACAAAGCGTAAAACAAAAAATCTAATTAAGTTTAAAATTGGGAAAAATAAATCTAATTAAGTTTAAAAGGTTATTTTTGATATTAAATTAAGTTTTAAAACATTTTTTTTTAATTATAGAAAAGTGTACTTCGTCATAAATGGTGAAGATCAATCAGATGAGAACTAAAAATCACTTCCCCCAAACCAATAGATCATGCTTTTTCTCTTTAATGGTCAGCATTATTCAAATATCGCAAAGCATATACCCACATTTTGGTACAACAAATAAAATGCCATAAATATGAAGCGATTCATTAAACTAAAACAGAAGGCTAAACACAATGTTGCTAGTGACTAATGGGGCCATTCCATGATAAAAATAAGGGTGTGTTTGGTTTAGAAAATGTTAGATTACTAGAATCTTATATTACCTTGAAGATTATTTGAAATCTTTAGGAAAATGTGTTTTGTTAGTTGAAATAAATGGGTGAGCATGTTATATTAATATGTTTGGTTAGGAGGAATAAATTGGTGGGTATGTTATTTAAATTACTAAATTACCCTCTTTTTAAATATTAATATAATATTATTTTTGTTATTAATTTTTGAATAAATTTTTTTAACCCCCAACATTTCAGATTTAGCTAAAACACCATTACTTATATAAAACTTTAATTTATAACAAAATCACCCCCACCACCTCGAGCCATTGGCCTCCACCACAAACTATCGCCAGAAGTCACCTAGAGTTGCCGTGAGTAGCCCACATTCATCGGGAGGCTTTGATATGGCCATTTTTGGCTAAAAACACCCTAACTGGAGTAGATCTGGCTGTGAATGGCTAGATATATTATGGCCGGGCTAGATCTATTATGGCCGACAATGGCCAGATTTATTTTGGCTGATAAAGCCTATGGATCTGGCCAAAAATTACCATAATAGATCTCGCCAGATCTACTTCGATTGGGGTGTCTTTGGCCATCAATGTGACCATAAACGGCCATATCGGAGCCTCTCGGTGATGGTGGGCTAATCACAGAGACTCTAGGCGACTTCCGATAGTGGTTTGCTGTGGCGGCAGGCGTTGGCAGGTGGGAGGGGGTGGTGGCTTAGGTGGGTTGCAATTTGTTTTGAATTCAAGGGTAATTTTGTCCACAAATTTAATTAATTGGGGTGAAATAGTAAATGGCAGATTAATGTAGATTAATTTAAAAATGAGGGTATTATTGTCCTAAAATTTTATTAATAAGGGATAAAATCATAACAAAATTAAGATTACCTTAGTAATTTTACAATACATAAGAAAATGAAGGTTATCAGATTATCTCTAATATTACCAACAGTAACTATTATTAGTATTGAAAGATTACCAGAATCTTATATTACTTAACAACCAAACGTGGTAATAAAGTAATATAAGATAATATAACCTCAATAATCACATATATTCCCCAAACAAACGCTCCCTAAGGGTTTGGTAAATTTCACACTATTTGCTATTCTAACTAGATGAAAATTATTGACCTGATAATGTTATTCTGTACAGTGATTATCTAATCAAACTGAATCCAAGTCTTTCACCATTGACCGTGATTCCCAATGCAATGCTACAATTTATATCCCTATCATTACAATTTTTTTTTTCTAAATAAACATAGACATGAATGTATTGCCACAAAACGCCGATAGGACAAGTATACTGGGGTTTTGACATTTTAAGTCACTATAATATGACAAAGGTATCACATTTGGGTGATTGAGGAAAATATTAATATCCATTTGATAAATGTAATGAAGTTATCAAATCGGATTATGTAATTCTAAAAGTTTCTTTGATATCTATTTCCGTTCTATCATAATACTACTAAAACAATAAATTGAAATCATAATACTATTAAAACATGAATTGAGATCATAAATAAGAAATCAAAATAATAATTTTTAAATAAAAATAATAATCCTTATAACTACACCTCTATTAAGTTATAATCTCTTCACAATAATAAATTTAGTTAGTTTCAACATTATAACTATAGAGAAGTTCTACTATGTGTGTGTGTGTATAAATATATATACACACACACAAAAAGAGAGTATTTTCAAAATTATTAACCAAACAAATATAATCAATAGAAATTAGTCAATCTCCAAAAACTGTTTTAATGTTTTAAAGTCCTGTTATTCTTGATATTAAGTTTGATTTGAGAAGAAAGGTGTAAAACAAAAAATCTAATTAAGTTTGAAATTGGGAAAATAAATCTAATTAAGTTTAAAAGGTTATTTTGGATATTAAATAGGGTTTAAAAAGATTTTTTTTTTTTAATTATAAAAGAAGTGTACTTTTGATCTGATTCAATTGGGATAAGGGCCTTCACTGTGCCGGGTTACCAATTTTCCTATTCACCGAAAACCCTAAAAATTAAGACGACGATCAGTGAACAATTGAAGGCTAGGATGTTAGGGGTTTTGAAGAGGAAGGATGGATGAGTGCAACAGTGGCGACGAAGGTGGTTTCCAATGAGTCAATCGACTGGAAATAAAAAACTAAATCGACGACAACAATTGTCTGTTGCTGATGATTGGCTAGGCTGTCATGGGAAATGTGAGATGAATTTTGGTCAAGAGGCTGAGGGTAGTGTTTCATGGTGATGAGGACTGTTGTTGTTGCCGAAAACGGGTCCTATTTGCCTTGATTTGTCGATATCGTTGGTGGTGTTTGGGATTTTTTTGTAAAATTTCAAACATGTAGAGACTTATATGTAATTTTAGGGGTGTTTTTGTTGGATTTCAAACTTTTGGACATCAGTTTGACCCATCGATCAAACCAATTAAACAAGTATCCCCTAGACCTGACCACTTTGTCAAGTTTCATCCCCAGTTGGTTATTAAAACACTAATGGATGGTTTATATCAATTAGATGAGAGCTAAAAATCACTTCTCCCAAACCAATAGATCATGTTTTTCTCTCTTTAAGGGTTTGCATTATTCAAATATTGCAAAGCATATACCCACATTCTGGTACATATATAATTATAATATATATCTACCATGGACAACAAATAAAATGCCATAAATATGTTGTGATTCATTAAAACTAAAACAGAAGGCTAAGAAAAATGTTGCTAGTGACTAACTGGGGCCATTCTAAAATACAAATAAGGGTTTGGTAAATTTCACGCTATTTGCGATTCTAATTAGATGATAATTATTAACTTGATAATGTTATTCTGTACATTGATTATCTAATCAAATTGATATCCAAGTCCTTCACCATTGACCGTTATTCCCAATGCAATGCTACAATTTATATCTCTATTATTACTAGAGAGATTGTTGCTTTATTTTTTCCAACTAAACATAGACATGAATGTACTGCCAGAAAACGCCAATAAGACAAGTCTAATGGGGTTTTGACATTTTAAGTCACTATAATATTATATGACAAAGGAGTCACAATCTTCAGGCCTAGGAGTGTTTGAGAGACCACGACTGAACATTCCGCTTTTGGAACAAGGTTCTATGGCCACAAAACAAGATACAGAAAATTGACAAAAATGTCTCAAAACACTTCCCCTGATTTCCCCCTATATTAATTTATCCACACACCGAATGTGCTTGTTGGTTAATACATGAAGTAGATATATAGTGAAACCAACGTAGGTTAAAATAGCCCATGATGATGCAAAACTCTACTGCTTAAAACTTCTACTATGTAAATGTTCATCAGGTAAGTTTTGTCAATTCTTTCAAGCATATCATACTATCAGCCAGAAGTCTTGTTAATAATTGTAGGCAAGCAGCATACTCCTGGAACGCACGAAGAAATCAAAGAGATTGTATGCATTAGCACACTTTTAAGGCATGAAGCTCTAGATAGACTGTGATGCAATTTCTAAAACACCACCCAGAGACAAGCCTCACTGCATGTTATCTTCTATATGATATGAGGTAATGAGCAGATTTACGAAATGATAAACTATTATCACATTACAGTCAATCTTTTTTATATTTACATTAATACTCTGCCGGTGCTAGATATAGTTGGTAATGTACCTGTCTATAATAAAGAACAAACAGCACCAACCTTTGAACTAGCACATAGAGAGCTGAAGATGTCTATTTCAGGATCATCAGGTACCACGGTTTGGGCAGACATTAGCAAAATGTGATGGATCACCGCATACATAACATATTCTATCAGATATGGGAGCACCAGTAGCTGACAAAAAGTCATATCCAGTGCACGTCCTACACTTTGACTGCCTCTGCCACGGCCACAGCCACCCCTCCTGCTCGTATTAGATGCTGAGCCGCTGATGTGTGCATGTGGATTACTCCTTCCCCTAGTGCCACTGTTGAGGTCATCTTCCCATCTACATTGCAGTCAATAGGATGAGTAAAGAGGCAAAGTCATTTATTTTATTTTTTGGGTGCTGGGTGGATTACTTATTTGAAATATACTGCTCACTGTAGTGATTTCTGGTTCAAAATTCAACTTCTATTTTACTATACATCTAGTTAAACATTACACCAAGTTTTTATTTAGAGTAACATTACATTCACAAACTACCAAAATAAACTAGTTCATACAATGTAGAATAAAAGTAGCGGATAAGTAATAGCTACAAATGAAGTATAATAAATGACACGACAGTCACACAGTAATGCAACAACAGTTTGTAGTTGTAAATTAAATATGATTCTTAGATTAAGGCAAATCAATCTTCTAAACGACAGTCTAAATATGCAAGCAGTTTATGTTTTCAGCACATGATGAGTACTGGTTGAAGTGACGGTAGTCAGACATATTTGTAGCGAGTGATGGTCGCTATGCCTCACCAACTCAACAAGTAGAATCCTCCCATCCAAACTAAAAGATGTATTAAGAAGGCTCTCTGGAAAATAGAGAAAGGAAAAAGAAAGAGGAGCAAAGAACCCCAAAAAGTAAAAAATGCAGGGACAGAGAGTATGCTCAATCAAGATAAACAACTAAAACCCAGAACAGAAAGCAAATGAATTCCTACGGGTCCAGTTTAAATGATTGCCTAGAGCAATTAATTGTCTAGGTACTGGTATACATACGCAAAGAAATTGCACTCTTGCGAAGGACATGAGTAGAACTTCCTTCCTTTGTTATTTGCTGTATTAGCAGTTCGCAAAACACATGTCGTTCCACATGTGGTACATTGTATAGAAGACTCTCCTGCAAAAAAAATATTTCAAAAAAAAATTTCGTCAGAGCAAATATCAATCCAATCCCCAACAGTGCCATAACAGCTGCTAGCCAGAAAGTACAATCACAGTCTCAAATCACAGTTCTGCAGCCAATGCAAGTAACAACTTCCAAACTGGTTGTAAGTTTAGTTCTCAAAACAATAGCTATTAATGCCTTTGTAGGCTGTAAGCCAGTATTGTTCCACAGAGCCTAAAAATAATCTGCTAAGTTGGATCTTCCCAAATAGTAGTTATGTCAAACATGTCCTACAGATCTTTTATTATAAATTTGAACCCTTAAATGCAAGATTAAAACCAATTGTTCTGTCTCTACAAATTCAAAGTTAAAACTGGCTCAGGGAGATATTTTTCCCTGACTTATTTGTGCAGGTAAAATGTAATCTGAAAGTGGATAACAAAGGAAGAGGAAAGGAGAAAGACAGAAACCAGAAAATAAGAGGGAAAGGTGGAGAGTTGAGAGTTGAACTGGAAACATCTTTCATAACTGTCGTTTCAATCACTACCAATATCACAGTCCTATTTCTGGGCTTTGATATAGATGACAGGAAGCACTGAATCTGACTCCAAAACTGGAAAACATGAACAGGATGAATTACACAAAATAACGTGCAAAATTGACTGAAAGTTGCACAGACGATTTCAGAAATTTCTTCCACAATACTGTCTACAATTTCTATTTTGTAACATAATTTCAGAGAAGGATAAGCTTCGAAAGAAAATTTAACTCTCTAAAACTAGAAACATTATCATTTTAAACTCATGTGACACAAGAGTACATAATTCAGTTTCTACACAAGCAGATAATTGTGTCCTGTTACTTAGCATGTGTAGTAAATGCAATAGTATGTTTTAAAAAAAATATTCCAAATGTTGAAAAGAAAATGGGATTTTAGCGTTCATACCACTTTGCATGTTCATCGCTCTAGAATGAGCATTTCGAGAGCCTCAAAGCTGTGAAGGGCAATCACTTGAAGCATGCCCTGTTTGCTTAAATGGATCAACCCACCACTCAAAGATTAAGATTTTATGAAATGATACATTGAATCCAAGTCAACTTTATGCGCTACATGTTGGAGCAAAATAGCATATCTAGTTTTTGTGACTCAACTTTCCTTAGTAAGAGTTGACCTTATTCATGATATGGAAACATAGTTCAAGTACACTTTAAATCAACCAAGACAGGAGGGAGAAAATAATGGTATCTTCTATTCATATATCAACTTAATAATAATGTGACTAAAATCACACTAACATTCTTATCAACTATGCATATAGCTAGTCATTCTCTACTAAAAGTGTATTGATATTAATGTCATCAACAGATTCAACACCACCTTTAATTACTGTTGACTGTTGTATTTATCTCATTGGACTGATATGATATTTTTGCAATTCAAATCTAATGGTATATATAATATAGTCCTAACAAATTAATATCAGAACGTTTTAACTTGAGATTTATTCTATATATGAATTATCATGTGCAAATGTTAGCATTTCTTTTAGAATTGTGACCTTTTTTGCCAGTGGGAAGTAGTCAACATTGAAAATAAAATTTTCCCAATTTTGTGTGCAAAAATTCTATTTGAATTCTGTTGTTTAATGTTAGATGATTGTAATAAATTGTTTAAAAAAATGCGACACGGTTTAAAGGAGAAAATTTATATACTCTAATGAAAATCTACTGAAAATGTAAATCTATGTATATTTTAGGTCATTTGTATTCTTAAGTTTATATAAAACAATATTTCAGTATCGAATAAGACTTTTATGTTATTTCATTAAAATTTCTTTAAAATATACATTTTAGAGATCTTTTTATTGTTTTAGGTTCTTTTTTTTTTTTTTTTAATCTTCTTGAAAATGAATTAAATACTAGATTTATTTATGAATTTTAAAAACATAAAATTCTTTTTTATATTTTGAAATTTCTTTTATAGGTGAAGAAGGAGAAATGATGTGGAAGAGTCAGCCTTTTGTAATTTTCAAGGTGTTAATGATGTATTTATTATCTTAGGAAAGAAATACAAGTCAACGGTCAACGAGGGATGCTTATGGGCTTACTCAACCACGCATTCTGCTTCCTGCATTTACCCCACTAAGGAAAATACTGTTTTATGGGGTGGACTAATTTTTTTTCCTTTTTCATCCCTACAATATTAAATAATTAATGTTATATTAGTTTTATATATAAATATTATATTGATAATATAATAAATAACTTTTTTAATATAGTTGAAATGTGAAAAAAAAATTAACAAATAATTTAAATCATATTTAAACATTGTATTAGCTTTTACTTCTGTAGACGGTTATCTGGAATGTCATATGAATGATCTTATGGGGAAGAGGTCACTGATAATCTCGTAGGCCTGCAGACACATAAAAGAGTGAACGCGAGGATCTTAGGACACTGGTGTAATGTCGGCTTAGGCACTCCAACGCCAAGTAAACACGATTGTGGGATTTTAGTAAGGTTGAGAACAGAAAAAGGTTTATCGGGAGTATGATTCTAGGGCACGACTTGTCGGCATAGAGCGGCCAGGACACGGATCTACAACGATGATTGGCATAGAGTAGTAAGAACTCGACTCTACGGTGGAAAAGGCAATGGTTCTTGAGAGCAAGAATTTAGTAAGCTAGAAAAGGGGGTTGTGATTGAATAAATTGAGAGAGGCTGGACCTCTGCTCTTATAGGAGGCCAAGGAAGGATGCTTACCTGTAGGACTCGGAGTCCTAATGCTTGTGGAGCTAGGAGTGTTATGAATAATACATGTCCTAGGAATGAATAATTCATGTAAACAACAAATAATGCATAAATTATGTGAATATAATGAACATGATTTAGATTTAAAATTGGTAAAAGATGGAATAATTATATCACTAGCGTTCGAAAAGCCTCTGTCAAATGCTTTTTTCGTAGTCTTCTTCTGGAGGAATATTAAGAAATTAATAGACCGATAATTAATGAGAATAAAAAGATATTATATTTGAATTATAAAGATAAATGCATTTAATATCGTTTTAAGTTATTAAGTTAATGACAATAATTCTTTAAGTTTCATTAAATAACAAAGATTTCTTTTGTTGATACGAAAATCACATCAACTTGAGAGAACTGATTGACCTTGATGAAATCGGAACTGATGTGTGTGTAATTTAAGATAAACCAACAATGTAATGTCAAAATATGGTAAAATAAAGAACACAAAAAGATTTTTAAAGTAGTTCGGTAAGTTAGAACTTGAGCCTACATCTACTGTTATTTTATTGCTTTAGAGAGCTTACAATAACAAGTATAATATGCCTTAACAAATTTGTTAAGCCCTCTCTCATCGTTTGAGGGGGTTTTTATACAAGTTGTGATTAATGGAAAGAGAGATAGGTTCAGGATTGCAATCAGAGTTGATTTGCAATCTCATGATCTTCGTGATTAAGCGCTAAAATTGCACTACTAGTGGTGTTGATCATATCCCTTCCGAAATATCCAAGATTGAAGCTTATCTTTGATTTCATTGAACGGCTGTTTGGATTGGTCGATGTGACAAACTTTAACTAGGTTGAGCTTAATCTGAATTGAACTGATTCTGAGTCGAGCTTGCTCTCCGTGAGCTTTTGAGATCTGTGAGCTTTATGACAAAATCACACACAATATCTGCCCCTCCAGTGTTCGAAGGTTGTATCGAGCTTCGAAGACTGAAGTTGCTTGATTTTCCAATTTGATTGAACTCCTTCGTCCCGATGTAACTTGCACATAGGTCGTTGAGATTATCCGAGCTTCAACACTTGACCTTAGCTTCACCCGACGTGCCTGAGACTTAGCCTCTTGTTGCAATGCTGTTGAATTTGAAATTTGAAATAAGGGGCAAAAGGGCAATTTCGAAGCTAACACGTTGCATTGAATGCGGTCGACTTTTGGTAGTTACATTTCGTTGCGCGTGGACTGTTACAACTGGCCATGCGTGGAAGCAAAATGATGTGTGTTGCTACTCGTACAGTCGAAGCGATGTGTGCCGGTGGTTATCATTGCTCGATCCGACGGTTGATCGCCTTTCCTAGGTTGTTGCCACTTGTACCCATTGATCGGTCAGGATTGCTCAGTGAATGAAAGGATGAGATTCGTCACAAATCAATGGCCTAGATTTCGTCACAAATCAATGGCCTAGATTGAATCCTACTGTTTTGGTTTCCCGCTAGCCACTATAAAATGGGATGTTTGCCTTTAACTTCCCATTCTTGCAATCTTGAAGGCTTCTTTGGTTGCTTATCTTCTCCTCTGTTATCCTCATGTCTTGCTTTCACGACCACTTTTTTGGTGAACCTTTCTGTTACCTGCATTCGGTAAGTTCTCTTTATACCCATTCTCATTATTTTCTTGAAGTTTTTATTGTCCGAGTGGCTGTTATCACAGCTAGGTTAGTTTTTTTGGCTTTAAAAAACCCTCTAACTTTGGGATTAAGAGTTATTTGATGAGTGGCTGTCGGAATCCTTTGCCAGAATTCTCTGTTGGTTACTATGAATCTTGATAGCTCACTCGCGTTTCTTTTTCTGAGAGCTTTCTGGATGCCTGAACTGGAGGCAAGTGTGGATAGATCGCTCGTTCTTTAACATTTGACACTTATTTTCTTGTTTTAGGTATGCACAAACAAGCTTAGTAAAAAATATCTTCCTGTGATGTTAGCATTGGGAGGCTGTTCGTAAAGGGCTCCCCAACAGCTTTAGCTAGTAGTGGGGAGAGAGCTCAGGAATAGCTCGCTACCATCGCTCTTGAGCAAACTACGAGCAGTGGGGCTGAGAACTCGTTGAACTAGGGCAAGAAAAACCCTGGCGCGAGCCTCCATGGCAAACAAGGTTTAGGAAGGATCTGACCACCTTAATTACCAAGGTTCATCTAAGGCAGATAAGGGAGAGCTATGCGATCCCAAGCGAATATCATCTTCGCAATTTAGGAGATACTTTGTAGAAGCATCCCCTCATAAGTTGGGTGGCGATTTCGAAACTCTCCTAAGGTGTGGTATGTTGATCCCACCTCACCAGTTCATCTTTGATGTTATAGACCGCTTTAACATCACTCTCCTTCAGTTGACGGGGAACTCTTATATAATAATGGTAGGCATGTATACTGCCTACGCTTTAGAAAAGATTGGCGAGCTACTGTAGAGGAGCTGGTCTACTTGTATAGGTTGAAGAAAGGTTAGGGAGACACTTTTTATCTCTCTAAAACGAGAGCATCCCATATGGATGGGTCGATTAACGTCCTAAAGAGGCTCGAAAACTAGGATTTTGAATACTTTTTCAATCGCATTGGGGGCGATGATGCTTTTCCCGATGAAGCTCGTGGGTGTTCTTGCCCTATTTTCCTTTTTATTTGGTTTTATTGGTCGACTTCTGATTGTTCTTGCTTCCTTTTGCAGAGAAAGTTGATCAACCCAATGTCAGTAAGGAGCAAAAGAGGTGACTAGTGGCTTTTAGGGACCTTCTTGAGAATTGTTGTGACGTGACGAAGCTTATTATGCTTCCTTACTTGAAAGCATACGGGTTTTGCCTAGATTCAGCAAACTTCGAGACCCTTTTCAATAAGTAAAATAGTTTGCCTTTTCAATTTCTTCTTGGTTGTGTACTAACTTTTTTGTCGTTCTTGCAGAGATGTGGGCCAAGAAACCCCAAAATTTGAAAAAGACAATGGCAAGTCGCGCTGCCAAAAAGAAGTAGCTCGGGGTTGCGACCAAACAGGCAGGGGTTGGAACCTTGCGACCTCCAGTTAAGAGGACTAAGGGCAAGCTTGAAGGGGCTCTAAACTCCAAAAAGCTTGCAATCGCCACCAAGGTGGCTGAAAAAAAGAGCACCCTCGAGCTCTAGAACAACTCGACAAAAAAAGCTCCTGAGCTGAAGGGAGGCTCGAAGAAAAAGTTAATCAACCCAACTAGGGGCTTAAAAGGGAAAGCTATTGAGCCCGCGAGAGGCTCGAAAATGGTATTACTAGAGAGCCAGGCCTTGGTGAAAGGCTCAGACAAGAAGATACCAACTCTCACTAGGAAGGCTCCCGAGCATGGGAGTGAGAGGAAAAGCTTGTCACATAACACATGAAGAGCAAAAGAATCCTGAGCTCAAGGCTGAAATCGAGAAACTAATCATCTAGCTTCCTAAGTGCCTCACCGCGAGTGCGAATGTGGTGAACGTGGCAATGCCAGTGAGGCTTTATGAGCTGTACAAAACTTACTCCCTTCTAACATGCTTTCTCGCACCACAAGCATGGCCACGAAGGTAAAATAGCCCGCCTTTTGCTTTTTGTTGACTGCCTTCCCTTTTAAAAGCTAACATTAACTGTTCTTTCTTTCAGACCTGCATGATGGCTCAACTCTTCTACCACCAAATCCATGCCGAGCTCGTAAAATCAGACAAGGCTCGAGAGGAATTGGACAAGGCCCTAGAAAAAGCCTTGGTGAGGACCTGGAGCTGGAGGAGAAGAATGCAGTGTTAAAGGTCGAGCTCGAACAATTATAGCAAAAACAAGTGAATGCCTTAGCTGCTAAGGAGAGAGAGTTCAAAGACAAGCTCTCCCAAGTTTAGGTCGTGAAGGAAAAAGTAACTAGAGAATTGGAGCAGCAGTGGGGCGTGAACAACAAACTAGCCTCCGAGCTTGATGAAGCTCGAGAGAAGGTCGTAAAGTTGGAGAAAGACCTGGTCTCCCGAGAGGTCAGCTTTCTATTGCAAAGGTAGACTGCAAGGAGTTTGAAGCGGAGGTCAATCGTCTAACAATAGAGGTTGCTCAACATGCTTGGGAAACGTCGGTCTTCCTAATTCAACGCATTCTGGAGGCCCATCCCACACTTGACTTCTCCTACCTTCCTTCAAAGTATCAAACGGAGGTGGAGAGGATGAAGGCTAAAGCTATAGGCTTGAAGTTTGTCTACTTAGACAACTGCGAGTTCGAAGAAGATAACGAGGATGAGGATGAGGTTGAGGAAAAACCTGTGATCGAGGATGCAACCTTGCCTGCTCCAACTTTGGTCCCTGATAGTGACCTTGAAGCTGCAAAGGACACTCATGCTCCTAAAGCGGCTCCAACCGATCCTCCTTCAACTCTGGCACTAGATTGAGCTCGATAGTGTCGATCTTTTTGAATTTTTTTTTCTCTGTTTTTTTTTTGTAATGTTTACAAATCAATCAATGAAATGAAAATTGTTTAATCACATTCTTCGATGTTTCATTTACTACTTTTATAATTCTTTCTGTGAAGTCATAGTAGTCTGTCTTACCGAACTAGTTGATAAAGTCGAATTTTGCTCTTAATTTGTGCGTTGTTTGCATTCTTAAGAACTTTTCGACCAGACCTTGAGAGCATTTTCTCACGACGATGTCGAGCTAAGCTTAGTTGCCCGTCTCGAGTCTTAGTAGATGAGTTATTTTGACTTTTGCTTTGGCATGCTTTTCTTAGTTGTTTTCTGAGTTACTTTTCGTCAAGTCGGGGAATAAACCCTTAAGCTCAAATTATGGTTCGGCTAGATAAATAGGTCACCTTTTCGAGCTTCAAACTTTGAGTTTCTCCAGCAGTAATCATTCTAATTGCGATATTAATAGACATGTGGGAATACAAAAAATATACTGAATAGTACTTATCTTAAATTGAAAAATTTATCGACCATAGATGGCCTTACAACTTATGCTAATTAAAAATAAAAGCTTAACATTAACAAACTGAAACCAACTATTTATTGATAATACCTCCGTAGTTGCTCGGCATTCTATGCTTGCAAAATGGCTGTGCCGTTTAGATTTTCTAGGTGAAAAGTTCTTGGTGCAAGCTTTTCTGAGATCCATATGTGACCTTCCTACTTGGGTCCAAATGCCCCTAAGTTTGTGTTCTGTGCTCTAGGAACGATCTTCCTTAGGTTTAGATCACCTACCTCGAAGTCTTAGTTCTTAACTTTTGAGTTGAAGTATCTCTTCATTCGTTGCTGGTATGAGGCTACTTTAGCTGAGACTTAACCCGATGTTCCTCGATTAAGTTGAGTTTTAAGTGTATAAGTTATTTGTTACCATCTTTGTTGAAGATCTCTCTCTGTAATGAACTTACTCCAACTTCAACTGGGGCCATTGCTTTGCACCCATAGGCGAGTGAGAATGGGGTCTTGCTTGTCGAGCTTCTAGTTGTGGTTCTGTACGACCATAGGACTTCGTGTAGCTCGTCTGCCGATCTCCCCTTGAGGGAATCAAGCTTTTTCTTCATGGTGTGCTTGATCACCTTGTTAAATGCTTTGACTTGTCTGTTGGCTTGAGGTTGATAGACGACTGAGAAACTCTTTTTTATGCCAAGCCTCTCGCATAGCAATTGGTAATCCTCGCAATCGAACTGCTTTCCATTATCAGTGATAATGGTGTGCGGGATTCCGAACTTGTAGATGATGCTTTTGTAGACAAAATCTTTTAGCTTGTTTGATGTTATTGTTGCCAAAGGCTCGACTTCTGCCCACTTGGTGATAGGGGTGTTCAAAAGAACCGATTGGAATTAGAATCGGAACCGATTGGAATTAGAATCGGAACCGATGGGTACCCGGGGTTTGGTTTTAGTTCTTACCCGGAACCGGCCGTCAATGGGTAGGTTTCAGTTCCAAATTTTTGGAACCGTTACTGTGCAGTTCCGATTCTAGTTCTTATAGTTAGGAACCAGAATCAAAACCGGGAACTGAGACTAATATAAAATAAAATTAAAGAGTAGGGGGTTAATAAAAACTTTTGTAGAAAAAGTAATGTGAATACATTTATATTTATATTTCATAACATTTAAAGTAAGTTGGTTTGACTTTTGAAAATCAAACTATACAAAGTAATGGAGTTTGTAATTTTGAATTTATAATTTATAATTTTATTTTTGTTAACAAGTTCTAGGTAGGGGGTATTTGTAAGTTTTTAAGGGTTTTTTTACCATTTTAAAAACTTTTGGGGGGTCATAAACTTTACAAGGTACCCAGAACTGGAACAGGAACCGTTGTTACAGGTTCTGGTTCTGGGTACCTAGGAACCGGAACAGTCGGTTCCGATTCCAAATTTCAAGGAATCTTCAGTTATGGTTTCAGTTCCGGTTCCTTAAAAAAATGCAGGGTACCCGGAATTGAACACCTCTACTTGGTGAAATAATCCGCGACAATTACCATAAACTTTACACCTCATTTTCCTTGAGGTAACAGGCCTATTAGATTGATCCCCCAGATTGCGAATGGCCACGGGCTTGCCAGAGTTGTTAATTCTGAGGTAGAGCTTGTGGAATATCTGCGAACCTTTAACACCTGTCACACTTTTGTACAAAGTCGGCCACATCATCTAAAACTATTGGCCAATAGTATCCCTAACAAAGTACCTTGTATGCCAAGGATCGCCCCTCGCCATGATTTCCAAAGATTCCCTCGTGGATTTCTCTCAAAATGTACTCTGCATCCTCATGATTTACACACCGCAAAAGCGAGGTGTTGTAGCCTTGCTTATACAATATTTCGTTGATAAGCGTATAGCGAGCTGATTTTACTCAGAGGGTCTTAGCTTCGTTTCTTCCCTCAGGGACTGTTCCATCTCTTAAGTATGTCGTTATTGAGTCTATCCAACTATACCTTTGCCCTGTTGTCAAGACCGCTTCTTTTGATGTGAGGATGCTTGGATTTGACAAAAATTTGATAGGGATGGAGTCCATTGTTTCTTTGCTCATTGTTGCGGCCAAGCGAGCTAAAGCATCAGCCATTGACTTCTGTTCCCTAGGAATTTGCTAAACTGTATAAACTTTGAAATGTTCAAGCTCGGATTTTACCTTCTGGAGATAAGATGTCATTCTATCCTCTTTGGCTTGGTATTCCCTAGAGACTTGATGGACGACGAGCTGAGAATCACTTAATCACTATAGATTTTGATCAATTCTGGCCCCATTTCTTTGGCCAGACGAACTCCAGCGAGCATAGACTCATATTTTTCCTCATTGTTCGAGATGGCAAACCGAACCTAACTAGAGCCCGGATTGGATCCCCTTGAAGACCTTCAAGCAAGAGCCTAGCCCCTGCCCTGTTTTCATTTGAGGACCCATCTACATATAAAGTCCATTGCCATAAGCTGTCGAGCTTGTTTTCCACTGAACTATTTTCTTTCAAAGTGCCTACTTCAGGTGAGCTTGACTCCCCTTTGGGCTGATATGAGAACTCTGAAATAAAATCTGTTAATGTTTGGCCCTAGATTACTATTCTTGGGAAGTACTTAATGTCATGCTTACTTAGCTTCATAGTCGGCTGAATCAATCTCTCTGATGCTTTAGGTTTTTCTATTACCTTTTTCAAGCGAAAAATTGGAAAGTACATGCACAGAGTGTGCCTGGAAGTAGGGCTGCAATTTTCGAATGGCTATGATGAGTGCATAACTGAGCTTCTCCATATTTGGATACCTCGTTTCAGCGTTGAGCAACTGCTTGCTTACATAGTAGACTGGCCACTGAACTCCCCCTTCCTTACGTACCAAAGCTGCGTTGATCGCAGACTTGGATACCGGTAAGTACAACAGGAGGGGCTAGCTTGGGACGGGCTTTGATAACAAAAGAGGCTAGCCCAAGTGCCTCTTCAATTCCTGGAATGCTCTCTTGCATTCCTCTTTCCATTTAAAACCCTTATTGCCTTTCAAGGTTTCAAAGAATGGCAAGCATCTGTCAGTTGCTCGGGAAATAAACCTACTCAGTGTGGCCACTTGTTGTGTTAAACTCTGAACCTGTTTTATTTTGGTTGGACTCTGCATGTTCAGTAAAGCTTGAAATTTATCCGGGTTGGCCTCAGCACCTCGCTGGTTTACTAGGAAACCTAAGAACTTTCCTAAGCTTACTCTAAAGGCACACTTCAAGGGATTAAGCCGCGTTCGGTACTTTCTAACAATACCAAACATTTCTCCTAGATGCTTGATATGGCTTTCGACGACCTTTGATTTGATGAGCATGTCATCAATATACAGCTCTATGGTCCTGCCAATCTGTTCAACAAACATTTGATTTACCATATGCTAGTAGGTTGCCCCAGCGTTCTTCAGTCCAAATAGCATAACCCTGTAATAGTAAATACCCCGGTTAGTAATAAAAGAGGTATGCTCTTAATTGGGCTGATACGTCGAGATTTGGTTATATCTCAAGTATGTATCCATGAAGCTCAATAATGCGTTCCCTATTGTCACGTCTACTAAGTAGTCGATCTAGCGTAATGGAAAGTTATCTTTTGGACAGGCTCTATTGAGATCTGTGAAATCAACGCAAGTCCGCTACTTGCCATTTGACTTCTTCACTAAGACCGGATTAGCGAGCCAATCTGGATACTTTACTTCTCTTATGAAGTTGATGTTTAAGAGTTTATCAACTTCATCTTTGAGCGCTCGAGATCACTTACAATCCATAAACCTTCTCTTCTGCCTTATCGGGCAAGCTTCTTGGTCGGTGTTTACTCTATGACACATTACTTTGGGGCTGATTCCCACCATGTCCACATGAACCTAGGCAAACACATCGAGGTTTTTCTTTGGGAACCCCATTAAACTGTCTGCCAACTCATTGCTCAGATTACTCCCGATTCTCAAAAACGAGTTGGGTCTTCCTCGCTGATAGGTACTTCTCGCACTCTTTTGTCGGCCTTGCTGCGAGCTCCTCTTTATGAATGCGAGGATAAATGATACTTCCAATGGTCCAGGCTTTGGCTTGAATTCAGGAGTGCCCATTTCTATGCTGCATTTATTGCTTAGTTGTAGCACTCCCTTGAATCTTTCCGACAACTCCTTATTACTATAATTTCATCCGAAGTTGGAAATTTCATTGCTTGACATCGCACTGAGGTGACCACACTCAAGTTGTCCAGGAATGGCCTTTCTAGGATGACATTATAAGTGGTTGGGCAATCGACTACAAAGAATTTTGCCATCACTGTCATTATCTGAGGTTTTTCCCCAAGGGTCACAGGCAGCTCAATTATTCCCTTGGAGACTAGGCCGTCCTCGGTGTATTTGTACAGTGGCGACGGATGTGATTTCAAATCCTGCTCGATGAACCTCATTTCTCGAAAAGCTCCTAAGAAAATGATGTCTACTACGCTATTATTGTCTACCATTATCGGAAGAACTCGGGCATTGCCAATCCTTGCCACGATTATAATTACATTGTGGTTGTGGCGAGGGAATTGGTTGTATTTTCCTTAGTGAAGCCTATCACCTCGCTTTCCATTTTAGGCAGCGTCGATGACTTTACTTCACAATTCATGACTCGGGAAATTGAGTATGTCTTGCCTTCTCGCTCGTATTGCTCGCGAGCATGCTTGGAGCTTCTTGCAACATCAGGTCCCCTATAAATCATCCCCACTAATACATTGTCAACTAGTCAGACTTGTTAGGTCTGATTATTCTATTCGCTTGGCTTGCCACGAGCTTGATTGTCCCTCACGTACTCTTTCAGATGCCCCCTCTTTATCAGGTCTTCAGTGGCATCTTTCAAAGCCCGACACTTATTTGTATTGTTCTTGATATCCTTGTAGATCATGCAATACTTCTGGCAGCCCCTTCTCCTTAGTGCCTCTTTTATCCTCTCTAGTGGAGGTAGCTTCCTAGCCTCGCGGGAGACTTCGTAGATGTGAGCCACATCTTCGGTCAGAGGGGTATACTCTACATACAAAGGAAAAGATTGTCCTCCCAACGAGGACTTCTTCGTTGCCTTTTTTGGTACCTATTTTGGTCCTTGTCACCTTGATCTTAGCCTCTCCTTTTCTCTGATGGGTGGTCTTGCTACTGGTCAAAGGCTCTTCTTGAGGAACTATCGGCTAAGGCTACCAATGAGTTCTCAACTCACTGATGTTTGGCCACTATTTGGTAGATTTTGGTTAAACTTACGTGGTCTTCACGCGGAGTTCTTTCCATAACTCCATCTGTGGCCTTATCCTAGTGATCAATAAGGTTCAAATTGATTCTTCCACAGTGTCTACAACTTTGGATTGCTCATTCTAGAACCTCGTTAAAAACGAGGTCAGAGATTCGTTTTTCTCTTAAAGAACATTGCTTTGATAACTAAGTGGGATGGCAAACTATCTCCTTACTTGGAATTGTTGGAGATAGAGCAAGGAGAACTGCTGCCAAGATTGGATTGAGTTCGCCTTCAGCCTTTTATACCACCTCTTGGCATCTCCCACTAAAGTGACCGCAAAATAGTGACACTTCGCTAAGTCGGAGACCTGATATAATTTTGTCAAGTCGTTGAAGGTATCCAAGTGGTCTTTGTGATCTCCTTTCCCGTCAAACTTATTCTCTAGCACCTTAAATACTCTGGAAGCGATGCCTGATGGACTTCTCTCGTGAATGGAGAGCTTACTATCTCTTCCATCGAATTGGTCTGACGGACTCTCAGATCATCGAGCATTTTTTGCACTTGATTCAAATACTCATTGTGAGGAGGATTCTGATTGCAGGCTCTATTCAGTCTTACTTCAAGCAAATGAGCCTGGAGATCATTCGCTTGCGAGCCTATTTTATTTTGCACACTAGTGCGTAAGGTGGAGTCATGATGGCTTAGATAATGGGTGTTGCCATGCTCTTTGGTGCGTTGCTCACAACGTTGGATAAAACCAAAACGTTGGTTATTGCTAGATTGGCGTGCATGGATAACCTTGTGTGCTTGCAAGGTTTGAGCTTGCCTTTGATGTGGGTTAAAATCGGCGTGCTAGCGCTGGGTATTTCATCGATTAGGACGAGAATCCCTTTGGTGACCATTGTCTTCGTTTTCCTCCATAAGCTGTTTTCCTAGTTGCCTCTCGAGATTGACCTATCCTTAGGATTCACGCTCGTGAGCAAAATATGCCTTACAACGTTGGGGATGACGGTCAGTTTTTGCTACTGATGAACCAGATTGGTCGTCGGCAGAGTTATTCTGCCTAGTAGGTGTAACCTCTATAAAGTGTGGCTGATCGAGGTTCTGGTTGGCCTGCTGCTCGTTCCTCAATTCGACCATATTTTGTTGCACCACTTATACAATTTCCTTATTATCTCCATCAGTTGGCCATTCTCGGGATTAGAGGTCCTTGCCCCCATCTGATTGGCGACCTATTGCGCCAGTGGTGCTAGTGGTTGGCCTGGAATAGCAGTCTGATTCACCTCCTAATGGGTGGCTTCCACATTGTCATGGTTTCCTATGGTTGCTTTGGATCTTGTATGAGCCATTATGAATTTTAGGTGATTGGTTGTTCACTAAAATTGCTTGTTGTTTTGTCGGAAGTAAGAGAAATAGGCGGAGGCCCTCTTTCTAGCACCAAAATGTTGATACGAAAATCGCACCAACCTATGAGAACCGATTGACCTTGATGGAATCAGAACTAATGTGTGCATGATTTAAGATAATCCAGCAATGTAATGTCAAAATACGGTAAAATAAAGAATACAAAAGGATTTTTAAATGGTTCGGCAAGTTATAATTTGAGTCTACGTCCACTGTTATCTTATTGTTTTATACAACTTACAATAACAAGTATAATATGCCTAAACAAATTTGCTAACCTCTCTCTCATCGTTTGAAGGGGTTTTTATACAAGTTGTGATTAATAGAAAAAAAGATAAATTTGGGATTGCAATCAAAGTTGATTTGCAATCCCGTGTTCTTCGTGATTGAGCGCTGAGATTGCACTGCTAGTGGAGTTGATCTTATCCCTTCTGAAATATCCGAGATTGAAGCTTATCTTTGATTTCATTAACCAAATGTTTGGATTGGTCACTGTGATGAATTTCGACTGGGTCGAGCTTAATCTAAATCGAACTAATTTTGGATTGAGCTTGCTCTCCGCGAGCTTATGAGATCTGTGAGCTCTATGGCAAAATCACACACGATATCTTTAAAGCTTTTGAAATAACAACAAAAATTTTACCGTAAAATTTTTGGTGTTAAAATAAAATAATGAATCGAAAAAAATTACATAGATATTCATTAAAACATAATAATATAACTCCTAACATTTTATCCATAAGGGGAGAAATTTTGTTATTTTAGAAATTGGAGCCGTCTTAACCCCAAGTAATTTCACTTTATTGGAGATACAACTTTCCTTTTGAGTTGTTTATCAATACAAAATTATGGTCATAATTACTTCAATAGACCATCTGTACTTTTCTTTTCACGTAATTAAGTTGTGCTTTAAAATTTTGATACAAATCACGTAAAAAAAAAAAAAAAAAAAAAAAATTATCTTATGATTTAATCATACAAACTTTAAACGGTTGGATCAATTTACTTTATACGGTAATATAATTTATAAATATTTTTTTAGTTCATAAATAATTGAAGAATAACAAAAATCCCTCTAGTGTAGCATTAGTAAATTACACTAAATAATTAATAATTATTTACCGGATTTTCTTCCTACATTTATTGTTATATCTAAACTTTAACATGGAAAGTTTTGCTATTCAATCAAACCTCAGGGGATCAATGTCATTAATTCTAAATATTTATGTAACTATTTTGAATAAACAATGACATTTTTCAATTCTTAAACCATAGGTTTTGTTATAATATAACTTCGTATCTAAGGGTGTTAAAAAATCCCCGATACCTAAACCAGAATTGGAAACCGAACTGGACCAAAAAAAGGGGCTACCTGGAAATCTAGTTCGGTTTCAGGTTACAATATGGGGGAAAATCGAATTTCCAGCTCATATACCAAAACCGAACCGATTTTTTGCATAAAATTAAAATCCTAATTTAATTTTGTCTAATTCCCAGATCCAATAACCCTAGTTCTCTACCTTGATCTATCTCAGCTATGCTTAGTCTTTTACTTGCGCATGACACAACCCCTCTCTACCCTAGTAACCTCGCGACACAATTGTTGGCGACTGCTAAGATCTTAGATCTGAGAAGGAGATAGCAACTTGTGAGTCAAGCGTTTGAGATCTGAGAAGGAGAAAGAGACAACTATTTCCCCTCAAACTTGCGACACGCTTCACTGCTCCGGTGCAACAGAGTTGTAACCGAGCAAAGTAAACACAGACTTCTTTACTTGCCTAGTGATGTTGTTTCTTTTCCATTTCCCTGCAATAGATTCTAGTCTATTTGAGCAGTAGAGTTGTTTTTAAATTGATGTTCAATCGGTGCAAATTGATGTTTTTTCAGCATATATTTCAAGTTTTCAATAACAAATGCAGAATTGCAATTTTTTAATTTCAAATTCAATTCAAAACCAGGTACTTGCTTAAACCAAATGAGATTTTTGGTTCGGTTCAAAACAATTCAGCCATCAAATCAGTTCGCTTTTGGTTCAGCCAATTACTTGAACTGGATTTCCAGTTTGCTTCAAGAAAACACTGAACCAGTTTGGGTATCAAGTTTTTCACACCCTAGCCGTATCAATATATTGACATGAATGTTGTAAACTTATAACGTAAAATTTGTAAATAAAAAAACATTACAAAACCATCTTAAACCATGACTAGAATAGTCTTTTTATTTATTTATTTTTTTAAAGAAAATTTATACTCTTGGCATTTTGTGCAGGCCCATTAAAGTCATTGGCTAGCAACAATGCCATGATGCCTTAATTTGACAAAGAGTGAATGACAATTTCTCACCCAAGGTTCGCCGTAATTACATTTTTCCACCCATAAACTTTGAGAAAAACAATTTCCCATGGGTAAAGCTATGAGAAGACTATAATCCCTTGACTATTTGACTTTACACTTTTTAACGAGGCTGAATAACAAATTCCCACCCAAACTTTACTAAATGTATTTTTCATCCCTAGTTTGGTTCATATTAATTTTAACCTTTAGGGTTAATAAATTAAAAAAAAATAAAAATAAAGTCAATCATTAAAATAAAAAATTTGAAAATTTGAAAAATAATTAAAAAACTGAAAAAAAAAAATAGTTGGTCGGAATTGCAATAAGCAATTCCGGCTGATTTGCACCCCACTGGGTGCGATTTCGACTGATTCCCACTTGGTTGGGTGCGGTTCTGACTGTATCGCACCTAATGGGGTGCGATATGGCCAAATCGCACTTGGTCAGGTGCCACTCTGCCCAAATCGTATCTGGCCTGGTGCGAAACAGACGAAATCACACCCACCTGCGTGCGAATCAAGCGGAAATGCTGGGTGCGATTCCAACCAACTAATTTTTTATTTAGTTTTTTAATATTTTTTTTCAAATTTTCATAATTTTTTTTACAAATTTTCAATTGTTTCCTTTTTTTTTTTTTGGAAATTATATTTCAATATAATTTCATAAAATATATACAATTTTAATGAAATACTGTTTTGTAGTTTTATAAATATTCAATTGACAAATATTATTATAATTTTTAAAATTAATATATATATTTTTTTATTTTTTATTTTTAAGAAATACACATACTTTTAAAGTGAAACCTCCATTGTAATTATAGAAATTGAAGATAAGGGTTTAAATCGTTAATTTCCAAGTTGGTGAAAGTAATTTTACGTGTTTGTAATTTAGGGGTGTAAGTAACACTAACCGTATAATATATATTGTGCAAACGGACAAGAATGCCCTTTTGCTATTAAAACTAACGTCTGAATTTAACAATGGATGGGAAAATGTTTTTTTTTCAAAGTTTATGGCTGAGAAAATGTAATTACAGAAAACTTTAGGTGGGAAAATGTCATTCACTCTTTATTTATATTTTTAATACTTTTTATGCTTTTTTTTTTTTTTTTTTTTTAATGTAATGTTTAGAGATAAAATTCATCACAATGTGTCATTACTTCCAAGATTATCAAAATAATAACTAAGAAATTTGAATGCATTAAACTAACTTATAAATTTTGGACAAGTGTAGGAGAATAAAAGAGTAAAGAAAAATTAACAAACCAACTTACAATTGCAAAGCATAAATTTCATCCTCATTGTATTTATATGATTTATCAAACTCTTTCAATTGCATAGATCTTGTCTTCATTATTTGAAAAAAAAGTTAGAATCTAGTGAATTATATAATTATGATTAGAAGAGGAAATAAAATTTGTAAATACATATAACTCTTTAAGGTCTTATTTAATAATTTTAATAATTAAAATAACAATTAGAGTGTAAAGAGATAAAATATAAAGGGCAATAGCATCTCATTTTCTGAACAGGTAATGATATCCTATATTATTTATTTATTTATTTTTATACAGCTTTATAGTAATCAATAAACAAAGAGAAGAGACTATTATTAAATCATAAGAAATTATTTATTGCCGAATTACTTGGAAGAACAGTTGGATGTTAAATGCCCCAGATGATGCTTTCCCGCCAATGCAAAGGGAATAATCATATAATTAGTCAACACTGTTTCTATTAATTTAATTTCCTTCGCACGTTATCATCTCTAACTGTCTCAGCAGTTGGATCAATCAGGCTCATAAATCTGGGTTGAATTTGTAAACAAGTCGGCACGAAGGATTTTAAAATGTTCGAGGTTATCAAAAATCAGTTTCCAGGGTATCACTCCAGTTGTTTATTATACTTCAATTTGTTTATGTTTTGTTGGCGATTCTTCTGCCATCAATCAGAGTTCTACTTCTAAATGTTTTGATTGCCTTTCAACGAAGTTTCGTTAAGATTAAATTAAGGGTTAGTTGGAACTTGACCATCAAGCCATAGACTAATGCTTGGATCCACTCTATTTATAATCAATTAGATTCTCGGCTTTCATGACATAACACTGATTCGCTTCCTGCCCTCTCTCTCTTGCCATGGCTACCTTTACCTATGATTTCCTCGATTTCAGTTTCTTCATTTTCTTTATTGTTCTTCTTCCCTCTGCCGCTTCACTTGGCTTCCGATTGTCAGGTTTTGACCCCAATGATAACAGAATACTGTATCAGGGAGATGCAGTAGCTTCCGTTGGAACTGTTGCATTGAATTTTAGAGACACTTATACATGTCGCGTTGGCTGGGCCACTTATGCTGAGAGAGTATCGCTCTGGAATCCTGAAACACAAGAGCTTTCCGACTTCACTACCAAGTTCTCTTTCATAATCGACACCCAGGGTAGTTCTCAATATGGCAGTGGACTTGCATTTTTCTTAGCTCCTGTTGGCTTTCAAATCCCTCCGAATTCAGCTGGCGGCTTTTTAGGCCTGTTTAACACCACAACTGCTTACTCATCTTCAAACCAAATTGTTATGGTGGAATTTGATTCTACCTGGAACGCTGAATGGGATCCTCCGGATCTTCCTGAACAAGACCATGTAGGGATCAACAATAACTCAATTGCTTCAGCTGTCTACACCCGCTGGAACGCTAGTTTCCACAGTCCAGACACCGCTGATGTGCAGATTACATACAATGCTACTACTAAAAACTTGAGCGTCTCTTGGAGCTACCGGCAGACCTCTAATTCTCAAGAGAACACAAGTTTATCTTACCTAATTGATCTGAGGAAGGTTCTTCCAGAGTGGGTCACTATTGGGTTTTCAGCTACGACGGGTGCGTTATTAGAGCGAAATATACTTGACTCGTGGGAGTTCAATTCAAATTTGGTTATGAAGGAGACAAACGGAACGGATACAAGAAAGACCAAAATAATAGTTTCTGTCACAGTTTCGTTGGGTGTACTTCTAGTAGCTGCTTTAGTAATGGGAGTCGTAGTTTTGCGAAGGCGGAAGCAGATCGTGATGGAAGACACTGCTGAAGCAATGAAATTAACTTCTATTAATGATGACCTTGAAAGAGGTGCAGGACCGAGGAAGTTTTCTTACAAAGATCTTGCCACTGCAACGAACAATTTCTCGGACGATAGAAAGTTGGGTGAAGGAGGGTTTGGTGCCGTTTACAAGGGTTACTTTATTGATATTGATTTGGCTGTTGCGGTGAAAAAGATTTCAAAAGGTTCTAGACAAGGGAAAAAAGAGTACATAACTGAAGTGAAGACTATCAGTCAATTGAGACATCGAAATTTGGTGCAACTTATAGGTTGGTGTCACGATGGAGGTGAATTTCTTTTGGTCTATGAGTTTATGCCAAATGGAAGTCTTGATTTTCACCTCTTTGGCAAGAAGATCTGTCTTCTCACTTGGGCTGTGAGGTACAAGATATCTCTGGGTTTGGCCTCGGCTTTGCTCTATCTTCACGAAGAGTGGGAGCAATGTGTAGTGCACCGAGACATCAAATCAAGTAACATAATGTTGGATTCTAATTTTAATGTCAAACTAGGTGATTTCGGATTGGCGAGGCTCATGGACCATGAGTTAGGTCCTCAGACAACTGGGTTGGCTGGAACTTTAGGTTATCTGGCCCCGGAATGCATTAGCACAGGAAGGGCTAGTAAAGAATCCGATGTATATAGTTTTGGAGTGGTTGCTGTAGAAATTGCTACCGGGCGGAAGTCAACTGATCCCATGAAGGAACAATCTGAAATGGGGTTGGTGGAGTGGGTTTGGGATCTGTACGGAAGTGGAAAACTTTCTTTAGCATTGGATGAGAAACTGGGTGTGGATGTAGATGAAAAACAAGTGGAGTGTTTGATGGTTGTTGGATTATGGTGTGCTCATCCAGACCGCAGTTTCAGACCTTAAATAAGGCAAGTGATTCAAGTTCTTAATTTCGAAACAGCCATGCCAAATCTTCCAATGAAGATGCCTGTTCCGATGTATCATATACCTACTGATCCATCAGTCAGTTCCGGTGAACCTTTCATTACAAATTCAAGCATTGAAGTGGGTCGTTAGACTTTTAATTAATTTCTACAGTTGTACATGTTGTAGCAATGTATGTACTAATTTTTCTTTGATGATATGTTAATTAATTCAAGCATAATTGAAGTGGATCGTTTGACTTTTATATTTTTTGACTTTATGTTTTGATGATGTAATAAAAGATAAGATAGCAACATATGGTGTATATAAATTCAATTGAGGACAGGGCGCTTTTAATCCGAGATTAAAGTATCAATAAAGCCAAATTCAATTAGGCAGAACAGGTGATTCTTAATTCATAAATTTGACTAATTATAATCCTTGGCATGAACTAGCTTTCTTGCTTCGTTCTTTTGACTTATAATCCTTGCAATGAACTAGCTTTCTTGTTGCTCCATCACGTAAAAAAATCATCTCAAGTATTAAATCCTTCGTATGTATAAAAGGAAACAAATCATAATTGTTATGAATCGAGACTAATTATCAATCTATCTTTAGCCAAACACATAATCAATCAAGAACATACACACGAGATTTTTACCGTAGTTCATCTATCCAAGATTAGATAGACTACGTCCACGTTAAGCTCCAGAATACTAAGACTCACTGCACTAATCTTTGAAGATTACAAAGTACAATACATCACTCAATCTCGAATAACCCTCTTCTCTCGAATCCTCAAAACCCTCCTGTAACCCTTGAAACCTAATGACCTTCAATGCATGATTCAATAGATCACAATAAGGGATTACAATATTTCAGACTAACAGAAAGAACCCCGCAGAGAACAAAACATTCGCCCAAAAGAGAAGAAGGCTGCTCTATTGAAAAAGGTGATTGGTCTACTTATATACATTGACCATAATGGAAAGGGCAGCCATTGGATCAGACGTGAATCAAGCTCAGGATTCACTTAAACAGCACCCAAAAAGCAGCGTATAGCACAAGGTCACACACACACCTTTTTGTTCTTCAAATTTAACAATCTCCGCCTTGAAGCCAACAATCCCTTCAAACAATACCACATTAGTGCAACAGTCACTCAAATATTCCTTCTCAGCTCTATTATCTTACCTTATGTAGAGCAAGTTCAGCAATGGTTACTTAGCAACAACACCACTTTGGTGCCCATGTCGCTGGATTGTCTTCAGTTGGTACGTTCTTCAGATTCACTTCCCTCTGGTGATGAGATCTCTGACAAAATGGAACCTTACAACGGCATGCTTGGTCTTCTCATGGTACACAAATTTTTTTACTTAGGTTGTAGGCGCTTTGACTATCAGAATATATTGTCACCAACCCATTAGTAGCTTAGCTTCTTTCAAGATCCCTTGCAGCCATATAGCTTCTTTGAAGGCATCGGTTACAGTCACATATTCTGCCTCTATTGTGGACAGTGCAACCAATTAATGGTTGCAGTTGTGACTTCCAGTTAACTAGGAGGTGTTTGTCTAAGCTTTAAGCTAGTCAACTAGCTTATAAGCTCTAAAATTAAGTTGACGTGTTGTTTATAACTTTTTTGAGTTTATAAGTTGAGCTTATAAGCCAAAAAAAAAAAAAATTGGGGGGGATGTACTTTTTTTTTTGGCTTATAAACACACTCTGATTATAAGCTAGTTTGACCAAGTATATTACCACATTATCCTTATTTAATTTCAAAATTCCATAGTATACCTTTATTTAATGTAGTACCTTTTTAGTCATTTTAATAAAATGTACTTATAAGTCACATTTTCCCAAACACGTTAATTACGTTAGTCACTTATAAGTACTTTAACCAAACACTATATTGCTTAAAATTTAAATGCTTATAAGCTAAAATTAACTATAAGCACTTGTCGCTTATAAGCTAATTTTCATAAGCTCAGCAAACACTCTCATAATTCCCTCAAAGGTGTAAAATATAGTTGTGGTGGACTTCCTTGTATCTTTGTCATTTGCAAAATCAGAGTCTACATACCCACAGAATCAAGTGTATCATTTCTTTTACAATAATCCAACCAACATGCAAAGAGCTGTTAATAACCTCGATAGCCATTTTAATGCAACCCAATACCAATTCTAGGATTAAACATATATCTACTTAATAAAGAGATTACAAATGCAAGTCTAGTCAGTACTAATCATAGTAGACATAACTAGCCTATTGCATTAGAATGAGGAGTTCTCCATTTTGTCATTTCAGCTTCTATTTTGGACATTGTAGTTTACTAAGAACAAAATGGCTTGCTAATGGCATAGTAACTAATTTGGAATCAGACATTCCAAACTTAGAGGTAAGTTTTTGTAAATGACATTTGGTGGATTTTTAGCTGATTCAGCTTTCTATTTCTCTCTATCACCATTCTTAGTATCCTTTTTGCACATCCTAAGTCTTTATATCTAATTCAGCATTCAATTTTGCCTTTAATCATCTATCTTAGACTTATACTCACTTATTAACAACATGTCATCAACATATAACAACAAGTATGTAGCATATTATTGTGAGTGCAAAATAAAACAATTGTCATACTTACTTCCAATAGACCCAATGCGAACAATGGAATCAAACCTTTTATACCACTACTTAGGGACGGTTAGACCATACAACAATTTATGCAACAACACACATGATCAGGAAGATATTTATCTCTAAACCATAGGTTGACACATGAATATAGTGTCTTTTAATTCACCATACAAGAAGGTAATTTTTACATCTAATTGTTCAGTTCTAGGTCATGGTGAGCAACAATAGAAAACATTAATCTAATTGTTTAAATTTAACTACTTGGGAGAAAAATTTCATTGAATTCAATACCTTTTCTTTGTGTGTAGCCTTTTACTACCAATCTGGCCTTGTATCTCAGAGGATCAGACTGACTCATACCTTCTTTTAGTTTAACCAGCCATCTGCACTCCACAAGCTTCTAGTCTTTAGGTTTTTGAACCAGTACCAGTAACTTTAACCTTTAAGGAGTGCATCTTCTTTCATGTAGAGCTAGCCATTGCTTGCTATCCTTTGAGCTCACGGCTTCACTACAGAAAAATGCATTTGACGTCAATCAAAAGACGCTAATAGTCAAATTTAGACTTTGATTATTATCGCATCTAAATTCCTAATCGCTAGCTAATTGCAAATCGTTGCGTAGAAAGTATCCACGACTAAAATCATGGTTAGACGCCAAAACTTTTTCTTTAGCAACCAACAATTTAGTTACTAATTGCCTCAACAATAATCCCCTGTTAGATGCCAAATATAAGGACAATTTGTTAAAATTACATCGTGACTATTGATTTAGTCGTAGAATGTATCTTTTAGTGACTAAAAAAGATAGTTATTCCCAAAAAAAATAGACACCGAATGCTTAGGGTAATTTGGTAAAAGCATTTCGCAACTACTTTTTTAGTTGCAAAATGCCTCTTTTAATGACTAAAACTTTAGTTGTAATTGCCAAAAATTTAGTCGTGAATGTTGAACCGAAATATGATAATTTCCTTTCTACAACCATAAATTATTGCAAAAAATGTGTTTTAATGACAATTATCAATGGCGAAAGCAACTCAATTTTAGTTGCTAGAAGTGTTTGGCCATTTGCTTTCTTTGATTCCATAACTAATCATTTGATTAGGAAAATGGATTTTTCTACATCTTAGTATAATTGCCCATAGTCCATGAAGTTGGAAACTAATTTTTGTAGTCAGTAATAATTGATTATTCCAGGATTGTTTTTATTTCTTAGTCCAGGATGGTTTATTATTTCTGTGACTAAAATTTAGCGGCAAATAGGATTACTTTAAGAACAATGTTGCTGCTCCTTGTAATTCACAACATTGAACATCAACATAATAAAGAGACACAATACAAAAATGTGGATCAATAACATCAATTATCTTCATTGCATATAATCAATAGTCCATACATGGATTTTTTAGCAACATGAGCAATAAAATCCAAAATTACACTATCATGTGTGCATAACCAAAAACAAAAATGCTAACCCAATCATTTTGTCACCTTTTGGAGCTTTACCTCGGTGGAAAGCCAGAGTCTTTATCATCCCACACACCTTAACTATTGTTGAATAGGCCTATCCTTTCCTGTGGTCTTCCAATACCCAAAGTCAGTAGCACAATTCATTCTAACAAGTCTACAGAAGTTCTTTACATAGCAAGAAGTTCATTTCAAATAATTGAAAATAGAAACCTAGAGAATTTCATTTCTAACAAGTCACAGAAGTTCATTTACATAGCAACAGTATTTGCAATAAGCAAGTAGTTGACCTTGGGCAAACTTTCACGCATTTCATCAAGCAACCATCTGCACATGTAAGTCATAAAAATATCATTAACAGAAAATGTGAAAACCTTTTTAATAGATGCATACAATGACCCATCTAGGTATATACAAAAATGGAGCATCCAAATATTATAGTTATTTTTCGTGCAAATAAATGCTTTATCAATGCCTGGAAGATGGAGGGATAATTAACAAGCACATGAACCATACAGAAACATACCTATGTCAAGAAGAAAAAACTTATAAAGGGTATTCACAATCACTCCACAGTGGCATGATCTGCAACTGCAGTATCGGTCATGTGAGTATACTGACCCTGAATATTGAGGAAATAATTTTGACATAGAAAGCAATTAAGAAACATTCTACTCCTATATTTGTGCATAATTTGCATGGAAACTTGGACTCTGCTTAGCATACTAAATGAACTTTTAGGTAAAATAACAGTGAATAAAACTTTAACAACAACTTTTTGCCATCATCGTATGAGCAACATGAACTTGTGCAAGGAAGCACTTTCTATAGGAACAAGATCAAATTCTTCAAAAACATGCACATAAAGACTTGAAAATCAGCAAGCACATATTCTCCATTGGGAACAACAATATGACCACTCAACGTGAGAATTTATGCATAATCTCATAAGCACCAATATCGCTTGTAAATAATTCATGAAGTAAAAATTAAATTATTGGCTGTTAAAAAGAAAGCCAGATTCATGAAAAAATGTGCATCCTTGGTAAGAAAACCCAATTTGGACAATAGTAGGAACAAGTAGACAAGTGTGACGATGGTCCAGAGCACACAATTAGTTTTATATCTGATACGTAAACTTGTTGAACATGTAAATTTTGTGTTCATATAACATCATACCATAATATATACTTCACAGTTCATGTACAGTGATACAAAATAGGATTCTAAACTAATAATGTCATTTAACTTTTGATTTAAGAGAAAAAAAAAGGTTGTTCTCTACAAGCTACCACTAGTGTAGGAAATTTGCAGGAAAGAACTCATCACCTTTGCAAAAATCATTAGCAACAACATCGATAGCTGTCTTTATCTTCTCACCATACCCTATTCTGCTGGTAGCCTCTTTAAAAAAATCTAACCCTTCTTTCACACTGCAACAGAATTGGACATAATTAGAAAACGAAAACCCTCTAATCAAAGTTTACTATTATTATGTATGACTTTATATGTTGATTTAAAACTTATACAACTAAATACAGGAAAGTAAAAAGGAAGCCAAAGAACAAATATACTTTGCATATGAGTAGAAGCCATAAGAGGTTAAGATTTTTACTCCCATTGTAGTGTGTAACCCCAACTTTAGCCAACATCGCTAGTACTCTTCTCAGACTTCCGAAAATGAGGGCGGTTGTTGGTAAGTAAACCGCTTCGCTGTAACCCAAAAAGAAAAAAGAAAAAAATGGTTCTTTTAACAAATCCGCAAGAATTGAAATATTCCCATAACAAAGACTAGATCCAGTCAGAACCCAATAATTTCTAAGTTCTCATGACAAGGGTCAACTAACTAAAATAAACACAATTATTTTTTGGGTTCACAGCTAAGAGTCATTTTAGTTCATAAAAACTCAAAAACAGAGATAATATAATCATCAATACATGAAATAAACGAAAACAAGTTAATAGTTTAGGTTACCTTTGGAGCTTCTTAGGGTGTGAAGCATAGTTTTGTAACCCAAAGTGTACTTGCCACTCTCATGACACGAGCAGACATTTTTGTTGATGCTCTCATGGACTTCTTCTATAGAGTTAGCCATAATCAACTTATTTCTCTTCTTTAATTAAGATTAAAAGGAATAAGAAGAAATAAAGAAGAAAAAGAGAGACAGAGAAGGAGATGAGTTACAGTCTTCTTGGTGGCCACCTTTGTGTTAGGCACTAGGGTTCCACTACAAAACAACTTCAAAGAAAAGTGAAGAGTTGTCTCAATGAATTTCCATAACCCCAAATCTTAATATTCAATCAAAACCATCAAATTGAACACCAAAATCAACAGAATTTTAATTAAATCGACGAATTTTCTCCCATTACGATCTCTAAATTTAAAAAGAAAAGATGAGAAGAGGCTAACGAACCAGATTGCGAAGAGGTGGAGAAGCAGAGGGAAATTGATCGTGAAGAAGAGAATTGATCTTGGAGACGAAATCTTCAAACATCTGTTTCTCTCCTAGCTATTTTTGCAATTCTCCCAATTGTTTCCAAGAATTGATTGGATTGGGGAGTTGGATCCGAAGGATCGAGGAGAGTCAGATCCATCGAAGTCGGAGGATTTCTTGGAAGAGAAGAGTTTGTTCTTGAACACCATTGTTACGGTTAATTAGAGAGTGATTTTAAGCAGCCCTAGCATGTTAGAGATGTCGGGCTGCTGAAGAGAAACATTGAAGAAGACGAAAAGAGAAGAAAGGGGAAATTTTGAAAAAGGGGTGGGAATTTTTTCCTTGAATGAAAAATGGGTGGGGAATTTTGCCTTAATGAAAATTGGGGGGAAAATTTTGCCTTCGTGAAACTGTTGATGGTTGGGAAAGTTTGTCTTAGCGAAATTTTTTATTTTTGTTTTTTCAACTTAATCCTCGATAGTTTTAACTGTCAATGGTTGAGACTACAATCATCCAGAAAAAAATTCATACAATTTATTTTTGACCAAATCCTTGATAGTTAATAATTATCAAAAATCATCTAAAACAGTCAAGAATTACAATTCTTGACATTTTTTTAGGACGGTAAAAAAATTTGTCAACTCATTTTATTAAGAAAATGGTTTTTTCTAGTAGTGACATATTAATTTAAAAAAAGAGTCATGAAACAAAGAAAACCCATTAAAGCTTACCTTTGAAAAAGTTAAATCACATTCAAATCAAAACCCAAATAAAAAAGAGATTGAAAGAACAAACCCACAAAACAGTTTTAAAAAAAAAAAAACCCTAGAAGATACACAGAAATAAATGTATAGAAAATAAAATCGAAAATCTAAAGAACAAGAAAGTGAATAAAAATGCAAATCTTAGTGGAGAAATTGATGAATATGAAACTGTCTCAAATGAGTATCCAAAAAATAGAAAACTTAAATACCCAATTGAGAAAATAAATAAATATTATCAAACACCATTCATTTATCAGCAATAACAAACGAATTTAAAGCACCTATTACAATTATAATAGTCATTGCAATGTTAGATAAAGAGAAGATAAAAGTAAAATCACCCATTACGAAGTTAAAGCCACCCATTTAGGAACGTCATAAACAACAGATGCTTAAACAAATTAAAGCAAATGTTGTGAAGAAACGAATTGAAAATCAAACAATAAAACCAAAATACTATCTGTAAAAGAATGAGTTTTGACATAAAAATAAAAAGAAGTTACCTTCAATGGGGTAATGTAGGTGGTAAAAGTATAATTGAGGAGATGGTAAAGCGAATAGGGGAATTGGATACAGAGGAATGCGTGGAGAAGAAGAGGACTAGGTAAGAATAGGGAAATTGGGGTATTAGGGATTTGGTTTTAAGTTGGGTTTATATAGGATGGGCTTTTAGTAATTGTTTCTAAAAACATAGGCATTTATTTATTTGATTAGTTATTTGTAACAACCAGTTTTAGTCACCATTTGTAACTTTCATGTTATGTAAACCATCAATTGCAACTAATATTTTAGCAGTTGCAAAAAAAAAAAAAAAAAAAAAAAAAAAAATGCAACTAATGTTGTAGTTGCCATTGTCAAATTTCTGATATCTTAATCTTTTGTAACTAATTGATTTTGGTCACTAATAGTATATATCATTTTTAATAAACAATATTTAGTGGCTAACATTTTGGTTGCGAAAAAAAATCCTATTAACAACTATAACTTTAGTTGCCAAAATAACATACCCAAAATTTCAATTTATTTCAAGCGGGAACATGGGACACCCAAACTTGCAGAATTTACCATTCATTTGGCTACTAAAATCTTAGTTGCTAAAAGAAGATAATTTGCAACTAACTAATTAGTTACGCAATAGTAATTTTAGTTACAAATTAAAATATTATTTTTTTCATTTTACCGTGAAAGAGGGGCCTAAAAAAAATCAACTTTTAGCGACTAAATACATTCTAGTTGCTATACATGAGTTTTTGCAACTATTGTAATACGCACAAAATAATTAGTTGCCAAATGTACCGTAGGCCCTTTGTAATTATTGTCAAAGGCTTGGATATTTCGGTAATTGTATTATTTTGTAAATAATTAAAATAGTTACAAATTAATAAATAAATATTTGCATCTAATTTAGCAACTATTCAGTAGTTACAAATAATTGTTTTCTGTAACCATAATTTTAGTTGCTGAATCTCTTGTTGTAGTTGCCAATTGTGTTGTAATGTTGGGAAAATTTACCGCGTAAGAATTGGCAACCAAATAAATTAGTCTCTAATGTGATATTTTTGGCAACAAATCAAATTAGTCGCAGAATATTAATTTTAGACGCCAAAGGCAAGAATAAATGGGCCCCATAATTTTATTCCTCTTTAGCTGATCGATTGGAATTTAGTTACTAAATGTGGGGTATTTACAACTATTTTTGCCTAGTTGCAAAAAAATTGGTTGCAAAAAAGTACTTTTTCTTGTAGTGCTTCTTCATGGGTATCAAGTTCAGTTCTCTGAACTTCAACTCCAACAATCAATGCAGTGTAGATCAAGTCTACATAACAATATCTTACAGGAGGTCTGATATCCTCCTAGCTCTATCCCTTGCCAGCTAATATTGTGCAAGTTCACGATGGTGAGACCCCTCAACATGCTCTATTACTTCATCTTTAACACTTTGGGCGTTATCAACTGTTGGTGGTAGATTTGCAGGTTCAGTTTCTTCATCGAGATTGACCAGCTCAGTCTGGTATCTTGCTAGCTCTACCTCAATTTGAGTGGTGTCAACTTGATTGAAGTCTGAAGAGTCACTACTAGAGGTGCTTGCATTGATGTTAGTAGCTTTGCAAGGAAATACATTCCATTAAACACTACATCTTTGCTAATTATGAGTCTGACCCCTTATGCATCCTTTTCCCATAGCCTAGGGGCGGACCCAGCCCCTTGGAGGGTAGGTCTCATAGTTTAGAAAAAAATTATTTATATAGTCACATAAAAAAATTCTATTAATAAACTTATCTTTAAATTTAAAAAAAAAATGAGAAATATTATACATATATCCAAACTCATAAAAAAACTTGCTATTAATATATATATTTCACACCTACATCATAGTAAAAGTTTTAAAACTCTCTCCACTCTTTTCTACGTCCATCTGTTTTTTTATGATTTTATCCCTAAAATTATTTATTCTCTCATTCTCTCATTCACTTTCTTTATGTTATTCGTTCTTAAAACTTTTGAAGATTGAAATTGTTAAAACTTTCACTCATTAAGGTGCCACAATTAACTTCGTTTTCTGTTTTCTCAATTTGAGGTATTTGTATTGCTTATTTCATTTTAGTTTATTTCAGAGTTGAATCATACTTATTTTTTGGAGATTTTTTATTATAATTTGATAGAAAAATGCATGGATCTTGTGAGTTTGTTTTGTATTTTGTGTTTAAGAATGTTCCTGCTTTCTCAAATTAAACCTTAACTATATTTACTAAATGTTATTCTTCGCCCTTCACCCACCACTTTCCTATATTTCAAACGTCACTGTTTAGCTGTTCAAAATTATTAGAGAAGTTTGAGTTATTATCTATGTTTATACTAAGAAAATTTTACGTTTTTTTATTAATTCATATTAAAAGTCAAGGCGACGTTGACTTAATTTAAGTTTTGGTTGACTTTAGCTTAGGCTAGGCCTGATCAAAATCATAAAAATTTATATTATAATCTTGAAAGCAAAAAAAAAAAAAAAAGGAAATTTGAGTAGAACATTTTTGGTGGATTGTGATTATTGTAAACTCTGATAATTATATTGGATTTAAGTGGATCGTTAGATTCCCGTGGTCTTTTGCTCTCTTTAATTGAAGAGGTTTTTCCACATAAAAATTTTCTTGTGTTTCCTCGTGAATTGAATGTTATTTTCAATATAATTTACTCAAGGTTTTACTTCTCATAGATTTATTCAAATGGTAAAGTATCGTATGATATTATATTATTTCTTTTGCTTAAGGTTTGTTGATTTTTTTTTAAATTTTCACTAGTTGTTTGACAAATAATGGTGGAGCCACGGAGGCCCCTCCTCGGCAAAAATCCTGGGTCCGCCACTGCCATAGCCCATACCCTTTGGTTCCTTCTTGGTATCCCTAGAATACACATCTTATAGACCTAGGCTCTAAGTTCCCATCACTTGTGTGTGCATAGGCAGCACACCTAAATGCCCTCAGATGACTCAAGTTTGGCTTTCTACTAGACCATTCTTCTTTTGGGCACTTAAACTCTATAGCACTAGAGGGGTTTCTATTAACTAGGTAAGCTGTAGTAGTTAAGGCTTCCCCCCAAAAAGCTTTAGACAAACCTGAAATGAATATGAGGCACCTGACTTTTTCTAACAGGGTTATGTTCATCCTTTCAACAACACCATTTTGCTGAGGGGTTTTTCTAACTGTCATATGCCTAAGTATCCCTTGGTCACTGTAGTATTTGTCAAATTTAGAGTTGCAAAACTCTAGTCCATTATCAGTTCTAAGAGCCTTAACCTTCTTATCAGTTTGATTCTCCACCAAAATCTTCCGATTTTTAATATTAGTTAAGGCCTCATCCTTAGACTTAGGGAGATACACCCATACCTTCCTACTATAGTCATCTACAACGGACAGGAAGTAGCTATTCCCACCATGTAACCTAACCTTCTCAAGGTCCCACAAGTCAGCATGCAAATACTCAAGATAGTTAGTAGCCAGATGAGTTCCTTTTGGGAAACTCAATATGTGTTGCTTAACCATAATGCAGGTTTCACAAAACTCAAGGTCGGAAACAGTGTCATTACCAAAAAAAGGCCAGTCAATTGAGAATACTCATTCCCTTCTGGCCCATATGGCCCATTCTCAAAGGCCACTTTTCTATTGCAGAAATGTTAGTAGAAACAAGTGCAATATTAAAAGCATCAGAATAATAGTGTCCACATAATATATACAAACCATTCTTTTTAGTTCCTTTTAAGCAGTATACCGTTATTTTTGCACACTACAATACACCCATTTTGTGCCTTATAATAGCAACCAGCCTCATCAAGAGTTCCTAAAGAGATTAGATTTCGTTTCAGTTTAGGTATATATCTAACTCTTGTTAACAATATTACCCTGCCATTATTGAGTTTAATGGTTTTGTTACACTTCCCTGGACCTAACAAGAGTGATTATTCTATATATACAGTTTAAAGCTTATCATTCTTAAAATCTTGAAACCAATCTCTATTTGGACTTGTATGAAAGGAACATCCTGAATCTAATACCCATTCTTTAACACTAGCAGAATTAGACACTGTAAGAGCTTCAGAGAGCTCAATACTATCACTAGTACATGCTAGGTTGCTTTCAGTATTAGCCTATTTCTATTTCTCAATCCACTCATAGCAATTCTTCTTAAGATATCCAGTTTTATTACAGTGAAAGCATTTCCTTGTTTCTCCCTTAGGTTTACTATTTCCCTTTCCTTTCCTTTTATTCTTGAAACCTGAGTTATACTATGAACCTCTTCCTGCCTCTTTTCCTAACTGACCAAAATCTATCCTACCGTTTACAAACAAATTGTTTCCATTCCTTTTTTGTACTTTCAATTCTAACTCTCTAGATTTTAACCCAATAACAATTAAATCAACATTAGGAATAGTGCCACTATACTGTAAAGCATTTTTTACCACTTGATAAGCCTCAGACTATGAATTAAGTAGTATCATAGCCAAGCTAGTGTCTCCTAATTCTTGATCAATGCCTTTTAGTATTACTGCCATTTTCAGGAATTCATCTAGGTTATCATCTAAAGATTTAGAATTAGCCATTTTATATGAAAATAAAACACCCTTTAAAAAAGCAAGGTTAGGTGCAGATTGTAAAGCATACATAGATTCGAGTTTACCCCACAAAGCGATTGGAGTTTCTAAGCCATCAACTTTCCTTGGCACGTTGTTAGACAGGTTCAAGATGTAAGTAAATCGATGAACGATGGCAGTGGAAAAACAAAAATTTTGCCCATCGATTACTCTGAATTTCCAGGATCAGGGTCTTATGAATATATGTTTTACATGCTTAAATTGAAAAAAAAAAAAAAATCCATAGAAGGATTCGTTTATACCTGCATTTGGAGGCTCCTTTAAAGTCTTTGAATTCGATTTCGCTACTGATTTGAGAATAGAATCGAACTCACGTCGTCCACACGAAGGCAGTATGACAATGACCAAAAATTAATTTTGCTAGAATTAATTCTTGGCTTCAAGGAATGTAAATTTTGGAAGAAGGAGAATTGAGAAGAAGAGTAAATTTTTTCTCTTCAATTGCACTGGACAACAATCAATGAATTAGGTTAGGTAAGACCTAATTTTATTTTATTTAAATAATAAAGCAATTATCCCTTCCACCCCTCAAGTTTAGCAACAACCCAAACTTTAGGTAGAATTGTATATTAACCCAATTCAATTATTAGTTTAAATATTAATATTAATTCTAATAATTAAATTTCTAATTTTGCTAAATTACTCCAGTAATGAAATTGGACATAGGCTACAACCTCAGTAAATTTAATTACACAGCAAAATTACCAATATGCCCATTCATCTAAAAGACGAATATACCCTTCAAAAATGTCATCATCCTTAAACTACCTTCTAAGTGTGTGACTCATAGGCTCCCTATCATGTTGGCAATAAGTAGTATCGCGATTAACACCAATTAATCGTCTTACTACACATAAATCAAGATTGGCTCTTAGCAAGGCATCATAGCCACCCAACAGATAAAGATTCAGCAAAAACATAGCATATCAACGATATGGTTACCATGCAATCAAATCCTTTCATCATCCGTTATCTTATCAAAGCTAAGGTACAAAAATATTTTCAACCTCAGATATCCTTCATATATGTGTATTCGGTTATTTGACCAATGACCGGAATAATAAATTGGATTGAGCAACAACTCAATCCCATTGTGGCCACAACTCTAGTGTCATTGCCATTCACTGAATTGCGAAGTGAGATAACTTCTCCCGTACCCGGAGTGATGAATCCTTTGTTGATCCACCATAGTCTTGATGCACTTGTTGATGTAGCTAATCACTACCTATAGCTCTGAATAGAACTATGTTGGGCTACTGTCAAACTACACCAATTGGTGTATAAGGCACTCCGATGATCTCAAGTCTAAGGGTCACATGCACCACCATCTGTTAGAGGATTTATTCCATAGACATTAGGGTTACCATCCATATGAAATTCTCTAGTGGGTCTGTCCAATGAACTTGCGTACAACAAGCACCCATATGTTGCACCAGATTGTCGGCAAACAACCTTGATGTAATACCCAAGATGTCAAAGGCATGTTCCCAACTCAAAATAGTCATTTAGATGTTAATTTTATGTTAAAAAGCATAAAATCTAACTATGGGCAAAATAGTCAATTCATTTGTAACAGTATGAATCAATTATCCATAAAAGGATATTAGGGGCAAAATACTCATTTTTCACTTGGATAAGCATTGCAAAGGTCAAGGATGAGTAGGCTTCATTGCATTTAATGGCATTAATTAAGTAATAATTATGTTTAGTGCCAAATGACCAAAATACCCTTATATGAAGAATTAAGGACTTATGAGTTATACAATTAAAATAATTGGGCCAATTGCATAATTTTGAAAAATTAATGAAATATTTTCCTATAAATGAGAGGAAATTCATTCAACCCAAAAGAGATATCATTTCTTCAACCTTTCTTCCATTTTCTCTCAAATCTTCCATGAAACAAGCTTTCTCTCTCTAAGTTTTAAAGGAGTTTTGCTTAATTTTCCAAGGAGAACAAGATAGGAACCTTGGATCTTCAAATTGAAGGGTTTAAGGTGAGGATTAAAAACTCTAGTTTTGATGTGATTTGAAGATTTGAGGTAGATGTTGAGGTATAATGTTATATATGTTGGATTAAGATGTAAAAGAAGATAAAGGCATAGGATTTGGTGGGGGAATTCTTTGAAAAGGTATGGAAGAACCGCCCATGACTTTAGGGATTATGCTAGGGTTTGTAGATTTTAATGAAACCTTAAATTAAGGCTTTAAGGCATATAATTAGTTGATGGCACATGTAGTTGAACTCATTAATGTATTTATTGCCTTGAATTCATTATACATAAAGTTATTGTCATTTATGTTTTATGAGTTGTTATGTTTAATTGAAGAAAATGAAGTATTGATGTTGATTGTGACAAAACTTGTAGTATTAGAGGCCTCATGGTGTTGAATGGTTGTTATTAGAAGTGTTGATGTGTTGTTTGCATTAACTTACAATGTTATAGCAATGATGGATGATCATGGGAGTGAGGGTTTACCCTTCTTTTAAGATGTTAAAGACTATTAAGAGGAGGTTTAATTGATCCATAAGTTGACATATTTGTGTATTGTCAATAGAAGTTGATATGGCATAGTTTAATATGAAAAATTCGGATTTGGCAATTTTAGGGGTTATGTTAAGCATGCTTCAGTATTTCAACCATAACTTGACTTATAAAAATCTAAATGAGATGATTCATGAAGCATTAGAAATTTAAGACATAGCCCTATAACGTTTATGTTTATGCCAAGAGCCAATTCATTTGAGAAATGGATGGAAAATGGCGTGAAGAATAAACTTCTAGTTATTTAAGTTTGAGATTTAACATGGTCAATTCTTATGATTATGAATTGATTATTAATGTATTGTTGTAATTAAGCCATGTACTAATGTTTACCTATTAGTTAGATAATCTTTGAAAGATATACATGGTCATGGATGCGAATGCATGATTAATGTTATGAAATGGCATGAAGATGCAATGTAATATATGTTTCAAGATGATGAATGTGAGCAAGAGGTAATGTAAATGGATTGATAATCCATAGATGAATCAAAAGTATTAAGCTCACTAAAACATGTATTTAAATGCCATAAAATGTTAGAGATGCATATAGATAGGATGGAAAACGCGTAAGCATATCCTCGTATACTGGTTGAGAAAAGATGAATATTTGCTTTAGATGCTAATTAACACGTAAGCATATCCTCGTATTCTGGTTGAGGAAAGATGAATATATGCTTTAGATGCTAATTAACACGTAAGCATATCCTCGTATTCTGGTTGAGGAAAGATGAATATATGCTTTAGATGCTAAATAACGCATAAGCATGCCTCCTGATGATATGAGCTCTAGATGAATTTGAGGCTAGACGATATGAAGCGCTTAAGATGCTAAGAAAAGTCCAATCGGCTAGACGTTAAATGATTCATATGCATTTAGTTGCATTACATGAGTTATGATGTTATTTACATCATGAGATGATTTGTACTCATGTTAGATGATATTTAGATGTTATGTCATGACATGTGATCTGTGTGCACTATGTTTACATACTTATTTGTATGTGTACACTTGATGTTTTATATGATCATGGGGAAGATGATGAAAAGTATATGAGTTAGTAAAGAAAAAGAACCATACTTAGATGCTAAAGACGTGTGATATGTGAATGAACGTTAAATAACATACTTGGTATTAAATGGATAATTCCTTACTGAGCGATTAGCGCTCACCCTTTTATGGTTGAATGTTTTATAGGTAATCCAAAAGCGAGGGATGCCAGAGACAGCGGGACTACACGTGAGGGGAAATGATTTATTGTCATCTAGATGTTTTTATCTTGATATAAATAATGTAAATGAAAAATGTTTTTGAAACACCTTTTTGAAGCTTCCACCATATGAATGAAAATGGCATTAATATGTTTTGATTGATTGAGAGCCTTTTTATTGTCACAACCGGGGGCTATCCTCTATCTTGCCACCTTCGGGCTTAAGGGCTTTCCCGCGTGTCGGATGTGTCCAAGGTATTGTCCACTATGGGTCCTTCTGGCCATGCCTCCTTCGGACCCTCACGGCTTTGTTTTGCTTCATGGTCTTTTTTCCAACTTGCGAACGCCTCCCCCATGACTTGAACCTTGGACTTATACCTTGGCCAAGTAACATGAGTACCATTGGGCCATAGAGGATAGCCCCCGGTCGTGACACTTGACAAGTGAGATCAAATACTATCTTACGACAAGGTCATTCAACACTATAATAGTCTTACCGTATTATCTGTGTCCTTGGTCAAAATAATATTGGGGCTACGGACATTTCTAGAATGGCCACCATATGTGGTTTTCATTATCAAGATTTAAAACACTTGATACCCTCATCACAGTTTTACCATCCTAAGGACATATATCAATACATACAAACATTCTTATAAAGTGTCAATACTACAATAATTGATTGGCTCTAGGGCACCTACTCTAACACAAGATGATGAGATTGTACGCCTCCTCATCGACTTCTGATTTCTTCTTCAGCTTTTATTCTGGCTATTTTGTGGCATCTTAATTTCTCTAGCGCAATAGCCACCTTATTGTGTGAAAGCAGTCCTTTCATCTTCTTCTTCCAACTGTTGAAGTCAATTTTCCCATCATACTAGGAAATCTCCATGCGTGTTGTACTCATGGTGTGGTTTCGATAATTATATCAGGAATTACTCGATGGAACCCTAGAAATAGAAATTGATTTATGATTTTCAAAGAATTAATAGTGCGACCCGATGATCTAAGAACCCTATAATAGCCAGGAACCAACAGATCGAGAAACCCCCAAAATTTGACAAACCCTAGATTTCAAGAAACTAAAAAATCAAGAAAAAAAAAAACCCTAGAGATTAACGAACCCTAGAACTCTAGCTCTAATACCGATGTTATGAATCGAGCCTAATTATCAATCTATCTTTAGCTAAACACACAATCAATCAAGAACATACACACAAGATTTTTACCGTGGTTCACCTATCCAAGATTAGATAGACAATGTCCACATTGAGCTCCAAAATACTGAGGCTCACTGCACTAATCTTTGAAGATTACATAATACAATACATCACTCAATTTCGAATAACCCTCTTCTCTCTAATCCTCAAAACCTTCCTATAACCCTTGAAACCTAAGAGAAAACTTACCCAAATTCTCTAATCTTGAAGGAAACACGACCTTCAATGCATGATTCAACAAATCGCAACAATGGATTACATTATTTGACACTAATAGAAAGAACCCAAGCAGAGAACAAAACATTCACCCGAAAGAGAAGAAGGATGCTCTATTGAAAAAGGCGACTGGTCTACTTATATACTGTTGACCAGAAAGGAGAGTGGCAACCATTGGATCAGATGTGAATCAACACTAAGGATTCACTCAAGCATTAGACCAAAAACGGCAGCGTATAGCACAAGGTCACACGGTACCATTTTGTGCTTCACATTTAACAATAATCATATATTATCATAAATGTACACATGTCATGATATCTTTAAAAGCTTGAGGGAGTTCAAATGAAAAGAGGATCGTTTTTCATGATTTAATTACATAAAAAATTACATCATAAAACTCTGAATTAGTTTTGTTTTAATAATATTTTTGTGCTCAGTTTTAAGTTGAAATCATATTTTTTATGGCTGAATTATATTGGTTATATTAGTAATGGCAATGTGATTTTATAAAACTATAATACAAAGCCAGAAACTTAAATAACAGATCCACTAAAATATGTAATGTTGGTTGGGCCATTCATGCAAAGAGTGTTCCGCTTTGGGATTCTCATATAGGAAAGGTTTCTTATTTCACCGACCTATTCTCCTACCTATTGGCTTTCAAATCCCTCCGAATTTGGCGTGTGGCTATTTAGGCCTAGTCAACCCCACAACTACTTACGCATCTTCCACCCAAATTGTTATGACAGAGTTTAACTCTTTTCCAAATCCTGAATGGGATCCTCCTACCATTCAAGACCAAGTGGGAATAAATAATAACTCAATTACTTTGGATGTCTACATCCGTTGGAACGCTAGCTTTCAAAGTGGAGATAATGTAGATGCGCGCATTTCATACAATGCTACAATGAAGAATTTGAGTGTATCTTATCACACACCCTCCTGGGTATCCCTATCCCATAGGATTCAGGTGCTAGCTCTTGATGGGACTCATAATTCTGAGAGAAGGGTGTATAGTTTGAAAGCATTTCCTAAATGTTCATTTATAAAACATAATTTAAGAATATTCACAATACATTTTCTATACTAAAATAATCTTTAATCTAGAAAACAATTATGAAATTTCTGGATGCTATGGAAGTTCATATAAGTTCATGCAAGTATTGAAATAATACCACATTAATACCTTGGGACCTATGTCTTACCTCTCACATATCAATCCCTAATACAAACAAACAACTAGGCTTAGGCCAATACCCGTCTAATATAATCCAACTCAGACCAATACCTGCCTGATAAACCCACCTAGGCCAATACTTGCCTAGTGTAATCCTACCCAAGCCAATACCCATTGGGTGTACTCCCGTCTAGAGCTCTACAGGCATCTGTCATGTTGGAAGGAAATCATAATTGTGAGATATGACAGATCTTCGTGCGCGTGGGGTAAATGTAAATATTAATACTAGCTGATGTCTAAGAGGGGGGGGGGGGGGGGGGGGGGGGGGGGGGGGGGGGGGGGGGGGGGGGCGCGGTACTCAAGAAAGGTGGCCTCAAATCCATATATATAAATACATTCATACACATATTATCATAATATTTAAAACGCCATATAATGTAAAATGTGCCTTCATGTATGGATAGATATAATATTCATGAGATCATAAAATCCTCACTTATAATATGCATATGCCACATAAAAACAATACTCATAAACTTATAAGCATGTCAGAACTTCACTGACACCTCATAATTGGCATCACTTTGAAGTCAATCCCAAACATTTAAATCCTTTCAGTTAGAAACCCTGTCTGTTTTCCTTTCAGTTAGAACCACTGTCTGCATTCCTTTCAGTTAGAACCCCTGTTTGCATTCCAGGGACCATAAAATATCAATTTCCTCCCTAGGGGTCATGCCGCGGCATCCAAAAAATTTTGCCGCGACATTCAAACTTCTTGTCTAAATGCAATTGTGTCATGTCACGGCATTCAAAATGCAATGCCGCAGGATTCAGGCCTCTGGCCTGAATTCTCTTTATTCTCTCTTTTTCTAACCTTAACTCCAAAATACAAATATATACTCAACACCCTTTCCAATACAACACAATAAGCACCCACGTATACAGTCCCAATTTTACATGCATGTTAACAGAATTCATCAAAAACTCGCCCAACATTCATCAACAATTCAATTCAACTCAAACACGTTACACTTCAACTCCTCCCTCCTCAATCATTTCGGCAAACACACCAGTCCTTCCAAAATGGCTAGATTTTTTCACAACATCAAACATTTCCACATGCAAACTCAACAAATTCCTTAGTAATCATAATTTATATGCATATGCATAGAAAGTATACATGCATGTCAAATTCATTACAATCCATGGTCCCATAATTCATCATTCTTAAATTCATCCACATGCATGTCAAATAAATTACGAAAATTTAGAGATTTCTATTTCCAAAAGCTGAATTAAAACCAAGATAATATAATTATGCATATATATAAAGAACAATCCAATAGAAAATGATTTAATCTAATTTATACTATTCCACTGACATTTTTTTCTTCCTTCCTAGCTCAAGTTCTTGGTCCTTGCCTCACTTTCTCCTATTTGTTTCAAATTTTCCAAAAGAATCAGGATCTTCCATGGAAAGAATGGGAAATTGAAATACAATAGTTTAGGATACAATGCATTCATGAATCAACTTACTCTTCTTCTTCTTTACCAAATTTCACTCAATTCTTCTTCTTCTCTCCTTAATCCTCTAGGCACTCTCTCAACATTGCTCTCCAATTTCATTTCTTCAATTTTTTTTGTTGCAAATTAACTAAATCTACATTTATATAAAAAACTTCCCTGGAAAATTTCACTTTAGTTCAAAGTCCCTCGGCAAATTACCATGCACCCTCTAGGAATCGGCTATCACCCTTCACCCCCCTAAAACATATAATAAATGTTTTGACATATCACAAATCACCCCTTGGAAAAGTCTGCATACAACACTATTTGGAAAAATTCAACAAAAACCCCTCATATTTTGATAAGTTCTTTGGCCCCCCTTAAATTTATACATCTTCATTTGTACTCAAGTCCCCTTGCCAATTTTTTATTGATCCTACCAGTTCTTATTTCCTTACCACAACACCTTGGCAAATTTTAATTTCTTTCAATTTACCCCGGTATAGAAAAGAATAATACTACGCATACAACATTCTCATACAACATTATGTGGTAAAAGATGATTTGGTGAAAGTTTAATTTTAATTTAAAATTAGCCAATCATATTTTACCACATAATGTTGTATGAGAAATGTTGTATATATTACTCTATAGAAAATCAGTTATTCAAGTTTAATGAAAAGAAATACCGGGGTATTTCATGTCTTGGACCTACAGATAGACCCCAAATTCTAATGAGAATACTAGTTTATTCTACATAATTGACCTGATGTAGATTTTACCTGAGTGGGTCACGATTGGGTTTTCAGCTGGTTCAGGTGAAAATGAAAACGGTTCATACTTCAATCGTGGGAGTTCAACTCAAATTTGGATACAAATGAGACAAAACAAACTAATGCAAGACATACAAACACAATAGTTGTTGCCACAATTTCATTGTTTGTCATTGTTGTGGGATTGATAATAGGACTAATCATATTATTGAAGAGGCGAAAGTTGATGAGAGGAAACTCCATAGAGATAAGGAGCTTGACTTCGATTAACGATGACTTTGAAAGAGATGCAGGACCAAAAAGATTTTCTTATAGAGATCTCGCTTTTGCAACAAACAACTTCTCGGATAATAGAAAGTTGGGTGAATGAGGGTCTAGTGCTTTTTACTATATGGGAAAAAATTCGTATTGGACTCTTGTTAGGCCCAATTGCAAGCTCTACTTCAGAGTCCACCAGCAGATGGCCCAATGCCACGACTTCATATCAAAGCTCATCCTTTAAGAGGGTACTCTACGATTTGGGCCGTTCTACAAATTGAGTCCATCTATGAGTCGGAGTCCGCGTTTACTACTCCTTAACAAGACTCTCTAAGTCCCATAGAAATTCTAACATTCTAAGGATTCCGAGTCTTATGGGAACTCAAACACTCTTAAGTACTCCTAGTTTCATAGGAACTTAAACCACCTTAGCTCCCTATAAATAGGGAGGTCGGTCCCCTCAGAAAGACATTCACACATAATTCCTCTCTTTGATAATCTTGTTCTTTCTCTTTTATAGAGTCATCGTTCCTAGCCGTAGAGCCAAGTTCTGATCATTCTACACCGATAGTCATGCCTCAGCTCCATAGTCATGGTAAACCCTATCGCATTCTTTCCCGTACTAAATTTCATCGCAACCATGCTGACTTAAGCATCAGAGTGCCTACAACCTACACCACACCGGTGTCTTGGACTTTGTGTTCATTCTTCTCTATGTCTTTCTCTACAAGTCTACAAGGTTGTCAGTGGCCTTTTTCTCAGAGGATCATCCTCGCAAGCATCCTCAGTAGATTCTAGCAGTCTACATTTACAAAGGTTACCTAATTGACATAGACATGGTTGTTACGGTGAAAAGAATTTCTTGGGGCTCTAAATAAAGGGAGAAATGAGTACATTACAGAGGTGAAAGACATTAGCTAATTAAGACATCGCAATCTGGTGAATCTTGTCGGCTGGTGCCACAATGAAGGTGAATTTTTACTCGCCTATGAGTTTATGCCAAATGGAAGCCTTGATTCTCAGCTTTTTGGCAGGAAACGACCTCTCGTTTGGGCTTTGAGATACCACATATCTCTCGGTTTACCATCTACTTTGCTTTATCTTCATGAAAAGTCGGAGAAATGTGTCATCCACTGAGATATCAAGTCAAGCAACATAATGTTGGACACAATTTTCAATGTCAAACTAGGTGATTTCGGATTGGCGAGGCTCATGGACCATGAATTGGGTCCTTATACAACTGGATTGGCAAGAACTTTATGATATTTGGCCCCTTAATATATAAGCATTGGCAAGGCTAGTAAAGAGTCGGATGCATTCAGTTTTGGAGTAGTTGTTTTAGAAATTGCTTCATAAAGAGGTCAGTTGATTCCATTAAAGAAAAATTTGAAATAGGGTTGATAGAGCAGATTTGGGATCTATGCGGAAGAGGGAAACTTGTTTTGGGAGCTGGTGAGAGAATGTTTATGGAGTTTGATGAAAGAGAAGTTGAGTGTTGTAATACCCATATTCAGAAATATGGTAGGGATTATTTTATAGTCATAGTGAATATATTTAACTAGTTTTATAGTGGAATTCCATAAAAGTTTCAATAGGGGCAAAATGGTCATTTCACACATAATCGTTGTTCAAGTGAAAAGTGAGTATGATAAATATAATGTATTAAGTATGCTAGCCATGAGAATAGAGTGGTAGAAAGATTATGGAAGATACACGTGATGTGATGCCAAGATAAATACATGTTTGTAAAGCAATAGAAAGAAACTAAAGAATAAGGGTAAAATGGTCTTTTCACTCACAGCTAGATGAAAAAGTAGGGAGTGAAAATGACCAATAACATGTGTTAAATCCATTGAAAAGCGAGGGTATATCGGTAAATGCACGTATGGCATAATTGGAATTATTATAAAAGTGCAAGGGCAAAATGGAATATGTATATATATTTCATTAGTTATAAGGCTTCAATTGACAAAACCCTAGTCATTCTCATCCCTTGGGCATGCCACCTTCTTCCCCCATTTCTCCTCCATTTCTTCAAAGTCTTCCAAGAGAATTACATGAGGATTCATGCCTAAGTGAATATATGTTCATTTTGTGGTTTTCTAAGCATAAAATCAATGGAGAAAGTGAGCAAAGGAAGCAAAGAAAATGATTCTTGCAAGAAAAAGTAAGTAAACCCAATCTAAGCTTTAATTTGAGTAGTATATGTGTAAGTTGATTCTTGAGTGTTTGTGTATGATGTATGATAAGAAGTATTGGTTGTTTAGATGCTTGTTTGATGGAGAATAATGTGTAGAAATTCAGCCAAGATGAGTAGTTATGTAGATGTGATGTTTTGGTTGAACTTTGGATGAAATTTTGATGAGTTGATGTTGGAATTTGGAAGTGTTGAATCCGGCCAGATTTGAAGTTAAGTTTGGTGAGTTTTTGGTCCAATGTTAGTGGATTTGGAGAGATGTGGAAGTGTGGCCAACCAAGTACTTGCATGTGCATGTGAATTGTTTGATGAAAATTCAAAGAGAAATGCATGCATGAGTTTGTTAAATCTTGTTGAAGAAATTGTTTGGGAAAGGAAAGAATTGGAGTTGAAAGGTTATGTTAGGCTTAACCAAGTGTAAGTTTTAGGATTCAGAGGCCATTTTTGTATGCTAAAATTTAGAATAACACTTGGTTATATTAGTTCAATGAAATGAATGGCCTTTAGCGCATGGTTCAAGTTGCTTGAATTTTAGCATTAGTCTGAATGGCATATTGTATTAGTCATTGAATTATGAGTTTTGAAACTTATGACTTTAGAAAAATGATGGCAAGAATTGCATATTAAATTGTTGCAATACTTGGTATTGATGAGGTAAAAGATGGTGATTTATTATAATATTACAATATGCTACCATAAATTGTCAAGCTTGTATGCTTGAAATTAGAAAGATATTCAAGAATGGCTTGGCCAAATGAGTATATTGTTGTTTCTTGTTTTGAGTTAGTTATAACAATATGTAATAAGTGATTTTATTGTAAAAAGAATAGAAAGCTTTCCCAAGTTAAATATCGAAGAACATCAAAGAAATAGAAGTTTAGTTTATGTATTAAATACATGACCATTTTAGAAATTGATTGGTATGAGTATAGTTTTCATGCCTTATTTATATTACAAGCTATAGAATTGTGAGAAGATCTTGAGAATATGTTGTATTGGCCAAAGTTTAGTTAAGAATGTGAGAAGAATTAGAACCTAGTTAGTAAATTCGCGTTTTATACGCGAATTATACGGCTAGCCGTATAATTCCCGTATAAAACGCGAATTCACGTATTTTATTAGGGCTGCCGTATAATTCGCTGGAATTATATACCCTATCCGTATAATTCGCGAATGATACCCGAATTATTGCCGAATTTTTGCCGAATTTTTGCAGACAAAAAAATAATTACATGATAAGGCAAAACGACGTCGTTTTGGGTGGGTTTGACTAAATTAAAAAAATCTCCTTCTCCTCTTTCTCGGTTCTCTCTTCCACAGTCTTCATCTCTCTTCAAATCTTCGACAATTCAACTCTTTTTTCTTCATCTCTTGACTCTGAGTCTTGATCTCTCTTCTCTTCTCTTTTTAAATTTTAACTCTCTTCTCAAGCTTTAAGTCCAGACTTCAACTCTTCAAGCCTCAAGCTACACACTTCTTCTCTTCTCTTTTTAACTCTCTTTGAATCTTGTATGTTGGTGATTTGTTGTGTTTGTGTTGGTGTGGTGAGTAGTAGTAAAGGGGCTGGTGGATTGATGGATTTGTTATGTTGGTGGATTGATAGATTGTTTGAAACATGTTTGATGAAATGCTTGTGGAAGTTATATTTGGATCTGTTTTAACATATATTTCATTTAGTTCTGTTTTTGTGTTGTATGGGTCAAAATGAAAGACTAAAGATATCTAGTGAAAGCAAAAGGTAAAGGCAAACTGCAAAAGAAAAGCATGAATTCATAAAAATAATATGTCGGGCTTGGATTTGGAATTGGCAGATACTTAAGAAGAAGAAAAAAACAACAAACCATCAGTTTACAACCAACGCCAACTGCAAATTGTAAACCCCTGTGCACTTTGTCATGTTTTAGATTCATAACATTTATTATTTGACCTTTGAATGTACTGTCCAATTAAATTCAGAAAATAAACAATTATACTAATTGATTCCAAACTTTGTATGCGTAGCTATAAAATTAAGATACAAAGAAATACTCGTGATCTTAGTTATTGTTCAAATATACTTTAAATTAAAAGGAAAATAAATTGTAGGGTCGACCACAATGGATTATTTAAATGGGGATGTTTTGAAAAGTGCTAAAACCAAGATTGCTATTGCCGTATTTTTCAAAACGTATTATTGACAATGTGTCGTATTAAACCCGTATATATCCGAATCGTATTTTTTCCGTATCCGAATTTTATGACCGAATTTTTACAAACGTATTTTTCACCATTTGCCGTATCATACCCGTAAAATTCCCGTACCCTTTTTTTGCCGTACCCGTATTTACTAACTAGGATTAGAATTTAGCCAAAGTATATATGTTGTGCCATATGTTAGATTGAATTTACAATGATTAATATGGCAATATAGATTAATGTATAGAATGTAACCAAAAGAAAAGAAGAAAGAAGGGCATGTATAACAATGTTGATGGTCATGTTAAGAGAATGAAAATTTATGGCATTAAGATTTGTATTTAGAAAGTTGTACAAGGCATGTTTGTTACATTAGAAAATATTAGAGAGTAGAATTTGTGAGAGATGATGTAATTGTGTACATGTACATTTTACATAGCATGATAGAATTGAAGAATTACAGAATTATGTAGAAATTATAGAATTGCGTACGTACACATGATGCATAAAATTCAGAAATAAAAAATAAAATAGAAAATGTTTAATGTAAGCGTGTTACTAGAATAGAACTTTGGGCTTTCCAGAAAAGTATAGAAATAAAAGCCTTAGAATTAATAGAATACATGCCAGAGTCAAACACATATTTTGGGATCATGCATAGATAGCATATAAATGCATGGCATAGCATAGCATATATTTCAGAAAATTTTAAATTATTGGAAAATGTCTAGCTAGTTATTTTGCAGATTTACAGAGCATGTTTTCATAGGGCTGTTGTGATGGGGAACCTGTGAGCATTTGCTGCATTAGCTAGTGGTGACAGAGATGCAGAAGTTTCCCACATGCACGCCGCCATCAATGAACGACCTTAGAATAGAAAACAGAATTGTACAGTCCGTTAGAAGCGCATGTGGATGAGAACTATACCTAGAAAGAATTTCAAAATACGCTCACACGCCCAGGGTTCCAAATCCATGCCAGCCCAGTTCGATCGACAAACCAGAATAGAAAACAGAAAGAGTTTCAGAAAGAAAGAAAAATAGAATAAGAAATAGAAAATAGAAAGAATTTCAGAAAGAAAGAAAAATAGAATAAGAAATAGAAAACAGAAAGAATTTCAGAAAGAAAAATAGAATAAGAAATAGAAAATAGAAAGAATTTCAGAAAGAAAGAAAAATAGAATAAGAAATAGAAAACAGAAAGAATTTCAGAAAGAAAGGAAAAGAATTTCAGAAAGAATACGAACATGATCATTTGCGTATGCATTAGACATTTTATGTGCATTGCATCTTATGCATTTATGCATAGATTAAAGAGTTTATTTTATTATTACGTGTCTGACTAGCCAAGAAAAGAAAATAGAAGCCCGTGAGAATAGAGAAGAAAAGAAAATAGAAGCCTACGAGAATAGAAAAGAAATTAGGGATATTCAAGAAAAGAATAGAAATTAGATACATGCTAGAAAAGAACAGAAATTAGAAACATGACAAATAGCAAGGAAACTTAGCGACTTGTTAAGTAGAGAAAGAAACAAAAAGTTATAATCTAGTAGAGAAGAGAAATAAAATGATAAAGAATAGCCCAGCACTAGAAGGATTTAGAAAGATCTGAGAAAAATAGAAGACTGCTAAGTAGTACGCCTAAGAATAAAGAGAGAAAACAAGTAGAAATTTAGAAGCAGTACAGTGCAAATGGGGATAGTAGAGTAAGAGCATAGTTAGATTTGGTTTACTTACTGAGCATTTATAACTCACCTCATTGCTTTCTTTATTTTGCAGGTATTAGATTATAGTGGTCGGGAGACGTCAAGCTGGCAAGAGGATTACACACACTGTCTCAGTGAAGGAATTAATGTGGATTTGTATATGTGAGAAATATTCATTGTGTAATAGTATGTTATAACTAGATTAAAGATAAAAATTTTAGATGAACACCCTTTTTAAGCTAGCAATTCTCTAGATTCTCTCTATAAGATACTTAATGAATACTTGCCTAGTGAGATATTACAACTGTTTAATGATTGTTGGATTATGGTGTGCTCACCCTAATTGCAATATGAGTGTTGAAGAAAAGAGGAGAAGCCACTTTGGAGAGGATCAGTTGACTCAGTCATCTAAACTGAGTTGATGTGTCCTGTGACCTGTGACTTGGCACCTATGACTCATTGGGTCCTATGACTTATGACATGGCACCTATGACTCAACACCTACAACTCATACAAGACTACAAATTCTGTTATCGGCATATCACATATTGTTAAGAGTTTATCTTAGTCTACAAGAAATGTTCTTGCACTTATAGTCATTAGATTATGTCTTAGCATTATAGTCATTGGATAATGTCCTAGGTTTGTATATATTTGCCGCATCTTAATGGAAAAAAGAGTGTTTATTTTGCTCTCATTCTTCTTGTTGTCTTCGATTTTAGCTTTTGCATAATATTACATATATAACATTTTTATACAATATTTTTCATACAACATAATGTTGTAAAAGATGATTAGTTGATTTTAAATTAAAATTAAACTTCACTCAATCATCTTTTGTCACGTCATGTTGAATAAAAATATTGTATGTATAGTATTACTCTTAGTCTTTTTATCAGGTAATTCATTGCTTTTGAATCTTGAACCAAGAGATAAAATTCTCACAATGAGACCCTAAATAAGGCAAGTGTTTTAGGTTTTAAATTTTGAAGCACCATTACCAAAACTTCCTGCAAAGATGCTTATTCTTGAATATCGTGTGTCCACAGCATATGCTAGTTCCAATGAACCATCCATCTCTATACAAGCCCATCTCAGCTTTTACTGTATCGGATATGGAGTCTTTAATGCACTTTCATATCTTGGGTGTTCCTTAAATTTGTTTTTAGATACACTATAATAATGGTGTTGATAGAGAATAGACCAAAGTATTAAAAAAAAAAAAATCATACTTGATTTGGTTTTTAAAATTTTCCATAATACTTTATAAAAAGATTGTAAATACCCCCAAACTTTCATCTGACCTAATTATAAGTTTATGAGTACCTACTACTTTTAAAGTACCAATTTAGGGTTTTTGGCTTAGTTTTAGGACAAATGTTATCTTCTTTTCCACCCCTAGAGGGTGCCAATTAACTCATAAATGGACCCAGTAAGTTTATCTAGTTATTCATTTTTGGGTCGTATAAAATAATTGTTTATTAACAACTAATAGATCTATGACAAGGCATTAACAAGGTGTGTCAAAGAAATGGGTACGAAAAGTTATGGATACAACTTCTGATATGGATTCTGAGGGATGGTCCCTATTAAAGTCTTCATTAATTGTTCCTTTTTGCGTCTTATAAAAGAAATTTTACCTAAGGTCAACCTAAGATTCTTATATGATGAGATTTGATCCTAGATTTTTAGTCCAACTCAAAAATCAAACCACTTAAATTATTAATACCCCCAAAATCTTTAGGTTAAAAGCTCATAAAAGAATTACCAAAACCAAGGATAATCTAGTGGGATTGGATTAGCAAAATTTTGGTTGTCTGTCCCTTTGCACTGACATAATTACAAGTTGGGGAACTACCTGTCAAATCACATTGTGTTTTGACAGGTGGCATTTTACATGCTATCTAGTCACTAAATGAAAGTGAAGAACTCATTTCAATTTTAGGATTTAGTATCTGAGAATGCAATGCTTGCAAATTAACATGTGTTTAATTAAAGAGAAGATGAAACCCATACCCATGTGGATTACTTTGACAGGACAACTCATGTTTGAGGGCAGTTACTCAAAGTACATCTCACGTTTGCATTTATATAAAAGGCTATCAAGTTTTAAAGTGTTAACAAATAGCCATATTATTGATTAAGGGTAATTAGTGCGTTATATGAGATTAATGAAGTATTATGTAATCTTTTCAAATATACTATATTCCCACAAACCGAATTGTTTGCAAACAACCCAACACCTTCCCGCCATTACACATCTCTCCTCTGCACTTCTTCTCTTCTTCTTAGCTTCTTCTACATTCTTCTTCTTGCCTCCTTCCTGTGCATCTCTCTTCTTCTCTTTCCTTCTTCCTCTACATCTTCTTCTTCTCATTCCTTTATATCTTTGTTCCTCCGCATAAACACTTTATTCTTCCTCCACCTAACATCTTCTCCGCCAAAGATCCCCCTCTTCCTCTCCTGAACTTTTCCTCTTAGTATGGTTGTCCTTTTTACATTTATTTTTAGATTTACAATATTTAATCGGATGGGGTTTGGGTTATGATTTTGATTTAGTTTTTAGTTGTTGGTTTGTTTTGTGATATGCAAGTTGAAAGAGTGAAATTTGTTGAAAATTTGTCTGGGTATGTGTTCTAGGTATGATGGATCGATTGTAGTAGAGTGACTGAAAATGTGTTTCTGGGTATGATGATCGCTTAAGCGATCTAGTGTTCGCTTAAGCGATCTGGTAGGTCTGGTATGCAAGCGAAAGGTCGCTACGCGATCAGTATGCAGTAGATAGATCGCTAAGCGTCTAGTAAACATCCAGTGTATAGGAGCAGATCGCTTAAACGCATCATAAATGGCATAAGATCGCTTAAGCAATCAATTGTATCGCTTAAGCGTCCATGTATAAATACCATGATCGCTTAAGCGTATAGCAGACCATATAAGCACTGTGCATATTCTTTTTAAAATATTTGAACCCTTAGTACACATTTAAATTTTTTTTCTTGCATTACAGTAGTTTGCTATTATTACACATGGGACACGTTGTTTTGGTGTTTGAATATTTTGGTGAGTGGTGGGAGAAGCACTTAGCTGGCATTTGGATTGGAAGAGCAAAAAGAACTATACCAATTGCTGTGAGCACAGAGGTTAGTTTATTGAATGAGTTTGATTGACATGAAATAATTAGAAGATGGTAATTTGAGTTGCTCAGTAGTGTATAGTTTGAAGTATCTTTTAAGCGAGTTCCTTCAAATTATAGTCCTCCCTGTTATATTAAAGTCGGATGAAAGTGTAAGTTATATATGATTGATGTGGCCGATAATGGTTTTGAGGCCGCTTTTAGGGTTTCTCTTATAGAAAACCGTTTGAAGTTGTGTTCAAAGGAGGGGATAATGAGGGAAGTGGCAGAGATTTGCCTGGTTGTTAATTTGAACTACGAGGCCATAGATTTGTTTGTTGAAAAATCAAGAGTAGATGTGTCAATTGGGTGGTGAGAGGAGACTGTAGAAAGGTTGGTGAGGGGGGCAGATGAAAAATGTGAGGAGGAGGACCCCATAGATTGTTCCCACAGATGTAAATATTCTTTAAATACAGATTATGCAGAAGGCATAGATTGTGAGGAAAAGAACACCATGGTCGTTTATTCTGCAGGTTCATATAGGGCAATGGAGGTAATAGTGATTAGTCATGTTTTTATGGGATGGATCAGAGTTGAACAAGGGTATTTATGACAACAACAGAGGAAGTGGTGAGGAAGCTAAAACTTGTTGTCGTGAGGAGGTAATTTGAGTTCTCACCAAAAAGTCAAGTACACGGCTGTGACGGTTGCATGTCGTGACCAAAAGTGCAAGTGGCGGATTTATTGTAGAAGTTGGCGGAGTCGAAAAATTTAGCTTAGCACATATACCCGTGGACACACTTGTGGTTTGGGACCTATTTTCAGGTGAGCATCGACAAGCGTCCGCTGATGTTATTGAGATTTGCAAAAGTCGGTTCGTTAAAGGAAAGGTCCATCTCTCCAACATTCAGATACTTGTGCGCATAGAGTTGGGATTAATGTTAGTTACTGGAAATGCTGGAAAGGGAACACATTACACAAGTTTTGCATTAGAGTGCAGTGCCTGGACGGTGTACGCATATGAAGCCGTCCTTTATTCTGGTGACAACCAAGGTAGCAAGCCCGCTTTGAAGTGGGACAAGAATATGATGTTTATATTTTTTTTTTTTGTTCTATGATTTCTTAGGTTCTGCTATAAGGGGTTTGTAACATAAAAGGTGTTGGCTGTTGATGGTGCTTTCTGACGGGAAAGTATAGAGGTACATTTGTTGGTGTCGACTGCACAACTGACATAGCGACAATCACACCTATCCTATTGCCTGGTGTGTGTGTGAACCTGGACAGGATAGACAAATCGTGGACTTGGTTTTTTTTCAGCAGTTACGTACGAAGTTCCTGCACGGACGATATCATGCATAATATCCGATTGCCACAACTCTATTGCAAGACGAAGTGATTGCCACTATTTAATTTACGACACGCAATCACGATTTTTGTATGAGGCACCTTGGTGATAACATAAACAAAGTTTAAGTGTGCTGGCCTCCTTCAGACATACTACATGGTCGCAAAGCTTATCGGGTTGGATGCGTTCAAGGAGCTTTCCACGCAAATCCGAATCAGGATGATGAGAGTGCTAAGCTATCTTGAGCATGTAATTGGTTGTGTCGGCGATGGAGTAAGAGCTATACTTTTCCTGTAAAAGGTTTCGATGTCTACACACGAAACATAGCCAGTCCATAATTCGCAGTGTTAAGTAGAAAAGAGTTTCCAATAGTTCACTTTTTTGATGCACATCCAAAGGACAAAAACTGTCGCGTGGGTATTCCCATAGTGAGTCGTAACGCGTCAAGATATTTTAACTACAACCCTTTTGTTCCATTAGCCTGAAAATATTCGCGAGACTTAATGGGGTGGGGGGGGAGAGGGGAACTGTTATGCCTGTTGCTCTATCCTCTTAATGCTCCAAGGAGTTCACTGTGCGCTGGCTAGTTCGTATGCTCTATTTAAACCTGTAGAAAACCTTGCAGACTTAAGTGTTTGACATCAATGTTTACCTTGTCCTCATACCTAGAAAGCATTGAAACCCAACGGGAGCCTGGATTTTCGGTTTCAGAATTTACATGAACTTTTCCTCCCCTCTCTCTATATGACTAGATCACTTACAAATGCTACGCTTATTCAAAACGATATATCCGATGCCGCCAAAGAGGAGGGTGTTCTCTGCTGGGTGGCTAACATTTCATGCCACCCGCCACGGCAGAAGACACAAAGGAGCGAGAAAAGGTGTTAAAGCGTACTCGATCAGCCTTTGAGTTCCGCGGAAGAGGAATAAGTGCTCAATTTGGCAAGCAACCTACCCATGAGAGCAGTTGCCAAAAGTCAATCACTGCACATCCAGAAATTGAGGTTCGACAGGATGAATTCAAAAGGAGTTGGCAAGGCCAACCGTTGATGACTTATTGTTTTCAATTATTGATGTTATAAATTTTATATTTCTTGTTACATGGCCTAAATATTTGTTGTTGATTTTAGTTTGAATTAGGTTGTCAAATTGAGGAGAAAGTATGAAATTAATACGTGTTGGTAATTTTAGTTTGTCAAAATTCAGGAGAAAAGCTGGAAAAGTATATATTGCCCATGATCGCTTAAGCAATACACTTGAATTAGGTTGTCAAATTGAGGAGAAAGTATGGAATTAATACGTGTTGGTAATTTTAGTTTGTCAAAATTCAGGAGAAAAGCAAGAAAAGTATATATCGCCAATGATTGCCTAAGCTACTAAGTATATCGCTTAAGCGACTAAGGGTTTCTCAAACAGGATCGCTTAAGCGATATCACGAATCGCTTAAGCGATCGTCCACCTTGGAAGATGATTCTGCCCACGTGTATGATCGCTTAAGCGATCCACGATCGCTTAATCGACCAAGACAAAAAGGCAAGAATTGCTTAAGCGATATCTGCGATCGCTTAAGTGATCGTGCAACTGGGCAGATGATTCAGCCTAGGGGCACGATCGCCCAAGCGATCCATGTTCGCTTAATCGACCAAGACAAAAAGACAATAATCGCTTAAACGATATCTAGATCGCTTAAGCGATCGTGCAATTGGGCAGATGATTCTGTCCAGTGGCACGATCGCCCAAGCGATCCACGTTCGCTTAATCGACCAAGACAAAAAAACAAGAATCGCTTAAGTGATATCTCGGATCGCTTAAGCGATCGTACACCTGGAAAGATTTGATTTTGCCTAGGTGCACGATCGCTTAAGCGATTTACGATCGCCTAATCGACCAAGACAAAAAGAGAAGAATCACTCAAGCGATCATGCACCTGGGCAGATTTGATTCTGCTAGTCACATGATCGCTTAAGCGATCCACGATCGCTTAATCGACCAACTGAAAAAGTAAAGAATCGCTTGAGCGATCTCTATGATCGCTTAAGCGACCCTTTGTAAACGAAGTTCCTTTTTTTACGATCGCTTAATCGACTAACGAAATATTTAAAAATATGACAAATACACCCCCACCTACCCAACTTCCCAGATCCCGGCCACCACCGCCGGAAACCTATCGGGAAAGGGCGTTACGATGCATTATGGCCGGATCAGGCTGATAGGGCGTCGATATGGCCTTTTTTGGCCACATCAACCACAGATGTGGCCGAAAAAGGCCAGATCACGGCCATATCTGGCTGTCGACGGACGAAAAATGTGACATCTGGCCGTCAGTGATGGCCAAAGATATGGCCGTCATTTTCGGTTAACGATGCCCAAGATTTGACCGTCGTTGACCGTCAACGTCAGCCATTTCATTTGAAAGTCAATGACGGCCCGATGTGGCCTTTTCCGGCCAGAGCTACAGTGGATCTGGCCGAAAAATGTCACATCTGTGAATTACCGGCTATTTTCGGTCATTTCTAGCCTTCAGTAGTACCGGAATCTGGGAAGTTTGGTGGTGGGGGTGTTTTTGTTACTTTTAAAACTTTTTCAGGCGGTATTAACGAAATTAATTCAGTTAATGGGTCTAAAATTTATTAAAAAAATACTTATATTTGCTAAATAACTAAACAAAGAAATATTATGGGAATAGGATTTATAATATTTATACGAATATTCAACCAAACGCACCCTTTATGTTCTGAACAAAGACGAATCATAAACCCTATATGTTTAGCATAGAGGTATACATTCTACACTTTATATGTTTCATACTAACGTAAAAGAACGTTATGTTTAATATAAATATAATAACGGTCNAAAAAGACAATAATCGCTTAAGCGATATCTAGGATCGCTTAAGCAATCATGCAATTGGGCAGATGATTCTGCCCAAGGGCACGATCGCCCAAGCGATCCACATTCGCTTAATCGACCAAGACAAAAAGACAAGAATCGCTTAAGCGATCGTGCACCTAAAAAGATTTGATTTTGCCCAGGTGCGCGATCACTTAAGCGATTTACGATCGCCTAATTGACCAAGACAAAAAGAGAAAAATCGCTTAAGCGATTCTTCTAGGATCGCTTAAGCGATCATGCACCTAGACAGATTTGATTTTGCCAATCACATGATCACTTAAGCAATCCACTATCGCTTAATCGACCAACTGAAAAGTAAAGAATCGCATAAGCGATCTCTATGATCACTTAAGCAACCCTTTGTAAACGAAGTTCCTTTTATTACGATCGCTTAATCGACCAACGAAAGATTTGAAAATTTGACAAATACACCCCCACCTACCCAACTTCCCAGATCCCAGCAACCACTGTCGAAAACCTACCGAGAAAGAGCGTTACGACGCATTGCGGCAAGATCAGGCTCATAGGGCGTCGATATGGCCTTTTTCGGCCACATCAACCACGGATGTGGCCGGAAAAGGCCAAATCATGGCCATATCTGGCCGTTGACGGACAAAAAATGCGACATCTGGCTGTCTGCAATGGCCAAAGATATGGCCGTCGTTTTCGGTCAACGATGCCCAAGATTTGGCCGTCGTTGACCATCAACGTCAACCATTTCATTTAAAAGTAGATGACAGCCCAATGTGGCCTTTTCTGGCCAGATCCACAGTGGATCTGGCCGAAAAATGTCACATCTGTGAATTACCAGCCATTTTCGATCATATGTAGCCGTCGGTGGTGCCAAAATCTGGGAAGTTTGGTGGGTGGGGGTGTTTTTGTTACTTTTTAAACTTTTTCAGGTGGTATTAACAAAATTAATTCAGTTAATGGGTCTAAAATTTATTAAAAAAATACTTATATTTGCTAAATAATTAAAAAAAGAAATATTATGGGAATAGGATTTATAATATTTATACGAATATTCAACCAAACGCACCCTTTATGTTCTGAACAAAGACGAATCATAAACCCTATATGTTTAGCATAGACGTATACATTTTACACTTTATATGTTTCATACTGACCATATATTTAATATAAATATAATAGCGGTCATTGTCCACAAAGACGAATCGTAAACGGTATATGTTTAGCATAGTGTTAATCGCTAAACCGATGATCTGAAATACAATAAATAATATCCGAATACATGGGAACACTTAAGCGATTCATTGCTTTTACTCCTGCTCGCTTAAGCGATTGGTAATCGCTTAAGAGATCTAGCTCGCGGTAGATGCCCAGATCGAAAATCGCTTAAGCCATCCACTTGTATCGCTTAAGCGATTTTCGTAAAACACTCTTGATCGCTTAAGCAATCAAAAATCGCTTAGGCGATCGTAGCCAAGGCAGAATGATTTGGCCAAGATCTATGATCGCTTAAGCGATCTCATGTATCGCTTAAGCGATTCATTGCTTTTCCTCTTGGTCGCTTAAGCTATCCATTTGTATCGCTTATGCGATTTCCGTAAAACACTCTTGATCGCTTAAGCGATCTTAAATTGCTTAAGCGATCTTGGCCAAGGCAGAATGCATCTGCCCAGATCTATGATCGCTTAAGCGATCTTATGTATCGCTTAAGCNGTTTCATATTGACGTAAAAGAACTATATGTTTAATATAAATATAATAACGGTCATAGTCAACAAAGACGAATCGTAAACCCTTTATGTTTAGCATAGACGTATACATTCTACACTTTATATGTTTCATAATGACGTAAAAGAACTATACCTTTAATATAAATATAATAACGGTCATAGTCAACAAAGACGAATCGTAAACCCTATATGTTTAGCATAGACGTATACATCTACACTTTATATGTTTCATATTGACGTAAAAGAACTATATGTTTAATATAAATATAATAACGGTCATAGTCAACAAAGACGAATCGTAAACCCTATATTTTTAGCATAAAGGTATACATTCAACACTTTATATGTTTCATACTGACGTAAAAGAGCTATACCTTTAATATAAATATAATAACGGTCATAGTCCACTAAGACGAATCGTAAACCCTATATGTTTAGCATAGACGTATACATTCTATACTTTATATGTTTCATACTCGTAAAAGAACTATAAGTTTAATATAAATATAATAACAGTCATAGTCCACAAAGACGAATCGTAAACCCTATATCTTTAGGATAGTGTTAATCGCTAAACCGATACTCTGAAATACAATAAATAATATCCGAATACATAGGAACACTTAAGCAATTCGTTGCTTTTACTCCTGCTCGCTTAAGCGATCGTGGCCAAGGCAAAATGAATTGGCCAAGATTATGATCGCTTAAGCGATGTCATGTATTGCTTAAGCGATTGATTGCTTTTACTCCTGGTCGCTTAAGCGATCCATTTGATTCGCTTATGCGATTCAAATAAAACACTCTTGATCGCTTAAGCGATCTGAAATCGCTTAAGCGATCTTGGCCAAGGCATAATGCATCTGCCCAGATCTATGATCGCCTAAGCGATCTTATGTATTGCTTAAGCGATGTTTCCTAAACGAGTCTCTGTCGCTTAAGCGATATAGGATCATTNTTAATATAAATATAATAACGGTCATAGTCCACAAAGACGAATCGTAAACCTTATATGTTTAGCATAGTGTTAATCGCTTAAGCCATCCACTTGTATCGCTTAAGCGATCGTGGCCAAGGCAGAATAAATTGGCCAAGATCTATGATCGCTTAAGCGATCTCATGTATCGCTTAAGCGATTCATTGCTTTTACTCCTGCTCGCTTAAGCGATTGGTAATCGCTTAAGAGATCTAGCTTGCAGCAGATGCCCAGATCGAAAATTGCTTAAGCCATCCACTTGTATTGCTTAAGCGATTTTCGTAAAACACTCTTGATCGCTTAAGCGATCTAAAATCGCTTAAGCGATCGTGGCCAAGGCAGAATGAATTGGCCAAGATCTATGATTGCTTAAGCGATCTCATATATCGCTTAAGCGATTCATTGCTTTTACTCCTGCTTGCTTAAGCGATCGGTAATCGCTTAAGAGATCTAGCTCGCAGCAGATGCCCAGATCAAAAATCACTTAAGCCATCCACTTGTATCGCTTAAGCGATTTTCGTAAAACACTCTTGATCGCTTAAGCGATCGTGGCCAAGGTAGAATGAATTGGCCAAGATCTATGATCGCTTAAGCGATCTCATGTATCGCTTAAGCGATTCACTGCTTTTACTCCTGCTCGCTTAAGCGATTCACTGCTTTTACTCCTGCTCGCTTAAGCGATCAGTAATCGCTTAAGAGATCTAGCTCGCAGCAGATGCCCAGATCAAAAATCGCTTAAGCCATCCAATTGTATCGCTTAAGCGATTTTCGTAAAACACTCTTGATCGCTTAAGCGATCTAAAATCGCTTAAGCGATCATGGCCAAGGCAGAATGAATTGGCCAAGTCCTATGATCGCTTAAGCGACCTCATGTATCGCTTAAGCGATTCATTACTTTTACTCCTTGTCGCTTAAGCTATCCATTTGTATCGCTTATGTGATTTCCGTATAACACTCTTGATCGCTTAAGCGATCTTAAATCGCTCAAGCGATCTTGGCCAAGGCAGAATGCATCTGCCCAGATCTCTGATCGGTTAAGCGATCTTTTGTATTGCTTAAGCGATGCTTCCTAAACAAGTCTCTGTCGCTTAAGCGATTTTGGATCGCTGAAGCGATCTTGGCCAAGGCAGAATGTATCTGCCCAGATCTATGATCGCTTAAGCGATCTTATGTATCGCTTAAGCGATGCTTCCTAAACGAGTCTCTGTCGCTTAAGCGATATAAGATCGCTTAAGCGATCTTTATCAAGGCAGGATGAACATCTGCCCAAATGGGTAATCGCTTAACCGATCTGATGTATCGCTTAAGCGATGCTTCCTAATCGAGTTTGTGTCGCTTAAGCGATCATATCTGGAAAAGTCTTAGTCATTTGGGAAACATTTGTACATCACTCATTTCCCTCGCAAATCNTCACGCAACAGCCGCGGGAACAACCTGGACAGTGGCTCCAACTCTACCTCCAACTGCTTGTCTCGACAAATAGTGGGGTTGCAGTCAAGGATCTTCAGCAACCCCTCCTCTAGATGTGCAACGACTGCTATCCAGTGCATCTCTTTGACGAGGATGATGCAGTACACTCTTTTAACAAAGGCCCAACTGTGGCCATATTTGGGCTGATCCCCCCGTATATACTGCATCATTCTGTCATCAAAATGAAAATCATTAGGGATGCAGTCCATCTGTACTGGGGCCAATCTTTTTCGCTTCGATCCTTTTACTGCACCACTAGCAATGGCATTTTTAAGTAAAGTGCGATATGCCGAAACAAGCCTTTGGCCAAATGCCACATCAGTGATGGCACAGTCGAGATACAACAGATGACCATCAATAGTCTGTTGTTGCCTCATTAGTGCCAATATCTCATCGATATGCTGCATCAAATAAAAACAAGAAGATAAGTATGGAAAACATAAGCAAAAATAAGGAAAATTAAGCAAAAAAAACTCACCGAGTCCTCAAGCCACGTGCCCATTGTCAACAACTTCCTAAACCATTCCCGGGGATAATCACCTGTCTTACACTTTATATGGCCATTACTTCCTAATCCATTGTAATAGGCATAGAAGAGTTTTTTCTTTTCCTCTATTGGCCTATACAAATCGACATTTGACTGCAATTCCCCTTGCCCACTTCCTCCCGCTTCCTCCATTTTTACATCCCCGCTTCTTTCGCCTCCCACCTCGCCCTCCTCCATTATCACCACCCCACTTCCTCCACCAACCTCCTCTATTTCTAGTTCTTGCTCCATTTGTTTCTTAATTTTCTTATTCTTTCCCCGTGTCACTACCATGTAAGGCGATTTCACAAACTTGCTCTTCCGGCTCTCTCTTTTCAAGCCAGTCTGTACTTCAACCGCCTTTAATTCTCCACTAACTTCCTTCTCCACTGTACCAACTTTCTCTCGCAGCTTATACACTTTCTCCTCCAGCCTTTTCAGGCACTCTTCCATCTTCAAACCTTGCATAAACGCCTATTGTAAAACTCTCAAACCTTGCTTCAACAGCTGTTGTAAAACTCTCAAACAAGCCGTTTATGAGGTCAACAACCTTATTCTCCCGACGTCGATGTCTCGGCAAAGCGGTACTTGTTGTACTGGTTTGCTGAGGCATACGAACCTCTTCCTCCCTCCCCTCCTCCTCCCTCCCACCGATTATGCCTTCATCTTCCTCGGCATCAACCCCATTCTCAAGCAGTGGCCCCGCAACTGCCATCACATGCATGACCCCTTCTAGGTCCCGCATCAGGTAGTCTATCCCTTCATCGCTTGCATCCTCCAATGCCTTGAAAGATTTGACATAGTCCTCTTCCGTTTCAGCCCTAGTAGCGGTGAGAAAGGGACGGATGAGTCCCTGCAATAAGAAACTAAATCAATCAGATTAAAGCGAAATTTTAAAGCAACTACATATGCAAAAGCTTAGTCCTTCAATCTTACCCCAGCCGCTTGAATGTCAACGTCTATTTGCTCATAATCTGAATGGGTGTACCTCTGGACATGCCACCGCAACATCCTAGGAAATTGCTATTGCACAACCAAACTGTTGCTCCTTACCCCCCCTCCCCCCCAATTAGCGGAGACAGGGATGGCCTTATACATCCAAGCCTACATTGGAAAAAAAAAAACAGTCCATATCATAATTCAAACACATATTTTACAAAAAATATAATAAAAAACTATTAATATTTACCTGCATTGCCCATGGGAAGCCAAACAAATTGTACGTGCTTGGTTTATCCTTCCCATCCCATTGGGACTGCTTTAATGCCATGTCTAGTTTTGTCCGGCTGCTGATGGTTCGCTCATATGATTTTAGTCCCCATGGATAAGAATTAAAGAACTCCAAGTTGCTTGCAAACAACAACCAATCTTTCTCAACAGCTTTTGTTGAGTCACCAGCCAATAAGATCGAATGTAAAAACAAAACCAAGCACACTTTTATCTTCTCTTTAACAGTATATTCAACTGTTTCTAGACTCTTCTCTAAACCCTGTGCTGTAATAGAGTTAGCCCTCTGCAAAACTTTATTAAGAAACTGTATGGCTCCCCGACTATTCTTTACTCTCTCTGCCTTCTTTTCTGGCACTTCCCCACATCTTAAGCCCGTCACGAGGGCATATTCCATCATGCCAAAACGTAGTGGCTTTCCGCCCACCACAAACCACATTTTTTTTTTTTTGCATCTTACTGAGTGCAGCAACATGTAATGCACTCCTTGCCCCCAAAATGCCTTTTTCCAATGATTTTCGAGTCCTAAAAACTGATCGAAACAAGTTTGACTAAAATCTCTATCACCATTCCTAATTCCACCTAAAATGTCCTGTATTCTGTCAAAAACTTCCCAACTAGACCTAACTGTCACCCTTGCAGGGAAGTAGGGCACCTTATCGCTTATAAGGTCCAACTTGTAGTCTGTGATGTTTATGGCCTGCACAATCTGCACAATCGATATAAACAAAATGTCAGCAACAAAAATAAACCTAAACAACTAATAAACAAGATATCAGCAACAAAAAATTATGACTATGGTCGGTTAAGCGATGTCAGATCGTTTAAGAGATCTTGACTCTGCCTTGTGCAAGATCGCTTAAGCGATTTTACATCTATGATTCTGACTCGAAATGATCGTTTAAGCGACCAAGAGTCAACTTAATCAATCGCTTAAGCGATATAAAGGATCGCTTAGCCACTCTTAGATCTGGGCAGATGGAGTAAAAGAGGTTAATCGCTTAAGTGATACAAATGATCGCTTAAGTGACAGTTAAGAACATACCCTTTCTTCGATGGCCTGCTCGTTCTCGCCGACCTCCTCCTCGTCGCCTGAATCCTCGGAAGACTCCTCCTACCCCGAATTCTCGTCGGAATCCTCCCCCTGGCTTGAATGATCGCTTGACTCCCCGTCTTCAGAACTGTTTGACGATTCTTCCCTCTGTTCTTGTGCCGCCGGTGTCTCCTCTCCCTGTCGACCACGTTCACTGATCGGATGATCACTGGAGCAGCCATTGAACTGCTTGCGCCACTGGAATCTAGGATTCGAAGTGGCGTTGGGTTGTCCTCGTCATTGTGAGTGTCAGCCATGGTTTTGGATTGAATTTGGTGTGAAAATTTGTAGTTTGGATCGGAAATATGGGCTGTACCGCCGAAAATCGCATAGATTCCGTTTACGGTTCAAGAAATCGATTTTAGGGTTCAAGAAATCGATAGAAAATCGTTACTTATCACCAGAAATCGCGACTATATTCCATTTAGGGTTCAAGAAATTGAGTTTATGATTGAATATAGTGTGGAAATTTGCGGGGTTGGATCGAAAATCGCTTGTCTCCCTTTGGTTCAAGAAATCGATTTTTGCCCTAATGAATTTCGATTAAGCGAGGTGAACAGTTAGTGGGGCTTGTTTTGAGAAATTTCAAATTTAAAAAAAAAAAAATTGTCTATTCGACCCAAATATGTTTTAATCCTTTCATTTCAACCCATTTTACGTGTTTAGTTAGTTTCCAAGATCACGGCCATCTCTTCCAAGGAAGAATAAAATCTGCCCAGATAGATGATCGCTTAAGCGATCCTCTGCTATCGCTTAAGCGATTCCTCGCTTTTACTCTTGCTCGCTTAAGCGATTTAGGATCTTTTAAGCGATCTCTTCCGAGGCAAAATAAAATCTGCCCAGATCTATGATCTCTTAAGCGATTCCTCGCTTTGACTCTTGGTCGCTTAGGCGATTTAGGATCTCTTAAGCAGAATAAAATATGCCCAGATCTATGATCGCTAAAGCGATCTTCTTGTATCGCTTAAGTGATTTCTCGCTTCTACTCTTGGTCGCTTAAGCGATTTATGATCGCTTAAGCGATCTTTTCCAAGGCAGAATGACATCTGCCCAGACTATGATCGCTTAAGCGACCCACTTATATCGCTTAAGCAATTCTTTCTAAAAGACACATGGTCGCTTAAGCGATTTATGATCGCTTAAGCGATCTCTTCCGAGGAAGAATAAAATTTGTACAGATCTATGATCGCTTAAGCGATCCTCTTGTATCGCTTAAGCAATTCCTGGCTTTTACTCTTGGTCGCTTAAGTGATTTATGATCGCTTAAGCGATCTCATCCGAGGCAGAATAAAATCTGCCCATATCTATGATCGCTTAAGCGATCTTCTTGTATCGCTTAAGCGATTCCTCGCTTTTACTCTTGGTCGCTTAAGCGATTTATGATCGCTTAAGCAATCTCATCCAAGACAGTATAAAATCTGCCCAGATCTATGATCGCTTAAGCGATCCTTTTGTATCGCTTAAGCGATTCCTCTCTTTTACTGTTGGTCGCTTAAGCGATTTGGGATCTCTTAAGCGATCTCTTACGAGGCAGAATAAAATCTGCCCAGATCTATGATCGCTTAAGCGATCCTNGCTGTCACGCAACAGCCGCGGGAACAACCTGGACAGTGGCTCCAACTCGACCTCCAACTGCTTGTCTCGACAAATGGTTGGGTTGCAGTCAAGGATCTTCAGAAACCCCTCCTCTAGATGCGCAACGACTGCTATCCAGTGCATCTGTTTGACGAGGATGATGCAGTACACTCTTTTAACAAAGGCCCAACCGTGGCCACATTTGGGCCGATCCCCCCTTACGTACTGCATAATCCTGTCATCAAACCGGAAATCATCAGGGATGCAGTCAAACTATTGTATGGCCAATCGTTTTCGCTTCGGTCCTTTTGCTACACCACTAGCAACGGCATTTTTAATTAAATTGCGATATGCCGAAACAAGCGTTTGCCGAAACGCCACATCGATGATAGCACAGTCGGGATACAACAGATCACCATCACTAGTCTGTCGTAGCCTCATCAGTGCCAATATCTCATCAATGTGCTGCATCAAATAAAAACAACAAGATAAGTATGGAAAACATAGGCAAAAATAAGAAAAATTAAGTGAAAATAACTCACTGAGTCCTCAAGTCACGTCCCCATCGTCAACAACTTCTGAAACCATTCCCGGGGATAATCCCCTGTCTTACACTTTATATGGCTATCACTTCCTGATCCATTGCAATAGGCATAAAATAGTTTTTTCTTTTCCTCTATTGGCCTATACAAATCGACATTTGAGTCCAATTTCCCTTCCCTACTTCCTCCCCCTTCCTCCATTTTTACATCTCCGCTTCCTTCGCCTCCCACCTCCCCCTCCTCCATTATCACTGCCCCGCTTCCACCACCAACCTCCTCAACCTCCTCCATTTATGGTTGTTCCTCCATTTGTTTCTTCATTTTCTTCTTCTTTACCTGTGTCACTACCATGTAAGGCGATTTCACAAACTTGCTCTTTCGGCTCTCTCTTTTCAAGCCAGTTTGCACTTCAACCGCCTTTAATTCTCCACCAACTTCGCCCTCCATTGTACCTACTTTCTCTCCCAGCTTATCCACTTTCTCCTCCACCTTTTTCATTGTTTCTTCCATCTTGTCAAACCTTGCATAAACGGCTGTTGTAAAACTCTCAAACAAGCAGTTTATGAGGTCAACAACCTCATTCTCCCCACGCCGATGTCTCGGCAAAGCGGTACTTGTTGTATCGGTTTGCTGAGGCATACGAACATCTTCCTCCCTCTTCTCCTCCTCATCCTCGACCCCTTGAGCTTCATTATCCTCAGCATCAACGACATTGTCAAGCAATGGCCCTGCAACTGCCATCACATGCGTGACCCCTTTTAGGTCCCACATCAGGCGGTTTATCTATTCATCCCTTTCATCCTCCATTGCTCTGAAAGATGTGACATAGTCCTCTTCCGCTTCATCCCCAATAGCGGTCAGAAAGGGACGGACGACTCCCTGCAATGAGAAATAAAAATCAATCAGATTGAAGCAAAATAAAAAAGCAAATGCATATTCAAAAGCTTAATCCTTCAATCTTACCCCAGCTGCTTGAATCTCAATCTCTAATTGGCCATAATCCCAATGGTTACAGCTCCCGACATGCCACCGCAACATCCTAGGAAATTGCTGTTGCACATCCAAATTGTTGCTCCTCCCCACCACCTTAGCGAAGAAAGGGATGGTCTCGTACATCCAAGCCTACATTGTAAAAAAACAGTCCATGTCATTATTCAAACACACATATTATAAAAAATATAACAGAGAGCTATTAATATTTACCTGCATTGCCCATGGGAAGCCAAACAAATTATACGTGCTTGGTTTAGCCTTCCTGCCCCATTCGGCATGCTTTAACGCCATGTCTGGTTTTTTCAGGCTCTTGATGGTTCGTTCAAATGATATCCGTCCCCACGGATAAGAATTAAAGAACTTCAAGTCGCTTACAAACAACAACCAATCTTTCTCAACAGCTTTTGTTGAGTCACCAGCCAATAAGATAGAATGTAAAAACAATATTAAGCACACTTTTATCTTCTCTGCATCACTAAACCGAACTGTATCTAGCCTCTTCTCTAAAACTTGTCCTGTAATAGACTTTGCCCCTTTCAAAACCTTATTACAAAACCTTTTACTGAGTGCATCAACATGTAATGCACTCCCTGCCCCCAAAATGACTTTTTCCACTTTGTTTCGATTCTTAAAAACTGACCGAAACAAGTGCAACCAAAATCTCTTTCACCATGCCTCATTCCAGCTAAAATGGCCCTCATTCTGTCGAAAACCTCCCAGCTCGACCTCACCTTCACCCTTGCAGAGAAGTAGGGTACCTTCTCACTTATAGGCTCCAACTCGTACTCTCTACAGTTTACGGTCCGCACAATCTGCACAATCGATATAAATAAAATGTCAACAACAAAAATAAACCAAAACCACTGTAGTCGCTTAAGCGATCTCGGATCGCTTAAGAGATCTTTACTCTGCCTCATGCAAGATCGCTTAAGCGACCAAGAGTTAACTGAGAATCTCTTAAGCGATACAACAGATCGCTTATTATATCTGTGATTCTGCCAGACCTAAGATCGATTAAGCGACCAAGAGTAAACACTCATGATCGCTTAAGCGATCTTAGGTCTGGGCAGAATCATCTGCCCAGATCTCAGGTCGCTTAAGCGATCCTTTTTATCGCTTAAGCGATCATGACTGCGATCATCCCAAACTATGTACCTTATCTTCGCCGGCCTCCTCCTCGTCGCCTGGATCCTCCGACGACTCCTCCTAGCCTGAATTCTCGTCGGAATCCTCCTCTTGGCCTGAATTCTCACCGGAATCCTCCTCCTGGCCTGAATTCTCACCTGACTCCTCGTCTTCAGACCTGTTTGCTGGTTCTTCCCTCTGTTCTTGTGCCGTCGGCGTCTCCTCTGCGTGTGGACCACCTTCACTGGTTGCATGATCCACCGGAGCAGCTATTGAACTGCTTGCGCCACTGGAATCTAGGATTCGAAGTGGCGTTGGGCTTCCCTCCTCATTGTCAGTGTCAGTCATGGTTTTGGATTGAATTTGGTGTCAAAGTTTGCAGTTTCGATCGGAAATATGGACTGTATCGTCGGAAATGGCACAAATTTTGTTTACGGTTAAGGAAATCGATTTTAGGGTTCAACAAATCGATTGAAAATCATGACTATATCGCCGAAAATCGCAACTGTATTCGGTTTAGGGTTCAAGAAATTGATTTAGGGTACAAATTTGCAGGTGTTCGATCGGAAAAAATTGTGTCTCCCTTTCGTTCAAGAAATCGCTTTTTGAACTAATGAATTTCGATTAAGCGAGGTGAATAGTTAATGGGGCTTGTTTTGCGAAATTTCAAATTTTAAAAACTTTCATTATTTCTGATTCGGCCCACATATGTTTTAATCTTTTCATTTTAACCCATTTTACGTGTTTAATTAATCCTAACTATGCCACGTCATCTTCTCTAAATTAAAAAAAAATGATGAACAGTTTCAAGGCCATTTTCTTAAATCGAAACTTGGGATGACCGAGCAGCTAAATTTTCTCCTCCACACTTCGTCTCTCCGATGACAAACAGTCGTTGTCTATCTTCACTCTTCGTCTCCAACTAGGCAACTACAACGAGTCAACGAGTTCTTCACATTTCACAGTCGCCGTATGTCTTCACTCTTCGTCTCTTCTTTTCTTTTTTCAGTTTCAATCACAAGTGCCTATACCTTTTCAAATAATGAGCTGGCTGACAAAGAACCAATTGGTTTTTTTTTTTTTTTGGTAGCCCTAGAGTCGATGAGTGACGAGTTCTTCAGTCTTTAGTCTTTAGTCTTCACCAAGGCAACGAGTTCTTATCTCGTGGTTACAAAAGCTTTAACATAAAATAGAAGCCAGAAGCTGTTTTGTTGTTCATTTTGCATTTTCTATGTTTGAGGTTAGTTCTTTATTCTCATCTGGGTTGACCTTGTTTTTGTGCATTTTGTTGTGGATGGCTTTAGATTTGTGTGTGTATTGTGTTCATTTTGCATATCTCGTGTGTGTACTATGTTTCATGGAATGTGTTCTCATTGTTGGTATATCTCAAAGCTAGATAATGATTTCAGTACATTAATCTATGAAACTTTGGTCTCTGGGTACTTTAGTGTCATTATATGAGATGAAATGTTTGGAGCTTCATTGACTGCTCGAAATTAGTGATGTTTATTGACTTTATGCTATTAATGATTGAGAATAAAGTTAGTCCTCCATATTAATTGAGTGATGGAGAACAATATGTAATCAAGTGTTAAACAAAACTAAACTTCTGATATGATGATTTTTGACAATGGTAATGTCCATATCATGCTTACTAGTGGATTTTGGCATCATGTTGTTTGAATTCAAGCATTTATCTATCTATTTTCTTTCCTGCTAAATGATTGGTAGTTCATTATTTCTCTTTGTTGAGAATGTAAATCTTGTCCATTTGAGAATCTTCTCTCTCTACAAGTTGAACTTTTGCATCACTTGTAACCTTCTTCCTTCACTAGCATAAAATACATTCATATACGAAGAAATTATAAACTGAATCTAGTACGAGGGCAAATTTGGTGTTTATTATTGGCTTTTGGGAAACAATTTTGATGTTCATCACTCTCCTTTTTCGTATTTTAAGTTTGTATGACTTGAAATGGGTTTCAGTGATTTTACTTATTAAATGTTGCTATATTGGCTAGATCTAGTTCACATGCTTTCTCTTCTACTTTCTGCATCTACATTCTGACCCTTAATCTCTGACACTAATTGTTACTTAATCTCTTATCTAATATCTCTTATTTGAATGATGTTGCAGATGTCATCGACTGGTGACAATGCTCGTGCTTGTCAAACTTCAAGTGACATTCATTCATCGATTCCCACACCTACAAATGTGACTACAACTCGAAATACTTACACGACACTAGTGCCATGTCCATCCCAAAAGTGTGGATCTTCTATTAGTCAAAGGAAGAACACTTTGGAAATGTGGGATCACTTCACCAAGGTTGATTGTGAGAATAAGGATGATGCCACTGCATCATGTAATTATTATGGGAGTGTTCAAGCTTGTCCGAGTAAGAGTGATACCAATTGTCTACGTAACCATTTAAGTAGGTGTAAAAAGTATCCCTTGAATGTGGTGGACAAGAGACATAAGACATTAGTGTTTCAACAAGCACAACAGTCACGTGATCACTCAAGTAGCTCTCCACAGTCTTCACTTTTTCACGAAAAATCAACCAGGATCTGATTAGAGAGGCTATAGCTAAAATGGTCATTATTGATGAGTTAGCTTTTAGGGTTGTTAAGTGGGAGGGTTTCAGTACTAGATGAGTGTGGCACAGCCAAGGTTTCAAATACACAGTCAAACAACTGTTGCTTTAGATTGTATTAAAATTTATAATGAAGAGTGTCAAAAGATGAAGAAGTTCTTTTCTAAGTCTTCTCAAAGAGTTTGTCTCACCATAGATACGTGGACAAGTTGTTAGAACCTCAATTATATGTTTTTGACAAGTCACTACATCAATGGGTTTTACATAAAAGGATTATAAACTTCTGTCCAATTAGTAGTCATAGGTTTAGTGATTGGCAAGGCAGTGGAGAAGTGTTTACTTGAGTGGAGTATTTCTAAGGTTTTCACAGCCACTGTTGATGATGCAGGCTCCAATGATGTTGGAATTAGCTATCTAAAGGCTTGGCAAGTTGGAAGGGGAGTGTCTTGGATGGTGACTTCCTCCACATGAGATGTTGTGATCATATATTGAGCTTAATTGTAAAAGAGGGGTTAAAAGATATGCGTGATTCCATATTCAGAATTCGTTTGACTGTGAGATATGTGAGGTCTTCTTCAGCAAGGTTAAAAAGATTTAAAGAGTATGTGGCAAAAAAAAAAAATTGAAAGTAAAAGTCAACTGGTGCTCGATGTTGAAACAAGGTGGAAGTACTCCACCTACTTGATGTTGGATGTGATATTAAAATTCTAGGAAGCTTTTGAGTTGTTGGAACTAGAAGATAGCAAGAATATAAAAGAGCTTAGTAGTGCGGAAAGGTCTAAAGTTTTGTGATAATCCGAGAATTATACTGTTTTTATTAGGCTTTTAGGCCGGATTTTAGATACTTCTTAGTTCATTTACGCTTGAATTGCTACTTAATTCTTTACATTTTGTGTTTCAGGCCAAAATGGACATTTTGAGCAAATAATGAGCGAATTGGAGTTTTTGGACTCAGAAGTAAGCGGGCCTCAGAAGTTGGGAGAGTTCTGAAGCAGAGTAAAGCACTATGAAGCTTGTTTCCACGGGAGAGCATCGAAGATCGAAGATTCAAGCAAAGAAGCAAGCGAAGGGCAATTCTGTAATTTCAGAATTCTTCATGAAGATTCGTCGCGGCGAAGTTTGTTCTTTGCCATGGCGAAATGAGTCATGCACAAGAGTTACTTTTACTTCGTCGCTGCAGCGAAGTCTGCAATTTTCAATTTCTTTAAAACGCACAGTTTCAATTTTAGGCAAAGTCTTAGGTTTTTGTGTGAGGTATAAAAGCAAAATTTTGCCATTTTGAGGAAGGTCGTGTTTTTCTTAGTCTAGGGCAACTTTTTCATCTTCTTTAGTTTAGATTTGACGAATTTGAGTTGAAAAGTGAGAAGATTTGGGATTGAATCTGTTGGATTCTTCAACTAGGGGATATCTCTTGTCTTTTCTCTCATTTTAATACGTTGTGCTAGCTGTAGGCAAGTTCACTAGACAAACCCACCAGAGGGTTCCATATAGATGACACCCCAGTGTCTATGGAATAAATCCTCTAACGAATGGTGGTGTATGTGATCCTTAGACTTGAGATCACCGGAGCCCCTTATGCATCGATTAGTATAGTTTGTGTTAGAGTAGATGCCCTATAGCCAATCAATTATTGTAGAATTGACTCTTTGTAATAATGTTCATTAATCAATAAAAGGCATTTTATTCTATATCGCGTAAATCATTATATTGCAATATGTATTGATATATGTCCTTAGAATGGTAGAACCGTGACGATGGTATCAAGTGTTTCAAATCTTGATAGTGAGAACCCTATGAGCACATATGGTGGCCATTCTAGAAACGTCCGTAGCCCCAGTATTATTCTGAAGTAAGGGCACAGATAATACGGTAAGGCTATCATAGTGTTGAACGACCCTGTCGAAAGGCAGTGACTGATCTCACTTGTCAAGGTTGTTTGGTGACAACCTGGTGCAACACATGGGTGCTTGTTGTAGGCGATTACACCACAGCAAGTTCACTGGACTGACCCACCAGAGGATTCCATATGGATGGTAACCCCAGTGTCTATGGAACAAATCCTCTAACGAATGGTGGTGCATGTGATCCTTAGACTTGAGATCACCGGAGCGCCTTGTGCACCGATTGGTGTAGTTTGACACTAGCCTAACGCAGTTCTTTTCAGAGCTGTCAATACGGTGGTGATTGGCTGCATCAAGGAGTGTATCAAGACTATGGTGGATTGACAGAGGATTCATCACTCCCGGGTACGGGAGAAAGTTATCTCACGGCGCAATTCAGTATATGGCAATGACACTAAAACTGTGGCCACAGTGGGATTGAGTTGTTGCTCTATCCAGTTTATAATACGGGTCATTGGTCCAGAAACTGAATAAATAATATCGAGAGTAACCGAAGGTTGACACTATTTCTATGCCTTCGTCTCGTCGAGATAACGTATGATGAAAGGATCGAATTGCACGGTAACCATATCGTTGACAGGTAGCTACTTTGCTGAATCCGAATCTATCGGGTGGCCATGATGCCTTGCTAGGGGCCAATCTTGGTCTGTGTATTAGTGAGACGATTAATTGGTGTTAATCGCAATACTATACACTGCCGATATGATGAGGAGCCTAAGGGTCACACACATAGAAGACAATTTAAGATGCAAGAAGAAAGAAGGGCGTTTTCGTCTTTTAAGGCGAAAGGGTATTTTGGTAATTTCACAGTGCAATTAAATTTGCTGAGGTCGTAGCCTTTATTTAATTTGTTAGAAAAATTAAATAAGTGAAATTACGTTTAAATGTGTGTTCGCACATATTTAAATATATTATCATTATTGTTAAATGTTAATATATATTTAAATATATATATTAATTGATTTTAATTGAGATAATGTTGGAAAATAAAATAAATCAAATTGGGAGTGTTTGGCAACATGGGGCGTTTGGGTTGGAGCCCAAGCCTATTCCGTATGGGATTAGGGCAAATTGTTTTTAATATAAAAAGAAAATTGTGTGATTTTTAAAAGGGTTTTTTTTTTTTGAAAAACAAAACACACAGCTCCTCTCTTTCACTCCCATGGCAGTAACACCTATTGCCCAAAAATCAATTCATTTGATTTGTCTTCTTGATTCTTAAGGCTAAGGAGGATCTAGCAAATCCCTTCTTAGTTCTTTTGAGATTGTCTTCGTGTGGACTACGTGGGTTCGATCCTACACTTGGATCGGTAGCAAAACATTCGTTGACAAATTTGGAGGCGCCTCCAACATGCGTTTGTTTTTCTTAACTCATGTTTAATATTTTTGCAGATTCTTATTATGATAAAATTGTAAAATTATACCCTTGATCTTGGCTCATGTAAACGATCCTGTTATATCATTTATTTTTGTTTCCGCTGTGTATACGGGACCGTTTACTAACAGTTTGACACTAGCCTAACATAGTTCTATTCAGAGCTATCAATACGGTAGTGATTGGCTGCATCAAGGAATGTATCAAGACTATGGTGGATCAACAAAGGATTCATCACTCTCGGGTACGGGAGAAGTTATCTCACGACGTAATTCAGTGAATGGCAATGACACTAAAGTTGTGGCCACAGTGGGATTAAGTTGTTGCTCAATCAAATTTATTGTTCTAGTCATTGGTCTAGTAACTGAATACAAAAATATCGAGAATAACTGAGGTTAACACTATTTATGTACCTCAACCTCAATAAGATAACAGATGATGAACGAATTTGATTGCATGGTAACCATGTCGTTGATAGGTAGCGATTTCGCTGAATCTGAGTTTGTCGGGTGGCTATCATGCCTTGCAAGGGGCCAATCTTAGTCTGTGAGTAGTGAGACGATTAATTGGTGTTAATTGCGATACTACTCACTGTTGATATGATAAGGAGCCTACGGGTCACACACTTAGAAGATAATTTAAGAATCGTTTTGTGAAACGTGTATTATCGTCTTTTATGACGAAAGGGTATTTTGGTAATCTCACAGTGTAATAAATTTGCTAAGGTTGTTACCTGTATTTAATTTTAATATTAAAATTAAAATTAGTGAGATTATATTTAAATATATGTGCACATATATTAAATGGATTATTATTATTAATTAAATGTTAATATATTAATTGATTTTAATTTTAATAATAATTAATTAAATTTTAAAATACCAGTTAAAGGGTGTTTGGTTGCAAGGGTGAATTAGGGTTGGGGCCCATGGCTATTCCTTGTTGGAATAGGGTTTTAATTGTTGCACTATATAAGTGCAACTTAAAATTAAAACAATAGAACATTATTTTTAATAATAAAAAACCCTAGCCACCATTTTTACTCTCTCTCTCACGTTTTTCAAAGTGTGTGTGAATCAAAGAATTTCATTTTTGATTCACTTGATTCTTGAAGCCTTCTATTTGTTCTAGCAAAACAACAGTAGGTTCTACAGATTATCTTCGTGTGGACGACACTCGTACGATTCTGTTCTTGAATCGATAAGCGAAATTAAAGTATTGAAGGAGCCTCCAAACGTTGGTAACATATTCCTGATCTTTGTATGGATTATTATTTTTTTATTTATACAGACTTTTGTTTACACTGTTTTCGTTTATAATATGCAAATACATTATAATCTTTGCCTGGATTTTGGGTTTAGTTTGATGACCAGATTCGTTTTTGAACATTGTGTTTTTATTGTTGTTTTTCCACTGCGCGAATCTGTTCACTCACTTATAGGATAAAATGTACGAACTATACCAGGCATATCTTGAACTTCTTAGAAGAGGTATACCCATCTTCTCCTAACCTCTCCTCTAAATTGCGTCCTGTAATAGACGCCTTCGCCCCCAAAACCTTTTTAATCAAGTTATCGGCTGCCATACTCTTCTATATTCTCTCTTGCTCTTCCATATCTAGAAATGCCCCACATCTTAAGCCTATCATTAGGGCATATTCTATCATCCCAAAACGTGGTGGCTTCCCATCCACCATGAACCACATTTCATTTTTTTTGGCTTTTAACTGAGTGCAACAACATATAATGCACTCCCTGCCCCCACAACGCCTTTTTCCAATTTTCTCCGATGTTCACAAAATGATCAAAACAACTCTCTTTGAATCAGTCCATACCCTTCTTCTGTTCCTGTAAAATCTCCATTATTCTCGTAAAAACTTGCCAACCCGACCTAACTCGACCTAACTATCACCTTACGGGGAAGTACGGTGTCTTATCGCTTACAACCTCCAACCCATAGTCTTTATAATTTACACTTCGGAAAATCTACACAATCTATATAAACTAAATATCAGCCAAAAAAAAAAAAAAAAAAAAGAAATCAAAACAACCAATAGGCTGCCAATTTGGGGGATATGGGCTTTGAAGGCATCAGGGAATGGGTGTTTTTGGCCTCGAGAGGACTGGGGAAGCCAATGCAAGCCCTACAGAGGCTGTTGTGGCAGGTTCCATGAGGTTGGAAGGCTGCCCTGCATACTACCTCTTGCCATCCCCAACCCTCTAACCTCCCACAAACAACCTCCCTACGACCTCCCTTGCCTTCCCCCATCCTCTAGAACCCAAATAAAGCCACTCCCCCGATGCCTGCCAACTGCTCAACAAAATGCCACAACCACCATAACAATAAAACCAACTACATATTTCCCAAATTTGCACAAATCAATCAAATTTCTCATCAAATTCAAAACAACAAGTAAAAAACGTACCCTTTCTTCACCGACGTCCTCCTCCTAGCCTGAATATTCACTGGCGTCCTCCTCTTCAGAGCCATTTTTTGATTCTTCTGTCTGTTCTTGTGCCGCCGTTGTCTCCTCTGCCTCTGGACCACCTTGACTCATCGGATGATCCACCGAAGCATCTTTTTCGACAGCCTTTGAACTGTCGCCGTCGTCGGAGTCTAGGATTTGGAGTGGGGTTGGGTTTTCCCCCTCTTTGTGAATATCAGCTATGATTTTGCATAAGAAAGCTTTAAGATCAAATATTTGCCGAAAATATGGCACTTTTGTCACCAAAAATCGTAGAGAAATCAATGTTGTTCATCGGTCATTTTTTGGGTATTTGGCTCGATTAAGCAATTTTGAAGGGTGGGTGTTGTTTTTAATTTTTAAAATTTTTAAAAACTTTCGTTAATTATAATATTGCCTACATATGTTTAAATCTTTTTAGTTTAACCCATTTTACATATTTAATGAATCCTAAGTGTCACGTCAGTTTTTCAAAATTAAAAAAAAAAATTGCAAAATATTTTTGGGGTCATTTTTTTAAATGCAAACTTGGGAAGTCTGGCCAGTTAAATTTCCTTCATAATCTCTGACCACCACCGGGGCATTTTATTAAAAGGCCATATAAAGTTAAAATTTAATTAAAAGGCTATATAGTTTGTAACTGTTAAGTAAATAGCCTTGTTTTTTTTTTATTAAGGTTAATTAAACATGATTAGGGGTTAATTAGGATTAATGAAGTATAGTGTAATCTTTTAAAAATTATAATATGTCCCCAAAGTGTCGAAATTCTTGCAAACAAACCTAAACACGTTATTCTTCTTCCTTCCGCCACATTAACGCATTCCTCCCCTGGTTGTTGTTTCTTGTAAGCTTCGCCTACATCTTCTTCTTCTTCTTCTTTTGCATCTTCTTCTTTTTCATCTTCATCTTCATCTTCATCTACATCTTCTTCTTCCTCTGTCCTATACATCTTCTTCTTCTCGCCATTAACACTATCTTCTTCCTCCGCCATTAACATCTTCTCTGCCACAGATCCTCCTCTTGACATTTTGTCTAGGTATGTGTATCTCCCATTTTCATTTTATATTTCGATTTACAAAGATTTAATGATGGATTGGGTTTGGGTTATGATTTTGATTTAGTTGTTCAGGTTGTTGGGTTGTGTTTGATGTAATGGAAGTTGAAATGAGTGAAATTTGTTGAATATTTTCTTGCATTATGGGTAGCTGGGGATGGTAGCATCGATTGTAGGTGGAGATGACTGAAAATGTGTTCTGGATATGATGATCGCTTAAGCGATCTAGTATGTTTGGTATAATGTAGTAGTTCGTAGATTATAAGTCTGGTGTATAGTAGTAGATCACTTAAGTGATCTGGTAAATGGCATAAGATCGCTTAAGCGATCAGACTTATTTATACCAAATCGCTTAAGCAATCCAGTAAACGATATACCAGATCACTTAAGCGATACACCAGATCACTCAAGTGACTCTACAGATTTTTTTAAAATCTTTCAACCCTTAATACATCAGTTAATAATATTTTTTTTCTTTCATTATAGGTACTTGACTATTATTAGACATGGGACAAGTTGTTTTGGGTGTTGAATATTTTGGTGTACATCAGTTAATAATATTTTTTTCTTGCATTATAGGTACTTGACTATTATTAGACATGGGACAAGTTGTTTTGGGTGTTGAATATTTTGGTGAGTGGGTGGAAGAAGAAAGTTGCTGGAAGTGGATTGGGAAGAGTAAAGAAGTTATACCAATTGCTGTGAGTATAGAAGTTAGTTTTGATGAGTTGATTGATGAAATAATTAGAAGAGGTGATTTGAGTTGCTCATGTAGTGATATAGTTGTGAAGTACGTTTTAAGCAGAGTTCCTAAACATTATAAGGTACCTCCTGCTATATTAAAGTCGGATGAAGGTGTGAAGCTATATATGATTGATGTGGCCGATAATGGTTCGAGGCCAATTTTAAGGGTTTCTTTTGTAGATAAACCGTTGGAAGTTGGTTCAAAGGAAGGGGACAACGAGGAAGTTGGCAGAGATTTGGCTAGTTTTAATTTGAACTACGAGGGCATTGATTTGTTAGTTGAAAAATCAAGAGTAAGCGATGATTTGGGTGGTGAGGAGGACACTGTAGAAGAGGTTGGTCATGTGCGACAGAATGAAAATGTTGAGGAGGAGGACCCCATACATGTTCCTGCAGATATAGAGATTCCTTTAAATACAAATTATGAAGAAAGTGTAGTTTGTGAGGAAGAGAACACTTGGTTCTTTATGCAGGTTCAGATGGGGCAATTGCAAGTAGTAGTGAATCATCTCATGTTTTTACGGATGGATCAGAGTTGTGCATAGGGTATTTATTTAACAACAAAGAGGAAGTGGTGAGGAAGCTAAAATTTGTTGATGTGAGAGGTAATTTTGAGTTTATCACCAAAAAGTCTAATTCATCGATTGTGACGGTTGCATGTTGTGATCGAAAGTGCAAGTGGCTGGTTTATTGTAGAAGGTTGGCGGAGTCCAAAAAAATTATTCTTAGCACATATACCTATGAGCACACATGTGGTTTGGGACATATTTCAGGTGAGCATCGACAAGCCTTCGTTGATGTTACTGGACAATTTGTTAAAAGTCAGTTTGTTGAAGGGAAATGTCCATCTCCTAAACACATTTAGAGACTTGTGTGCACAGAGTTGGGATATGCTGTTAGTTACTGGAAATGCTTGAAAGGGAGACAACATGCACAAGATTTTGTGAGGGGCATGTCGGAGCATGGGTACGCATTATTAGAAGCGAACTGTTATATGCTTGAGTTGACAAACCAAGGTAGCAAGACGGCTTTGAAGTGGGACAAGAATATGATGTTTAAATATTTTTTTGTTGCTTACGGTTCTGCTATAAGGGGTTTTGTAAACATGAGAAAGGTGTTGGTTGTTAATGGTTGCTTTTTGATTGGAAAGTATGGAGGTACATTATTGGTGGCCACTGCACAGGACAACGAGAATCACACATATCCCGTTGCAGGGTGTGTGGTTGACTCTAAGAACGATAAGTCATAGACTTGGTTTTTCCAATAATTACTTACGATAGTGCCTGACAGTGATAAGTTGTGCATAATATCCGATAGACATAACTCTATAAAGAAGGGGATTACCACTATTTACCCTCAAGCACATCACGGATTCTGTATGAGACACCTTGGTGAGAACATAAAACAAAAGTTTAAGTGTGCTGGCCTCCTTCAAAAATACTACATGGCAGCAAAAGCTTATCGAGTTGATGAGTTTGAGGAGAACTTTCGGCAAATCCGAATCAAGAATGATAGAATTGCTAAGTATCTTGAGCATGATGTTGTTTTCGAGCGATGAAGTAGAGCCTACTTTCCTAGAATAAGGTTTGATGTCATGACCACGAACACAGCCGAGTCCATAAATTTGAAGTTGTTAATAGAAAGAGAGTTTCCAATAGTTGCCCTTTTTTATGCAATCCAGAGGACATTGTCACGGTGGTTCCATGAGTGTCATATGGAGTCAGATAATTTTACCACAACCCTTGTTCCGTCAGTTGAAAAATTATTGCGAAAACGTATGGAACTATCAAATGCACTATTTTCCTATCCTCTTAATGCTCAAGGGTTCGCCGTGCACGGCTATGGTCTGGATGCCTTAGTTAACCTTGTTAGTAAAACTTGCAGCTGTAAAGTGCTTGACATTCAACGTTTACCTTGTCCTCGTGCACTAGTAGCACTGAAACACCAATGGAAACCGTATTTTGGTTTAAGAATTTATATGGAACTTTGCTCCCCTCTATATATGGCAAATCACTACATGCTGACTTATTCAGAAACGATATATCCAGTTCCTCCAGAAGATCAGTGGGTAGTGTCGCTAGGGTTGGCTGACATTATCATCCATCCTCCATTCAAGAAGACAGAAAAGGGGAGAAAAAGAGTTAAGCGTATTCCATTAGCCTCTGAGGTTCCCCAGAGGATGAATAAGTGCTCAATTTGTAAGCAACCTGGCCACAAGAGAAGTAGTTGCCAGAATCAATCACATGCAGATCCAGCAAATTAGGTTTGATGAATGATGAAATCAAGAGAGTTGCCAAGGCCAATCGTTGGGGAGTTGTTGTTTTCAATTTTTTATGTTTTAAAATTTATTGTTACCTTGAATAAATCATCCTTTATATTTAGTATTCTTGTTACACTATCTTGATGTGTTGATGCATTTAGGTTATCAAATTCAGGAAAAAGTATGGAATTAATATGTGTTGGTGATTTTAGTGTGTCAAAATTCAGGAGAAAAGCTGGAAAAAGAACGTATTGCCCATGATCGCTTAAGTGACATATAAGCGACTAGATATATTGCTTAAGCGACAAAGGGTTTTTCATAAAGGATCGCTTAATCGAGAAAATAAATTGTTAGAGTAGGTGCCTAGAGCCAATCAATTATTGTAGAATTGACTCTTTGTAATAATGTTTATTGATCAATAAAAGGCATTTTATTCTATATCGCGTAAATGATCATTGTATGTATTGATATATGTCCTTAGAATGGTAGAAACGTGACAAGGGTATCAAGTGTTTCAAATCTTGATAGAGAGAACCCTATGAGCACATATGGTGGCCATTCTAGAAACATCCGTAGCCCTAGTATTATTCTAAAGTAAGGGTACAGATAATACGGTAAGGCTATCATAGTGTTGAATGACCATGTCGAAAGATAGTGACTGATCTCACTTGTCAAGGTTGTTTGGTGACAACTTGGTGCAACACATGGGTGCTTGCTGTAGGTGAATACACCACAACAAGTTCACTAGACTGACCCACCAGAGGATTCCATATGGATGGTAACCCTAGTGTCTATGGAACAAATCCTCAAACGAATGGTGGTACATATGATCCTTAGACTTGAGATCACTAGAGTGCCTTGTGCACCGATTGGTGCAGTTTGACACTAGCCTAACGCAGTTCTATTTAGAGCTATCAATACGGTAATGATTGACTGTATCAAAGAGTGTATTAAGATTATGGTGGATAGACAGAGGATTCATCACTCCTAGGTACGGGAGAAGTTATCTCATGGCGCAATTCAGTATATGGCAATGACACTAAAACTGTGGCCACAGTGGGATTGAGTTGTTGCTCTATCCAGTTTATAATACAGGTCATTGGTCTAGAAACTGAATACATAATATCGAGAGTAACCGAAGGTTGACACTATTTCTATGCCTTTGTCTCGTCGAGATAACGTATGATGAAAGGATCAAATTATACGGTAACCATATCGTTAACAGGTAGCTACTTTGCTGAATCCGAATCTATTGGGTGGCCATGATGCCTTACTAGAGGCCAATCTTGGTCTGTGTATAAGTGAGACGATTAATTGGTGTTAATCGCGATACTATACACTACCGGTATGATGAGGAGCCTATGGGTCACACACATAGAAGATAATTTAAGACTCAGAAAGAAAGAAGGGTGTTTTCATCTTTTTAGGCGAAAGGGTATTTTGGTAATTTCACAGTGCAATTAAATTTGCTGAAGTCTTAGCCTTTTATTTAATTTGTTAGAAAAATTAAATAAGTGAAATTACGTTTAAATATGTGTTAGCATATATTTAAATAAATTATCATTATTGTTAAATGTTAATATATATATTAATGGATTTTAATTGAGATAATGATGAATTAAAATAAATATATAATTGGGAGTATTTGGAAACATGAGGTGTTTGGGTTGGAGCTCAAGCCTATTCCATATGGGAATAGGGCAATTAAAATGCTACTATAAAAGAAAAAGGTTTCTTTGTAAAAGATAGAGATTCATTCATTTCATATTATCATAAAAAGAGAAAAACACACATTCCCAATTTCTCTCTCACGCCAGAATGATTTTTGCCTAAAATCAATTTCTCTTCATTTCTTCTTTGTTCTTAAGGCTAAAGAGGGATCTAGCAAATCCCTCCTTAGTTCCTTGCGATTGTCTTCATGTAGACTACGTCGGTTCGAACCTACACTTGGGTCGGTAGCAAAATACATTCAGAGACAAATTTGGAGGAGCCTCCAAACGTGCGTATGGTTTCTTAAACTCTAGATTAATTTTCTGCAGATTCTTATTGTGATATAAATTGTAAAATTGTACCCTGATCTTGGTTCTATGGAACGATCCTTGTTATTATTGATTTTGTTTTCCGTTGTCTCAATGGATCGTTTCCTAACAACAGGTTGCTTTTTTAAGGTATTTTTGGATTTACTTATCTCCTTCCCAAAACAAGAACACACCACTGTCATGTATCTCATCTCCCCATCATCTCCTTTCTTTGACGTACGTATCGTTGCTTCAAAACCCATTTTATTCCCATATCTTCTGTAATACTTCACCAAACTATCAACTGAATCAAACACCATTCCAGTCACATTCATTTTCCTGATTCAAGAGTTTTATAATAAACAAATTAGAATGTACTAATACAACACATCATAAGAAACAATACAATAAAGCATATTTAAAATCATTTAACGACAAAGTTAAAGTTTCGAACACAATTTACCTCAACATCATTGAAACGAGGCAAACTGGACTCTTCCATATTCCGTAATTTCATGCACAACTAATATCAGTTTTTGCGTTCACGAATCTAGTTCACAACAGTCACCAACAAATATTATTTATCAATTATTTGTTAGGAAACGATCATACATGGTAGCGGAAAAACAAAACATTTACAACATGGATCGTTCCTTAGAACCAAGATCAAGGTACAACTCAGTTACTAGACCAATAACCTGTATTATAAACTAGATAGAGCAACAACTCAATCCCATAATGGCCATAGTTTTAGTGTCATTACCATTTACTGAATTACGCTGTGAGATAACTTCTCTCGTACCCGAGAGTGATGAATCCTCTGTCTATCTACCATAGTCTTGATACGCTCCTTGATGCAGCCAATCACCACTGTATTGACAGCTCTGAATAGAACTGCGTTAGACTAGTGTCAAACTACACCAATCGGTGCATAAGACGCTCTGGTGATCTCAAGTCTAAGGATCACATGTGCCACCATTCATTAAAGGATGTGTTCCATAGACACTGGGGTTACCATCCATATGGAATAGTGAACTTGCTTACAACAAGCACCTATGTGTTGCACCAGATTGTCACCAAACAACCTTGACAAGTGAGATCAGTCACTGCCTTTCAACAAGGTCGTTCAACACAATGATAGCCTTACCGTATTATCTGTGCCCTTTACTTTAGAATAATACTGGGGCTACGGACGTTTCTAGAATGGCTACCATATGTGCTCATAGGGTTCTCACTATCAAGATTTGAAACACTTGATACCCTCATCACGGTTCTACCATTCTAAAGACATATATCAATACATACAGTGATGATTTATGCGATATAGTATAAAATGCCTTTTATTGATCAATGAATATTATTACAAAGAGTCAATTCTATGATAATTGATTGGCTCTAAGGCATCTACTCTAACAATCTCCCATTTGCACTATAGCCAATCATTCATAAATTTAATACCAAATGATCTCAAGTCCTTTCATGCTTTTGCTGCGACAAAGGCTTTGTCAATGGATCTGCGAGATTGTCGTCAGTATGCACTTTATTGATCTGCATATCTTTCCTCTCAACTATCTCTTTGATGAGATGGAATCGTCTGAGTATGTGTCTAGACTTCTGATAAGACTGTGGTTCCTTGGCTTGAGCAATTGCTTCATTGTTGTCACAATAGATGTCTATAGGATCAACAATCGTGGGAACCACACCATGTTCAGTAACGAACTTCTTAATCCAGACTGCCTCATTTGACGCATCTGCTAATGCAATATACTCAGCCTCCATTGTAGAGTCCATTACAGTGCTTTGCTTGGAGCTCTTCCAGCTCACTGCATCCCCATTAAGACAAAATACAAACCCTGATTGTGATCGATAATCATCTCTGTCCATTTGGAAACTAGCATCATTGTATCCTTTTACAGTGAGCTCATCTTCCCCTCCGTAAACCAAGAACATATCCTTATTCCTCTTCAGGTACTTAAGAATATTCTTGATAGCCATCTAGTGACGCTCACCTAGATCTGATTGATATCTACTACAAGTGCTCAAAGCACATGAGACATCAATCTGAGTACATAGCATGGCATACATGATGGATCCAATTGCTGATGCATATGTAATCCTCTTCATCCTATCTCTCTCATCTTGTGTTCTGGGACACAATTCTTTAGAGAGATAAATACCATGTGACATCGGAAGAAATCCCTTCTTGGATTCTTCCATACTGAATCTTTTTAGTACTTTGTCAATATATGCACTCTGACTTAGGCCAAGCAACCTACGCGATCTATCACGATAGACCTTTATTCCAAGGATGTAGGCTACTTCCCCTAAGTCCTTCATGGAGAAGCACTTGGATAGCCAAGTCTTTACTGACTGTAAGTTTGGTATATCATTCTCGATCAGAAGTATGTCATCGACATACAACACTAGGAATGCCACTGCGCTCCTACTCACTTTCTTGTAAACACAGGGCTCATCTTCATTCTTGATAAAACCGAATTCTTTTATGGCTTTATCAAAACGAATGTTCTAGCTCCTTGAAGCTTGCTTGAGTCCATATATGGATCTCTGCAACTTGCATACCTTATCAGCTTGCCTATCAAGAACAAAACCATCGGGTTGTGTTATATACACATCCTCTTCAAGGTTTCCGTTCAGGAAAGCTGTTTTGACATCCATTTGCCGAATCTCAGAGTCATGATATACAGCAATCGCAAGCATAATCCAAATGGATTTAATCATGGCAACTAGCGAAAAGGTTTCTTCATAGTCAATTCCATGAATTTGTTTGAAACCTTTGGCAACCAGTTGTGCCATATAAGTATGCACCTTGCCATCCATGTCAGTCTTCTTCTTGAAAACCCATTTACACCCTATGGGTTTTACCCTTTCAGGTGGTTCCACCAAAGACCATACTTGGTTCTGGTACATGGAGCCACCTTAGATTTTATGGCTTCAAGCCATTTAACGAAATCTAGATCCAATATAGCGTCTTCGTAGGTTCTGGATTCATCGTCTTGGTAAACTAGTACGTTACCATGTTGAGTCACGAGAAAACCGTATCTCTTGGGCTCATGGCGTACTCTCTCAGATCTACGTAGCTCCTGTGCTACCTGAGGTGGTTCACTTTGATCCACAGCTTGTGAAGTAACCTCCTCATGATGTTCAACCACTTCATGTGGCACATCATCCTATCATTCATCTAGTATATTTTGTGGTTCTAGAACTTCATCGAGTTCTACTTTTCTCCCACTAGTACTTCTTAGAAAAAATTCATTTTCTAGGAAGACACCAGAACGAGCAACAAAATTTTTCGCTCTTCTTGGTAGTAGAAATAGTATCCTTTGGTCTCCTTTGGATACCCCACAAATATACATTTACAAGATTTTGGGCCTAGCTTGTTCAAAGTTAATTTCTTAACATAAGCTTCATAACCCCAAATCCTTAGATAAGAGAAGCTAGGCTTTTGCCCATTCCATAGCTCATATGGAGTCTTATCTACAAACTTTGACGACACTCGGTTCAAAACGTGAGTCGCAGTCTCTAGAGCATAACCCCAAAACGATGTAGGTAAATCACTAAAACTCATCATTGACTTAACCATATCAAGTAGGGTCCTATTCCTCATTTCAAACACTCCACTATGTTGGGGTGTATATGGAGGGGTGAGTTGTGATACTATCCCACATTCCTTCAAGTATTCAGAAAACCTTGAGCTCAAGTATTCACCTCCTCAATCCGACTGAAGAGCTTTAATACTTTTGCCCAATATATTCTGTACTTCATTCCTGAATTCTTTGAATTTATCAAAGGCTTCAGATTTATGTCTTATGAGGTAGACATAACCATATCTACTAAAATCATCAGTAAATGTGATGAAGTATGAATATCCACCTCTGGCCTAAACTGTTAGTGGACCACATACATTACTATGGATGATGCCTAACAGCTTAGTAGCCCTTTCACCTTGTCTTGTGAAAGGAGACTTGGTCATCTTACCTAACAAGCATGACTCACATACCTCAAATGACTGAAAGTCAAAAGGGTCCAAAACTCGATCCCCTTGAAGTTTTGCAATGCAGGTCTTATTAATATGACCCAATCTATAATGCTAGAGGTATGTCTGGTTTTGATCACTATGTTTAGCTTTCTTGGTTTCAACATTAAGAATATCTTTATTGTTTAAATCAAGAACATATAATCCATTATATAACCTTGCAATTCCAAATAGAATACCATTCAAACTAAAGGACAACAATCTATTAGATATCTCAAAATGATACCCTACATTATCCAAAGCGGATACTGAAATAATATTTCTAGAAATAGAAGGTATGTGATAACAGTTATGTATTTCCAACAACAAGCCCGTAGGCAAACATAAACAGTAAGTCTCTACAGCCAATGCAGCCACATGTGCTCCATTTCCAACTCGTAGGTCCACATTTCCTTTGGCGAGCAATCTACTCTGCCTTAGTTTGTACACATCAGTACAAATGTGAGTACCACATCCTGTGTCAATGACCCAAGATGTTGAGGGAGAGAAGTTAATCTCAATCATAAACATACCTGAAGTCGTAGCATCTGACTTCTTCTTGCTTGCGAGGAAAGCCTTGCAATGTTTCCTCCAGTGGCCAGGCTTGCCACAAAAGAAGCAGACTACTTTGCCCTTCCCTATGCCATTCTTAGGCCCAAGAGCAACTTGTCCTTTGGGCTTGGGCTTGGGTTTGGCCTTACCCTTGCCGTTACCCTTTCCTTTACTAGCAGCAACCCGTAAAATAGGCTTGGACTTTTTCAAGTCCCGCTCTGTAGTCCTCAGCATGTTCAAAAGCTCCGACAAGGTTTTCACCATCGTGTTCATATTGAAATTCATTATGAACGGTGCATAAGAGTCAGGCAAGGATTACAGAATCAAATCCATTTGTAATTCTGCATCCAACTCAAATCCCAAAGTCTCAAGCCTCTCTATGTGCTCGATCATCTTGAGCACATGAGGACCAACTTGGGCTCTCTCAGTCAGATGACTCCCAAACAGTGCTTTCGACACCTTGTACCTCTCATGTCGAGCATTTCCTTCGAAAAGCTCATTGAGGTGTAGAATAATGGCAGCAACGTCCATATTCTCATGCTGCTTTTGCAGCACTGGTGTCATCGATGTTAACATCAAGTATTGAACGCCATCAGTATCATTAAGGAATTTTTTATAAGTATCATTTACTTCCTAAGTGGCATCAGGATCAAACTCAACCATGTATGGCTTTTCAAGGATATACAATTTCTTTTCCGACTTGAGTATAATCCGAAGATTACGATACCAGTATGAGAAATTGGATCCATCCAACCTATTTTCTTTCTCGATTATCGGTCGCAGGTTCATAATACTCATTTTGGTGAATCCACAATTGTAGAAAAGATAAAGTCATTATAAAGTTCATTATTATTTAATATGGTTTTTTATTAAACAACGCTCCCACTATTTTACTCAAGTCAATAGCCCTCACTATTAACTCGGGAAAGCACATTGACTTTCCTAGTGGATTGAGATCCCATCCGACCCATTTCAAACCTTCGCTTTGGCGAACAAGCCAAAATGAGTTGATTAGAAAGGCCAACAAACTTAATCCACATCAGTCGATAGCTCCTACTATCAACCTCAAATGTGAAGAAGTCAACAAGCCAATCACACAATCCAATGGCTCCAACCATTGTCCTCAAGTGTGATTCTCAGTATCAGTAGAGTGGACACTACATGCCTCCACGTACACATAATATGTGTACTTCTCTACTATGCCTATGACGCGTTTATCAACCTTCGCTTTGATGAACAAGCAAAACCGTCATTTTAAGTTGACCCATCACCATTAAAGAAAACTCCAATGCATTTTAACCTCCCACTGGTAGAAGTGTACCCTTCGCTTTGGCGAGCAAGGTTTCGACGAGTAGTGGTTTGATTAAAACCATGGTGATGGAAGGCTTACGTGACTTAATATCCTTTAATTGAGGGTTTGTTATTTAATGTCTCTCTAGATTATTGTCTTTGTTAAAATGACATTGTTTGGCATGTTATTGAACACTCAACCTTAACATGCATTCTAAACAAAATATTAAAACGTGCCGGTACATGGCCCAACTAAAAACCGATTTCCTCAAGCCTAGAGGAATCGGTAGGTCATCTAGGGGTCCTGTAATAAAATCTTGAGTCTTCAAGTATGATCATCTCTTCCTTGATCCATCTTCAAGTACATTACAAAAATATTATACTAAATTTACAATAAAATTAATCTCAAACTAGTTTTACATCAACAAATTTAGAAACCTCGATTTACATTCGAGGGGAATGAGATGAAAAGAGAATGTACATTGAGAAGATGAGAAAGGCAGGACACGCAGACCTTATTTTATAAATTACAACCATACATACCCAAAAATTTTAAAATATTCACCATAGGTCTAAGGCTCATGTACAAGGCACCATACAATATACTAACAAGTACATGACATACATCTAAAAAACAATCAATTTTTGAATTGGGTGGATTAATTATTAATTACCCCCTAACAATTTGCAGATCTACATTTGGTTTAAAAGTTTTGAAACTTTACAATCTGGCCCTTGCACATTCGGAAGTGCGCTCGCTGCAGCGATGAGTTATATCGTATCAGCGTGTGCTGATTAACGTCGCGCTCACGCTAAACGTGCGCTCACCGCGACAATGGGTTATATCGCTGCGGCGAGCGTACACTGGTCTGTAGCACTAGATCAGTTCAACCAGCCACCAATAATACGCCAAACGAATTTTGCAATCATTCTACTGATTTCAACAAAAATCCATAACCAAATATTCCAAAGTTACAAATCATCAACAAATTTAAATTAATTGATTTCTTAAAACATGCTCTCATGGCAGATTTTGTGCAGATTCTTCAAGGCAACATGTTATCAAGCAAATACATGTAATCAACCATCCACATAAAAATTATAAAATCTGGTACCCTAGTCTCTGATACCACTGTTAGGAAACGATCATACATGGCAGCGGAAAAACAAAACATTTACAACATAGATCGTTCCTTAGAACCAAGATCAAGGTACAAATTTACAGTTTATATATATTAAATAAGAATCTGTAGATTTTAGTTTAGAGTTTAAGAAATCATACACACGTTTGGAGGCTCCTCCAACTTGTCTCTGAGCGTATTTCACTACCGACCTAAGTGTAGGATCGAACCGGTGTAGTCCATATGAAGATAACCTCAAGGAACTAAAGAGAGATTTGCTAGATCCTTTTTAGCCTTTAAGAACCAAGAAGAAAAATCAAAGTAATTTGATTCAAGCAAAAATTGCAATCTAGCGTGGCGAGTGTTTCAAGGGGTTGGAGTGTTTTTCTTTTTCCAATGAATGAAATGAAAATGACTTAAAATATTTCACAAAGTGTGCACTTATATAGTGCACACTATACCATATTCCATCATGGAATGGGCTTGGGCTCCAACCCAAACACCCCTTGTATCCAAACATTCCCTTTAAGATATTTTAATTTTAATTTTAATTTTAATTTATCATTATCTTAATTAAATTCAATTAATATATATATATATTAACATTTAACAATAATGATAATTTATTTAAATATATGCAAACACATATTTAAACGTAATTTCACTTATTTAATTTTAATATCAAATTAAATGAAGGCTACGACCTCAGCAAATTTAATTGCATTGTAAAATTACCAAAATACCCTTTCGCCTAAAAAGACGAAAACGCCCTTCTTCTCAGCTGGTTCTTAAATTATCTTCCATGTGTGTGACCCGTAGGCTCTTTATCATACCGGTAGTGTATAGTATCGCAATTAACACCAATTAATCGTCTCACTATGCACAGACCAAGATTGGCCCCTAGCAAGGTATCATGGTCACTCGATAGATTCGGATTCAACGAAGCAGCTACCTGTCAACGATATGGTTACCGTACAATCTGATCCTTTCATCACCCGTTATCTCGACGAGACCGTGGCATAGAAATAGTGTCAACCTCGGTTACTCTCGATATTATGTATTTAGTTACTGGACCAATGACCTGTATTATAAACTGAATAGAGCAACAACTCAATCCCACAATGGCCACAGTTTTAATGTTATTGCCATTTACTGAATTGCGCCGTGAGATAACTTCTCCCATACCCAGGAGTGATGAATCCTCTGTCTGTCCACCATAGTCTTGATACACTCCTTGATGCAGCCAATCACCACTATATTGACAACTCTGAATAGAACTACGTTAGACTAGTGTCAAACTACACTAATCGATGCACAAGGCACTCCGGTAATCTCAGGTCTAAGGACCACATGCACCACCATTCGTTAGAGGATTTGTTCCATAGACACTAGGGTTACCATCCATATGGAATCCTCTGGTGGGTCAGTCCAGTGAACTTGCTACAGCAAACACCCATATGTTACACCAGGTTGTCACCAAACAACCTTGACAAGTGAGATCAATCACTGCCTTTCAACAGGGTCGTTCAACACTATGATAGCCTTACTGTATTATCTGTGCCCTTTACTTTAGAATAATACTAGGGCTACGGACGTTTCTAGAATGACCACCATATGTGCTTATAGGGTTCTCACTATCAAGATTTGAAGCACTTGATACCCTCTTCACGATTCTACCATTCTAAGGACATATATCAATACATACAATGATGATTTACGCGATATAGTATAAAATGTCTTTTATTGATCAATGAACATTATTACAAAGAGTCAATTCTACGATAATTGATTGACTCTAGGACATCTACTCTAACATTATTTTGTATTGTAACATATATTCAATCTAAAATAGAATATGAAACTAAATAAATATAAAAAATAAGTCAAAAATTCTTTACCTTTTGAGCTTTAAAATGTTTGAGTTCCTTATTTCCCTTTCAACGCTAAACGATTATGTCTATAAAAAGAGGTGGCTTTCCTATGACAAAACCATAAACAGTTGCTTGGCTATTGAGGAAGAAACTAGCGTCAAAGAGTAAGTAGAAGACAATGCACAGATGAACGAGAACAAAAGAAAAAAAATAAAAATGAAAGTTTTTTTTTCCCCTTATTTCACATAAATTTTTGGCGCTTATTTGTAAAGCGTATTAGACAAGCTATTGATTTTTATAAAAAAAAAAATTAACAAAGTATGGACGCCATTCCTTCTAATTCGGCTGGTCATCCATATACAAGAGACGATTGTCCACACTAGATGGACTGGTGTCCATATTGTGTGCATTTTTATTTTAAAATTATGTTTTTTTAAAAAAAAATTTTACATGGACGTCAGTCTATCTCATGTAGACAACCGTCCCTATAAAAGGGATGATCGTCCACAATAGATGGATTGGCGTCCATCTAGTGTGCTTATTTGGATGGTTGTCTATATAATTTGGACGCCTGTCCATAGTAATGGGATGCCCGTCCCTAGTATTTGGACAAGAGTCCATTGATTTTTAATTTATTTTTATGTATTTTTTCTGGACCGTTGTCCATTCCTGAATGAATGGTTGTCCAAAAAATATAGACGGTCGTCCAAAAAATATGGATGGTCGTCCAAAAATGTTGGACAGCCGTCCATTCATGAAAGTTTTGTATCGTGTACTACGTGATAACGTCCGAGTCAGATGCCACGTATATCGGTGCAAAATTTCGATACTAACTTTTCGTGTCTGTAGCATTGCTGATTCAATAAATAGCTTCTCCCATAATTCTTTTATTCTTTCTAACTAAATATATTAATTGTTTATACCTACTAAATTATTCTAATCTAATCAAACATATTAGTATAATATTTTCAATAATTTTAAAGATAACCTATCTTTCCATTTATATAACATTTCTAGTAATATAATATTTCCCCTTATACTTTATTTAAAGTTTGTTATGTGTCAAATTAGTGATGGATGCAACCTATGTGGCTATAGGCTTGCTTAGGTGGCTGCCATGTAGCCCCTTTACTTTTCTTTTCCACATTGCTTCTTGGCTTATAGCTATCATTGAATACTAGTCAGCCACTTATTGTCAACATTGAATGTTGATTAGCCTCTTGTTCCTTGAATGATCTCTTTTGTCATGACTTTGTGGCCTTGGATTGGTACTTTTACCATGAGAGGCAAATTGCATGTTTTTAGAAAACGATCTTAATGCTTCCATTTTGACGAATTGAGCTTGTCAGTTTGGGGCAAGCTACCTTCACAATTCATAGGGTCCTAGCTCATCGAGCCTTACCTTTGCTCTTTGGTCACCTTGTGGTTCCTAGACCAGGTCAAACTTACATTGGGCTTAACATTTGTCTTGTTTTGGACTCTTACTCTTTGTTGGACCTTTTTTAACATAACGGGCCTAGTAGGGGCCACATTTAATTTTAGCCTCTGTGTATTTACACTATAAAAAGTATTAAATTACTTCTTTATCCCTCTAAACTTAGCTACAATTTTTGCAAACTTACAGTGTGGACTTTAGTTGCCAATAATTTTCAAAAGCTCTATCCAATATTTTAAGACTTAAGGGTGCAAGTGAAATTGCTACTACTGTATTACCCTGTTAGATTTTATCAAACAAACTATCTTGAATCTTAAAGGTACAATCCGAAACACAATCTCAAGTGAATGAAACAACTCTCCAGCTCTTGGAGCTGGGAAATGGACATATCTGTACACGTAGCACAAGATTTCCCCATCTATTATCTTCTCCATTGCCCTCCTCTTTTTCAGCTGTGTCGTCTCTTCCGCTTTAGACCCACCCATGACTCTGCACCTGCCGCTACAACAACAAACTACAATTGTTGTCAAAGGACAAACACCAGCTACCACACTCAAATCTGAAGAAACCAAAAATCCGACTCTTTTTCCAGAAACCCGCTGTTCTTCAAGTTCAACAATCCTCTGACTTGGCTTCATCTCTTCAAAGGTCTCTTTTTCCTCATTTGACTCAATACCCACTTCTTTTTTTATCATTGTTTTCTTTGTTTTGTAATGTGCTATTTAAGGTGATGACCATAAATCTTGATGCAATTATGTCGTGGTTGTTTAGTTTTCTCGCGAAGTTTGGAATTTTTTTTTCTGATTTTTTTTTTAATTGCATATGTTTGCAAATTATGTGTTTGATAATTGCATTGTTAGCATGGGAAGGATTTTAAATTCATTAATTTATTTTCTTGGTTTTTGTTCTGGTTTGGATTATTTGGACGGAAAGAAAGTGAGGGGAAATAAGAGAAGCATTTAAGAGAATTGAAGTGGACAGTTGCATATAGAAATGTGAATAGTATGTGTCTTCTCAATGACACATGTTACAAAGAAAAGAGCAAACTCCCTATGGTTACAAAAACTTATATTGGGGTACTTGATTTTGTGTGCGTTTATTAGTTCTTCTAAACTGTTTCAATTGACTAATTCAATTCCTGTGTATTCACATTTCAACTTTGAACATGAGTAGTTAAGTTCTCTGTAGCGCTTCTATCAGATGCGTCATATAAGATATTTTTAGTCGAATCTGTCTGTGTTATGTTAGTTTTTGTAAAGAATATGCTTATATGATGTATCAAACTTAAATTAGTGTTATGCATTGTATTAGAAGTTTTCTGTCCTGCTGGAGATATTGATAGTGGGTTCTTATAGGCTCTTAGATAAGGATGAATGGTTTTGGATAAATGTGATCTCCTCATTTATTAGTTTAAACTTCCATGTATTGATACCGTCGTTGTACTATTGTGTTATCGGTAGATCTGTGCTAGATGTGATGAGACTCCCTGCACTGCTAACAACAATAGCCAAACAGTACAAATAACAGAATATGTTCACCTCAAACAAGCCTCAACCAAGTTATTTGGAGAAAAACAAAGAACAACCAAACAATTGATAAACTCAACAGATAGATCCCGCAATTCGAGGAGCTGGGGACCTCCCACAGACACTATTTTGATCTCCCTCCCCTTCACCAAAACTGACCCTTTATTTATACTACCTTCATGACTACCTATTCACTAACAACTTTGATTCCCTTCACACTGGGCTGTAACCAATTCTCTTAACACCTAACAGCAAGCACCTCACACTCTTTACCCCCCTTTCTGCACCTCTATGGCTACCCTTATGCCCTTTGTATTTGTAAACATGCTTAATGGGAGGTCTATCAATACCCTCCCCTTGAAGAACCACCTTGTCCTCAAGGTGGGGAGATGGAAAATTTTCACCCGACACCACACCGGTCCTCCACTCCTTTATTGCCCTCTGCTTCCTTACTCAATTCTTTCTTATCTTCTGTCATTCGCCAGGAAGGGGTCGTTCGCAGTTAAGAGAGGTTGGAATCGATTTTTCGAAGAGCTGTCCAGCTTGTACTCTGGTGACCGGAAGTCAGCGTCGGGCTCGATTGCCCCTCCTCCCTTGGTCGATGCTCCGACGAGGGGTTGACGGAGTGTCGCTGTTGATTGAGAAGGGGATATGTTCTAGGGCTGTCGAATGAGCGATTGTGTTGTATATGAACCCTAGATCCAATTTCTTTTGATCTAATTACCCGCCTTGACCCATACCTAGCTGACCCGAGTCCACTTACAGGTCCATTCTCCAATTGCTCAAGCCTACACTCAATTGTATGTGTTATTCCCTGTTTACCCAGCCCAACTGAAATAATTCCTCCATTAAACCCATATAGCCCAACTGGTTTTTCAGCTTTCTTAAGCCCAAACTTCATTTCTTCTACAGCCCAATTATTCTGCTCTATTTTCTACGCTAACTTAATTAATTGCATTAATAAATTGGGCTGGCCCAATTTGACTTTAGCTTTTATCTCTGGTCTAAGCCCGTTTAAGAAGTTGGCCCATAATATGTCTTCTTTTTCTTCACACAATGGAGCAGATAGAGCTTCAGACTTCCGGCGATATTCTTCCATTGTATCGGTCTGTTGGATTCCCATCAGGATCTTGTACGACCCTTCTTCGTGTGAGCCACTGAACCAATGAAGCAAGGCAAGTTTAAAGGCAGCCCATGTCGTCACCGAAGCTCGCACCTCCATCCACTGGAACCAATTGATCAAGTCGCCCTCCATGCAAACGGCCACCGTGGCCAACCTCTCGTTCTCAGCCACCTGATACACCTTAAAATACCTTTCTATCCTGAATAACCAAACGTACAGATTCTTCCCCATGAATATCGTTATTTCGATTATCCGGCCATCGGACTCTGGTCGATTTCATTCAGTAACTATGGGTTTGCCGTTCTGGTTTGCATTGGGTTCACTGTTCTCTTCCCCTTGGTTTCGATTTTGTTTCACCGCTATTTCTGTTGACAAATCCCTCTTAACTCCTTTGGTTTCCTCCTCCTCCTTTCGCCTCATCCATGCTAGCATCTCCTTCAAGCACTCTTTGATCGTTCTCAAATCTTCCTTCATCGATCTCATATCTTTTTCCATATTTCCCATCCTAGTCTCCATTTCCGCTTTTACTGTTCCCCAACCTTGGCTCTGATAGCATTGATGAGACTCCCTGCATTGCTAACAAACAATAGCCAAACAGTACAAGATAACAGAATATGTTCACCTCAAACAAGCCTCAACCAAGTATAGTAATGGAGAAAAAACAAAGAACAACCAAAACAATTGATAAACTCAACAGATAGATCCCAGCAATTCGAGGAGCTGGGGACCTCCCACAATGACACTATTTTGATCTCCTCCCCTTCACCAAAACTGACCCTTTATTTATACTACCTTCATGACTACCTATTCTACTAACAACTTTGATTCCCCTTCACACGTGGCTGTAACCAATTTCTCTAACAACTAACAGCAAGCACCTCACACTCTTTACCCCTATCTGACCCTATTGTCCCTTATGCCCTTTGTATTTGTAAACATGCTTAATGGGAGGTCTATCATATGCTAAATTTTGCATAACCTAAAAGGTTTCACTACCACTATACCTCTACTTTTAATTCACTTAAAATCCAACAAAACCAACACTATTAACAGCATATATAAACAGTTTTCCATATCAAAACACTATCAAATTATACTTGCACAAATTGAAATACAATTTAAACTGTTGGCTAATACACTTTTAAGGACTTTGTAAATCTCATCAAATATAATTTATCTAACAAACATTAATCAATGCCTATCAACCACATTTGAATACTTTGAAAACTATAAATTTCACTCAAAAGAAACAATTGGTTTTTGTATATTCAAGAGCAATTCAATGTATTTGCACTTCATAATCCTTGTTGTACCTCTCCTAAATCCATACAAGGCATTACCAACGAAACACAAAAATCATTTTTTCGAACAACATTTCAAGCCAACCACATTTTAAAACTACAGATCATATAGATCCTTACCTAAAATTCCTGAGATCACATTGTGTACATCTATCGCCTAAAGCCCAGTCAAAGACGATGCCGATTTTCAACTTCTGATCTGCCTGAAGCCTATCGACATTATTTGGCACCAATTTCGCCGATCGTTGCGAAAAGATTCAGGAACAACTTGGCAATCTCATCTGTGAAATTAAATCATTAAAAAATATAAACACACATGTTCTATTAGTTTTAATGATAAGTATTTGAGACGACGAAAATGACCTGGACTGTCAGCGGGACCGTCGACAATTTTGAAGGGTTACAGAGAATGGAAGGGAGAGGACGAACGTGGTCGATACGGCTCATTTAAAATTCACTGTAAACTGAGGCCAGGCTACCGTATACTAGAGCGGACTTGACAGGAATCATATCGCCGTTAGCCGCCAAGGAAGGAGACGCCCAACTCAGTGTAACCCCTGCAATCACCATCGCTACATTTTCTTCTTATAAATTTACACAATTGGATAATATTTCTAAAGTCCCTCGTATGCTTCTACTATTTCAATTTTTTTTATCCTAATAGAATACTCAAATAGTCCCTCAAAGTTTTAATTAATATCATATTTAACCTTGTAATTTCTGAAAATTTATACCCCGAAATGGCGAAATCTATTTAATTAATTGAATTTCCGAAAGCAACTAGACACGCTTCCAAGGGAAAACTTATATTTTTTTTGAACTATGCTTAATTAAAGGGATAATATAATTAATGGTGGAACTGGAAACCCACCATGTGAACATCAATAAATATAAAGAGAGAAACTGCTTTGGCTATAGAGAATACAAGTGGCGAGGTACATTTACAGTTTATTCTTCTTACTAATATCACACACTTACATATGACTTTGACTTTGTTGTATGTTGATGAACATTACCAGCTTCTTTCTTCAACAAATCTTTCTCAAAACCCTGAACAATCTGTAATCATAGAGAACATCATATTAAGAGTGGAAGCAGAAACTGTAGAAAATGTTGCTTTAAATTTGAGACTCTAAATGGATAATAATTTATCAATTAAACAAGAAGATGGGGAATTTCCTCGACAAGCACCTCAATACTTCAAAAACAAATAATCAAGTGCAACTTCTGAGAACAAAAATAGTGTTTGGTGTATACTAATTGATGTTACTAACTCCTATGTCCTTTGTCTTGCTTTCAATATAAATTGTAATATTATAGCTTCTCTATATATACTTGATAGTCTATAATTGATTCATATAGAAGATTTTAATTAAAGAGAAAATCAATAATAAAGATCACTAAAGATTGACTAGTATTAATTCAATAAAGGAGAACGAAGAAGTCTACGGAAAAAGTATATTGTTAAGTAAATGAATACTTACCATTTTGTAATTGTTGTATGATTGTATCAATGTCACTCTCTGAACAAGATTTATAGTTCAACATCTTTAACCTTGGCATGCTTAAGCCTCCTCCAGAGAAAGTCTTCATCTTGGAGCATTTATACACATCTAAGCTTTCCAAATTTGGGAATTTCAAAGTGTAAACCTAGAGCAGGAGAAGCATGTGAGACTTTCTAACGCTCTAAGTGACAACTTCTTCAAATTGGCAAAAACAATTTCAGCACTCATTATTGCATCTCCCTCATTTTCAACTATTTCTATCACCATGTTACATTCAATTATGCTCATTTCTGTCAACTGCACCAAGCTTTTAGCCGTTGAAAGTGTTATTAACTTCATCAACCCGTTGCAATTTTTAACTGTCAAAACTTTAAGATTCTGGAAATAAGTTGACGATGGCATCAGACTCCTCAATCTATCACACCAACTTACATCTAGAACTTCAAGATTTAGAAGATTTGGAAAGAATAGCTCTTCAAATACATTGACACATAGGTGGAGCTCTTTCGGATTTTCAAATCTTTGAAAGATTTTTAATGGAATATTTACTGATACATCATCCCAGATGTGAAGAGCTCTAGATTGACTTTGCCATTCAATCCGTCTGTTCTCATTCTGTAATTCCATATCCTCCAAATCATAGTTGATTTGCATATCCATCAAAACAAAATCAAATAAGCTAGATTTTTATAATCTTAAAACAAAAGTTAATTGTTGGGTTAGAAGTCATAGGCTTGATATATACATGAAAATATATACAAAATCAAAATCTCACAAGAAGATAAGCAAAAGCTCTATTTTTCATTGATCAGTTTTAGACAAATATATACATGGGTGCAAACTTTACATAAAAGGAAGATACAAGGCAATTTAAAAGGAAAACAAAACATATGCCATGACTTGAGCAAATCATTGGACAATTGATTGAGTAATTAACCTATGATTCATGTGTTGATATCTGAAATTGTTATTCCTGACAATGTTTTTATTAGTAAGACAATATATTTTGTTAAATAGATTTCTGGTAAAAATAAATTTATATTGATGATTTGTAGAATTATGTTGGATAATCTAATTTTTTTTAAACCTAGTACTTTAAATGGTTTAATTGACAAAATTCCCATAACAAAACTGTTCAAAACCAACTTACCATTAATTTTTTTTTTTTTTTTTTCTAAATTTTCATTCCAGAGAAAAATAAAGATGTTAAGAATTCCATAATTACAGCTTTGTATAAATATAATATATATGAATAAAGTTAATTTTCGTTTTCAATAAACAATGAAATAAAAATTCGTACCTTATTGTCAAAGAAGATAGATTTTGGATCTGAAATGTTAAGTTCACCCTCCTCATTATTTTCTAGGAAGCTCATATGGTTTGAAGTGAACTTGTCACAATTTATCACCACCAGCTCTTGCAAATTCGGCCATTCATAAGTATGTCTTTCAAGGTAGAAAGTTGTAAGTACTAGTAGATTTTTAAGCTCCAAGATGGTTACATTCAGAAAGACAAAATTGACACCTACATTTGCTCCTTCTTCTTTTACAACAATCTCCTCTAAAACCAAACAATTCTTTATACTCAATTGCACCAAGCTTCTAGCTATTGAAGGTGTTATTAACTTCATCAACCGATCACAATGGTCAACTCTCAGAACTTCAAGTTTTGGAAGATTTGGAAAGAATAGCTCTTCGAATAAATTGTTACATAGGTAGAGGTCTTTAAGATTTTCAATTCTTTGAAAGAGCTCAAATGGAAGATTTGCTGACACACCATCCCGGATGTAAAGATTTTTACATCGACTCCGCCATTTAATCCGTCCATTCCTATTCTGTAATTTCATTTCCTCCAAATTAGAATTGATCTGCATATCCATCAAAACAAAATCAAATTAGCTAGATTTTTATAATCTTAAAACAAAAGTTAATTGTTAGGTCAGAAGTCATAAGCTTTATATATACATGAAAATATATACAAAATCAAAATCTCACAAGAAGATAAGTGAAAGCTTTGTTTTCCATTGATCAGTTTAGGCAAATATATACATGAGCGCAAGCTTTACATAAAGAGAAGACACAAGGTAATTTAGAAAGAAAACAAAACATATGCCATGACTAGAGCAAATCATTAGAGGATTGATTGAGTAATTAACCCGTGATTCATGTGTTGATATTTGAAATTGTTATTCTTGACAATGTTTTCAATAGTAAGACAATGTATTTTATTAGGGTGATTTCTGGTAAAAATAAATTTATATTGGATGATCTAATTTTTTAAACCTAGTAATTTAATTTGTTTAATTGACTAAATTCCCATAACAAAACTGTTCAAATCCAACTTACCATTAATTCTTTTTTCTTTTTCTTTTTTTTTCTAAATTTTCGCTCTTGGGGAAAATATGTTAAAAATTTCTTAATTAAAGTTTTGAATAAATGAAATATATATGAAGAAAGTTAATTTTCCTTTTCAATAAACAATGAAATAAGAGAATCATACCTTATCGTCCAAGAAGATAGATGTTTGATCTAAAATATTAAGTTCACCCTCCTCGCTATTTTCTTGGAAGCTCATATGTTTTGAAGTGAATTTGTCACAATTTATCACCACCAACTCTTGCAAATTCAGCCATTCAGAAGTATGTCTTTTAGGGTAGAAAGCTGTAAGTACTGGTAGATTTTCAAGCTTCAATAAGGTTACATACGGAAAGACAAAATTGACACCTGAATTTACTCCTCCTTCTTTTGCAACAATCTCCTCTAAAACCAAACAATCATTTATGCTCATTTCTCTCAACTGCCCCAAGCTTCTAGCTATTGTAGGTATTATTAAATTCATCAACCAATCGCAATGATCAACTCTCAGAACTTCAAGATTTGGAAGATTTGGAAAGAATAGCTCTTCAAATAAATTGTTACATAGGTGGAGCTCCTTAAGATTTTCAAATCTTTGAAAGAGTTCAAATGGAATATCTGTTGACACATCATCCCAAATGTAAAGAGCTTTAGATTTACTCCGCCATTCAATCCGTCCGTTCTCATTCTCTAATTCCATTTCCTCCAAATCAGAGTTGATCTGCATATCCATCAAAACAAAATCAAATTAGCTAGATTTTTATAATCTTAAAACAAAAGTTAATTGTTGGGTCAGAAGTCATAACCTTGATATATACATGAAAATATATACAAAATCAAAATCTCACAAGAGGATAAGTGAAAGCTTTGTTTTTCATTGATCAATTTTAGACAAATATATACATGAGTGCAAGCTCTACATAAAAGGAAGATACAAGGTAATTTAAAAAGAAAACAAAACATATGTCGTGATTTGAGCAAATCATTGGAGGATTGATTGAGTAATTAACCCATGATTCATGTGCTAATATCTAAAATTGTTATTCTTGACAATGTTTTCAATAATAAGATAATATATTATGTTAGATAGATTTTTGGTAAAAATAAATTCATATTGATGATTTGTAGAATTATATTGGATGATATAATTTCTTAAACCTGGTACTTTAATTGGTTTAATTGACTAAATTCTCATAACAGAACTGTCTAAATTCAACTGACCATTATTTTTCTAAATTTTTATTCAAGCAAAAATGAGAGGCGTTAGAAACCACATAATTTTTGTAATATATATAAAGAAGGTTTTTTGTCCATTTCAATAAAGAACTAAACCCGAGACTCTTACCTTATCATCCAAGAAGTAGGATTTTGACTCTAAAATGTGAAGTTCACCCTCCTCATTGTTTTCTTGGAAGTTCAGATATTTTAAAGAAATTTGTTCACAATTTCTTAACTTCAATCATTTTAACTTTGGCCATTCTAAAGTATGTTTTCCATGATAAAAAGCTGTAAATTCTGGTAGATTTTGAAGCTCCAATAGGGTTACATTCAGAAAGACAAAGTTGACAACTGTATTTGCTCCTTCTTCTTTTGCAACAATCTCCTCTAAAACTTTACAATCCCATATCTTTAGTTGTTGGAGTTGCATGAGGCTTTTGGCAATGGAAGATGGAAACGCATATTTTATGTTTCCAAAACCCCACAAGATTAAGTGTGTCAAATTTTGATAAGAGGAAGACATGAGTTTTGGAAGTTGGTTGTCCCAAATCTTTCTAGAACAAATATCTTTCAGTTCCAAGGCCATCAAATTGGAGAAAATAAGCTGCAATCAAAAGTTAATTGTTGTTCAATATTTACTCCTATATATGAAAGAATTTAAAAAAAAAAAATCATTGATTCTTATGGATTTATAGTTGACATGCCATTAACATTAACAATGTGTCTTTTGTCTCTCTAATAATTTCATCATGAAATCAATTTGATAGAAATTAAGTAGTATAGAGACCGAAAAGAAGTACTTAGTAATGAAATTTAATTGAAATTTTAAATCATTGGGAAAAAGAAAAAAAACACAAACAAAGAAGAATAAATAAATCAATGCCACAACTATGTGTTAACAAATGATAATAAGTATAAAAGAAAATAAGAATATAAGATAGAGAAGTAAAAGAGGTTATAGTCAATCAAACCTTTTCATTAAAAAGCGGTGTAATATCGGACTGCAATTCATCAGGGCTATTCTCAGCATCTGCGGCTAAGAGTAAGATTTCAACATTCTTGATTCCACGAAATTCTTCTAAGGAGAAGGTAGAATTAAATTTAAATTCAACATCCTCAAAATCTCATCTTTATTAATTTCTAGATATCGGTTCCACCAATCTCCTCTTGATATTTTGTACCTTCTAAACTCTTTGGAAAAGAAGCCTTTAGGCAATATCTTGTTATCTTCAATATCTAACTCTAAACTGGTCAATTGAGACAAGCCCATCAACTCTTCAAGTACTTCAACCTTCCACTAAATAGGGCACCCCTTTATATACAATTCTTCTAAATGGGATAATTTTGATATCACATTTGGCGCAATAACTTTCAATCTCCAACAATTGCTTAAATCTAACAATCTTAATTGAGTCAATTGACCTATTTTTGTAGGCAACTCCTCGATATCGGAATTTTTCTAGCTAAGGACTTTTAGTTTCTTTAGCATTCCAATGATAGCAACATCTTCATCTTTAATTTTGCTATTATCTAAACACAGTGTTTGGAGGTTTGTCAAGCGACAAAGTGACTATGGCAACGATTCTTGCATTCTAAATAAATTTAGAACTTTGAGCTTTGTCATTTTCTTAAATAAGTTCTCATGGATTTTGGAAGACCAATCCATATCCATATAGAAAAATTCAAGGTTTGGAAAATCTATGTAAGTATTGTGAAGCCAAAAACGGAGCCGTTTCACTTAAGTATATTCAAGTCAAAACGGGGTCGTTTTGTTTAAAACCATTACCAAGTTTCAGCCATCAGATCAAGACAGATCCAAGGGCTGAGAATTGCTGATGCAACCATATATAAAGAAGAGCAACAGTGATACATACTAAGAACGCGTGTTTTCGTTAATCAGGGGATTAGGGTTTGCAAAAGAGGGAAAAACACTCGGGCTAGGTTTGTTGCTGAATCTTTCTAGGTTAATCTGTGTTGAGTGAGAGAGGGTTGCGTTTCCTTCTAGAGGCTAGTATTTGTCCTCTAGTTCTTGCAGATTATTGAGAGGTTCTTGAGTGGTTAGGCCGTAGTGGGTGTTAGTCTGTTTAAGGCAGATTTGTAATCGTGTTCTTCTTGTAATTGTTGACTGTCTCATTAGTGCTGTGGGCTTCCATATTTCAGAGCTCAACGTGGACGTAGTCTATCCAAGATTGGATAGACAAACCATGGTAATATTGTGCCTTGTGTTGTTGTGTGTGATTCTCTTGATCTTTAACCTTGTGTGTGTTGTTTGTGTTGCGAATTTGCTTATTAGGCTTAGGTTATAACGGTGGTATCAGAGCAAGAAAGTTCTAAGGGGATTTAGGGTTGGAAATCATTTGGTCTTCGTACAAATTCTAAAATTAGGGTTTTTTAGATTTGGGGGTTTTTTGATTTCAAGATCCTAGATCGTTAGGAGTTCAGATCTTGCTAAGTCTTGGGGGTTAAATTCGTGAGATTGAGTTACAAGCACAAGGAATCGACGAAGTTCATACAAATTCTAAAATTAGGGTTTGTCAGATTTGGGGGTTTTCGAATTAAAGGCTTATAGGGCCTTAGGGTTTTCGAAATTGGTCTTGAATCAGGTCGTATTGATTGGTCTGGGTCACAAACACGAGTCAAGGGAAAAAGGTCTAGGTCTTGTCTAAGGGTATTTAGGCTGGAACACCAGTAACTGCCTTAAAAACTGCTTGGCAGTAATTGGCGAATTCTAGTATAACAACGCCACGTACCCTTTGACGGTTTTAGCTGTGTTAGTCTTGTCACTTTAGTCCTGTTTGTGTTCTTGCATTGTGTGATAAAGTTTAAGGGTGTTTAGGCTGGAACACCAGTGACTGCCTTAAAAACTGCCTGGCAGTAATTGGCAAATTCTGGTATAACAATGCCACGTACCCTTTGACTGTTCTGTCCTGCTACTAAAATTCAATGAGTACTACTCGTATGGAGATCTCCCAATATGATGGGAAGATCGACTTTAATACATGGAAAAAGAAGATGAAAGCCCTTCTTTCGCATAATAAAGTTGGGCTTGCTTTAGAAAAAGATGCCACTAAGTGGTCTGAAGAGAAACTGAAAAAGAAGGCTGAAGTGGATGAGGAGGCCTACAATCTGATCATAATGAATCTGTCCGATGCAGTCCTGCGAAAGGTTGATGGCATGGAAACACCGCTCACACTTTGGGGTAAACTCGAATCCCTTTATTCCTTACAGTCTGCACCACAACTTAGCATTTCTTAAAGGAGCCCTATTTCTTATAAGATGGATGTTACAGTCTGTAGAAGAAACCTTATAGTTTCTTAAGATGACATTAGTACTGAAAGGTACAGATCAGAGTTGGGTGACTCCAGTCGGCAATGATATTGTTAAACTCACTGCTGATGAGTACTTAGTGGTGAAGAATGCTCTATAATACACTGGGACAGTTCCCAGTGTTGACCTAATTATAGCAGGTCTTAAATCTGGGAATTGGAGTTGAAAATACAGAAAAGGAATGGCAATAAACTGTTTGTCAAAGTAGATCAGATCCAGGTCAATCAGGAAGGGATAGCAATAGAATTTCAACAACACATAAACCCTAGGGCTAAGAAAAAGGGGAAGAATAACAAGTCTAAGGGAGAAACTCGGAAGTGTTTCCACTGTAATACCTGGCCACCTTAAAGAACTGCTTAGATTGGTAAAGAAACAAAAACAGCAAATACAGAGAGTAACCTAGCTAGCACTAGCACTGGCACTGAAGTTTCAGAAGCCCTCACTATCTCAAACCATGCTAGCAGTAAGGAATGGGTCCTAGATCAGGGTGCACGTTTCATAGAGTCCCACATCCAATGTTCCAGAACTTAAGAAGGGAGAGTTAGAAACTGTCTTCATGGGCAATAATCACTCTTGTAAGGTTCAAGGCATAGGAAACATAACCATTAGGTTGAATAATGGCAAAATCATAATGCTGACCAAAGTGAGGTATATACCTGACCTCAAAAGAAACCTGGTCTCCTTGGGAACTTTGGATGAAGCTGGATGTAGTTATAAGGCAGAAAAGGGATCCATAGTGGGTGTACAAGAATAATGAAATACTACTTGAAGTGGTCAAACAAAATGGGCTATACATTCTGTGTGGTCAACATTGTCACTCACTGTAAAGTCTGCAATATCATCTACAAATCTGACTGCTACAGAGAAATGGCATTTGAGACTTGGCCACATAGGCCAAAAAGATATGACAGTGTTAAGCCAACATGGGTACTTTGGTAAGGAATCAATATCTGATTTAACTTTCTATGAAGTTTGTGTTGGGAAAACAGCACAGAATGAGTTTCCAAAAGGGGACTCATCTGGCTAAAGGGGTTAGACTATGTTCATGCAGACCTGTGGGGTCCTGAAAGGGTTTAGAACACATGGAGGGAATTGTTTTTCCTCTCCATTGTGGATGACTATAGCAGAAAGGTATGGGTTTACCTACTTAGGTCTAAAGATGAAGCCTTAACCAAGTAAGGCTGGAAAAACTTGGTTGAAAACCATGTTAACAGGAAGGTAAAAACCCTTAGGACTGATAATGGCTGGAATTCTGTAATCAGGACTTGACTCTTATTGTGTAGAAGAGGGAATCTTGAGGCATAGGACAGTTAAGGGAACCCCTCAGCAAAATGAGTTGCTGAGAGAATGAACAGAACCCTCTTGAAAGGGTTAGATGTCTTTTATTCACGCTGGTCTACCAAAAACTTTTTGGGGGAAGCCTTAGCACAACAACTTACCTTATAAATAGAAGCCCTTCTAGCTCAATAGACTTTAAGTGCCTGAAGAGAAGTGGTCTGAAAGGAGGACATCTCTTGAACACCTAAGAGTCTTTGGATGTGCAGCAAATGCACATACCAGAGATGGAAAGTTAGAACCAAGATCCCTCAAGTGTGTCTTCTTAGAGATACCAAGAGGAACAAAGGGCTATAGGCTGTGGCAAAGGGATGCCCAGGGTCAGGATTATGTTAGTAGGATTGTGATTTTCAATGAAACAGTTTTTCTTTGCAAATCTGGTACTAACAGGCGAGTACTCACAAGAAGAGTCTGAAACCTCAGGACAAACTGGGACAACTCAGTTTTGAGGTGGAGCCTGAAACTAACCCTGATCAATACACCCAAATAAATGATCCTGACCCTGTTGAAGATCAACCACAACAAAATCAAGAGCAGGAGGGTGCAATTACCCTACTGACAATGCTGAAGAGATCAGCAGGACAACCTGGCCCAATATCAGTTAGCCAGGGACAGAGTCAGAAGGGAATCAGACCCCCTGCAAGGTAAGCGATGCTGACCTGATTTATACAGCACTCCTAGCTGGGGAAACACATCGATCAGAACCAATACCTATGATGAAGCAATGAGCTCAAGGGATAGAAGAGATTGGTTGGCTGCATATAGGAAGAGATGGAGTCATTGCACTCAAACAAACCTGGACCTGGTTCCAAAGCCAAAGAATCAAAAATTGGTTGAATGCAGATGGTTGTATAAACTAAAGAAGGGATACGTAGTCTGACCACCAAGATCAAAGCAAGGTTATGGCTAAGGCTACACTCAAGAGCGTATTGATTTCACTGAAATATTCTCTCCATAGTTAAATTAAAACAATAGACTCATGCTAGCAATTGTAGTTCAACATGATTTAGAGATAGAACAATTGGATTAAAACTGCTTTCTTGCGTGGTGAGTTGGATGAGAAAATTCATGAGTCACCTGTAGGCTTTAAAGACAGAAAACTGCCTGTTATGTATGCTTGCTTAATAAATCTCTGTATGGACTTAAACATCCCCTAGACAGTGGTACAAGAATTGATGCATTCATAATGGAAATGGATTCACTAAAGCATGTATGATAACTGTTTCTACTTTGCCTGTATGAATAACATACCAATCTACCTTTTGCTATATGTAGATGACATGTTAATATTACAAGTCCAGTCTCAAATTAATGCATTAAAGGCCAAATTGAATACTGAATTTGATATGAAGGACTAGGGAAGGCAAAGAAAATACTAAAATGATGATTGATAGAAATGAAGTGAACATACACTTAAACTGCATCAGTCCCCATACTTACAAAAACTAGTGTTAAAATTTGGACTGAATGAATCCAAGGCAGTGACAATGCCCTTAGCAAACCATTTCATACTTATAAGTCACAGTCCCCAAAAACAGAGTCAGAAGATTGAAAATGGAGAATGTCCCTTACTCTAATGCCATAGGTTCTGTAATGTATTCCATGATATCCACCAGACCTGATTTAGCATATGCATATCACTATTAAGCAGATTCATGTCAAACCCTGGAATGAACACTGAATGCATTAAAATGTTTATGAGATATATTAATGGTACTGTTCAAATTGGTTAATGTTCGTAAAAGAATGCATCACTTGATCTGGTGGGTATGTAGATGCGGATTTTGCAGGTGATAAGACGCTAGGAAGTCCACAACTGCCTATTACTTCACACTGGGAGGCAACTGTGTTAGTTGGAAAGCTCAGTTGCAACCTCTGTTGCATTATCCACTACTGAAGCTAAGTATGTAGCAGTTTCAGATGCATTCAAGGAAGCAACTGGTTGCAAGGAATCCTTAAAGAAGCTGATCTGCTGAATGGCACAGCAACAGTCTACTCTGATAGTCAAGTGCCATCCACTTGAGCAAGAACCCGTGTTCACAACGAACTAAACATGTGGATGTAAGGCATCACTAGTCAAGACCTAATTGCAAAGGGAGAGATAAATCTGTTGAAGGTACCCACTGAAGACAATCCAGCGACATGGGAACAAAAGTGGTGACCCACCAAGTTCAACATTGCTTGAACCTGCTTCATATTAAGTAATACTGTCCTTCAGAGCTGAAAGAATACAGGATAGCTCACTGCACTAAAGGGAATGAAGTTGGCTTCAAGGTGAGACTGTAAGTATTGTAGCCAAAAACGGAGCCGTTTCACTTAAGTATATTCAAGTCAAAACGGGGTCGTTTTGTTTAAAACCATTACCAAGTTTTCAGCCATCAGATCAAGACAGATCCAACCTGAGAATTGCTGATGCAACCGTATAAAGAAAGCAACAGTAATCATACTAAGAACGCGTGTTTTCGTTAATCAGGGGATTAGGGTTTGCAAAAGAGGGAAAACACTCGGCTAGTTGTTGCTGAATCTTTCTGGTTAATCTGTGTTGAGTGAGAGAGGGTTGCGTTTCCTTCTAGAGGCTGGTATTTGTCCTCTGGTTCTTGCAGATTATTGAGATGTTCTTGAGTGGTTAGGCCGTAGTGGGTGTTAGTCTGTTTAAGGCAGATTTGTAATCGTGTTCTTCTTGTAATTGTTGACTGTCTCATTAGTGCTGTGGGCTTCCATATTTCGGAGCTCAACGTGGACGTAGTCTATCCAAGATTGGATAGACGAACCACGGTAAAATTGTGCCTTGTGTTGTTGTGTGTGATTCTCTTGATCTTTAACCTTGTGTGTGTTGTTTGTGTTGCGAATTTGCTTATTAGGCTTAGGTTATAACAATCTAATTCTTCATGCCAAAGCTGACATATAAATTGACTCCAGGTAAGCAAATTTTTGTGCATAATCTAAGCTTGTCTTTATCATTCCATTCATTCTCAAAGTCATTTCTCTCTGTAAAAACGTGGTGGTCTGTATATGCAATCTTTATGGCAACTGCACGAATAGAATCAGACATAGAGAATTGTTTGCTTCTTGAACCTTCAAGTAACAAACAAGAATCTTTGAGTTCTCAAACTACTTTTTCTAGTCTATTTCGAGCTCCTTCCATTGTCAGGTTATTTCTTTCAAGTACATTCAAATTCACGACATGTTTGAACAAGTCTGAAATGGATGTATCATTATTCATTAGGCTAGAAATCAAAAAAGTTTTCCTCAATTCTTCACCTCTTAAATACTTGTAACTCAAGGCAAGCTTCTAGTATTCCTTTTCTAGTAATCTCGTGAACTGTGTCGGTGAAGGTGCTCTCAATTCTTGCAAGGCTTCTTCCCAATCAAGTGGATGACTCTTGCTCCTTAATGCTTTTGCTATAGTACAAATGACAATGGGCAACCCACCACATTCGTTGCATACATCTCGTGGCAAAGAATTCAATCCACGTGTTTGAATTACACCATCTGCACAGGAAGCTACGATTATACTAATTGCATTTCTATCTATTTTCTTATTGGACTATTTTATAAATAAAACCACCAACTTTTATATTTTTTAAGTATCTAAGTACTATTCCTCATTGTTATTTTTCTTTCTACTCTTTATCTCTAAAATCATATAAATACATATGTCTTACCAAGAGGATTAAGGCATTTGAAACAATTTTTAATAGAAAAGAAAAATAACCTGAAGAGAAATGAGAAAAGACATTGGCGCAAGAATATTAGCAAGCAGGGCGACAGAAAATGTAAAACGAAACCCCCAAGTCAATTATTCTCACTATTGTGAATGTAGGCTGAAACTAACCCATCTAAGCAGCATAACAGTTCCTTTTAGTGACAAACAGAAATAGAGAAAAAACTAAAACAAATACATATTAAGAATTTTTTTAAAGCAGGGTTCTTAGCCTCATGAATCTACTTTAATTTTTATCTTCTTCATCTTAAAAGGAAGTTTATGTTTCTTAGAGGAAAACAAATATATTTTCAAAATAGAAAGATTGAAGATGTTGAAACAGAAAATTAGAAGATGCAAGGTGTAACAAATTTTGCTAAAGTATCTATAAAATCGTATTGGTGGGCTATATCAACTTAATTTTTTGACTTAAAATGATGAACAAATTTTCAACCTTTCATTTGCTTCAATCTAACAATTGTGAATGGGTAGTTATAAATAGTTATTTTATTTACAAATTCATCACCTTTTAAAATGTTGGATTATGATTTATGAATGGTTACTAATTAATAGTCTAAGTTTTCTATTTATTCACATCAAACCATAACACAGATTTTGTAGAAGGGCCAAGAGTACAGTGCGAGTAAAAAGAAATTCTGAAAATCAATAAAATATAATATATGACGAAAAGTGAAAATTCTATAACTTAGATTACCTGCCATCTTTTGGAATAGTCTCTAAGCTTCTTCTTCTTTTAAAGTATCCATATAGAAATTTTTGGTAGAACCCATCGTATCCAAAACATCACTGTCTCTTGTTGTGAGCAATAGTTTACATCCACCACGATGATCTTTGGAAGGAATTCCCACAGTCTTTAAATCAAGATCTTTCCGGATATTATCTAGAATCAAAAGAATCTTCATATGCCTCTTATCCTTCTCATCATTCTCATTATTCTTACTCATCTTCAATCTTGCATATAACTTATTTGCTTTATCTACTACATCACTCTCCTTATCCAGTTTGAGACCTAATTTTTTAGCAACTTTTAGTTGAATGGTCTCTATTTTTGGAGTTTCTGTTACTTCTATGAAAACTACGTCATCAAAGAGCTGTTCTTCCATGGCTTGCCTCCCAACTTCCTGCACAAGAGTGGTCTTCCCAAGACCACCCATCCCATAAACACCCATCATGTAGATACTCTCATCCTTCAATGCAGCAAATACCTCCTCCACAGTGGATTTTCTTGATCCGAAAGCCAAATAACCTCCCTTAGATCTAAGCCGGATCTGTGGTGGATTAGTAGGATGGGCAACTTCATTGAATTCCTTTTCTTGCTGCAAGAGTGGACCAATATCATCCCTCTTTAATCCGAGTGCTTTCCTACTGAGTTTGTAGCGGGTGATCAAGTTGGGGCACAATCCCTTGAAACATCTTGGGTTGTTTTCTTTTGCTTGAATCAACTTCTCTGCTTCGGTAATGGTCTTCTCGACATCCGTCTGCCAGTCCTTAACATTCTGGTTGATCTCTTCCAAGTTTCTTTCAGCAGCAGTAACCTTAACCTGCACTTCGCCTCTTGTATTCTTCAGCTTCGTAACTTCCCTTTCGAGATTTTTGAAATTGGTATTGTAGTTGTACAAGTACTTAAATTGACGCCCAATCGGAGTAGCCAAGCAGTTGACAACATCCAGAACAATACTCACGATTTCAACCATTTTCAACACTTTTTCCGCACACATTTTTTTTTTTTTTTTTTTTTTTTTTAACAGAGTTAAAACAGGACAACCAGGGTGCAAACTTTCAAATTTGAAAAACACACAAAAAAAAAAAAAGAAGTTAAGAAAAATACAGAAATAACAGCAAGACAACAATGATGCAAACTCAAACAAAAGAAGAGGAGTGAGACTGAGGACAAACACTGAAAGAAGATTTTTTTTTTTTTTTTACAGAGTAAACCAGAAATATGAGAACGCGAGAGCAGAGAAAAAATGAAGGGACTGATTGTGTATTGAAAGTATTTGAAGTGGTGAGAGACGAAAAATAACCCAAGCGTTTGTTGATGCAAAGAGTATAATAAGAGATGACTTTGGAGGAGATCAAAATTATACAAATATTTAATTCCTCTGAAGAATTAAGATGAAAACCTTATAATATTTTGGTGGGTGATGTATTTATTCTTCATATTTTGAGCATAATCCAACAATGCCTCCATATGAAATATGAAACAAACGGTTCATACTATTTCCAATCTTATTCTCAAAAAATTGTTTGTTTCATTATCCTCAATACTATATTTTCTTCAACTATTTTTAAATCCCTTAAGTTTATTAATTTAACTAAACACCTCAGAAAAAAGTTTAAAAATTAACAAAAATACCCCCATCCCACTCATATTTATCAGATTCCGACACCACTACCGAAAGGTGCCGGAATCTGGCATAATAGTACACTATTAGCTGGATCTAGCCGGTAGTGTGCCGATCTATCAGTTTTTGATCAGATCCACCAAAATCTGGTCGTCTTTGGTAACCAAAAATGGCTTAGATCTGGCGCCATATCAGCACGCGAATGGTCAGATATGACCGTCGTGCATCATAACGCCAGATTCCGATAGTGGTGGTCAGAATCTGACAACTGTAAGTAGGGTGTTTTTATTATTTACAATATTTTTATATATGTGTGGTTTAGTAAATTAACAAACTTAAAGGAGTATTTTTGTTTATTTTAAATTTTATCTCATTATTCTCAACCAACTCTAAAATATCAAAAAAATTATTCAAAATAATGAAACAAACGGAGAGAAACAAATAAACCGGCTGTAAACTTATATTATTCACTCTAAACAATATTATTTCAGCAGCCCATGATTAATTATTTAGTCACACACAAAAAAACAATGATAAAAGACATCGAAATCAACATCGCGATCAACAATTTATTTATAATCAAATATCAATTAATTCTAAAAAAATATATTTCAACAGCTCGTGATTTATTGTTTGTGTGGCTTATTTAAATTTCTATAGTAATCATGAGATCAACCTAAACAATAAATGTCACCGAAACAACAAGTCACAACATTATAATAAATAAAAAATATATATATAATATTATAATAAGTGTAGATTATTATATATCATCAGAATCTTCATGACCAAGAATCTCGTGCGCCACCTGCTGGTTAACTTTCCGGCGGCCTTTGATTCAAATAATGTTAGATTATTAGAAATATTAAATTACTGGAATATTATATTATCTTCAAAATTATTAGAAATCTTAAAAAAAATGTGTTTGGTTAGTTGATAGGTATGTATATTAATATGTTTAGTTAGGAGAATAAATTAGTGGGTATGTTATTTAAATTACTAAATTGTTTTCTTTTTTAATATTAATATAATAATTTTTATTATTAATTTTTGAATAATTTTTTTAAACCAATATTTCAGATGGCTAAAACGTCATCGCTTATATCAAAACTTTAATTTATGAAAAATCACACCTACCCTCTGCCGCCACCGCAAACCACTGCGGAAAGTCTCTGAAAATCATCGTGAGTAGCTCACCGTGACCACGAGGCTCCGATAGACTGTTATGGCCATATTGATGGTCGAAAACGGCCATATCAGGCTAAATCAGCTCCCAATAATCGGGGCCTCCGATCACGATGGGCTGCTCACGATGACTAGGTGACTTCGGCAACTTCCCGCGACGGCGGCGCGTGGTTTGGCTGGCGGCAGTGACAGCAAGTGGCTGGGGGTGGTGGCTGGGATGTTGTAATTGTTTTGATTTCAAGAGTAATTTTATCAAAAAATTAATTAAAGGGGTGATATGGTAAAGCAGATTCATGTAAATAAATTCAAAAATAAGGGCATATTATTCTAAAATTTTATTAATAAGGGATAAAATTGTTAAAAAAAAAAAAAAATTACCCAAGTAGTTACAATACCAAAGAAAATAGAAGTAATCAGATTACCTCTAATATACTAATATAGCCACTATTGGTATTTGAAGATTACCGAAATCTTATATTACTTGACAAACCAACATGGTAATCAGTAATAAAAATGACTTAACCTCAGTAGTCTCACATAACCCCCAACCAAACGCCCCTCGGTTTTTTTTTTTTTTTTTTAATAATTTGTTGATCATTTTGGTACAAGTGAAAAAGCGCATATCTTCATTGCCACTGGTTGTAAAAAGTATGCAAAGATCAACGAAACTGATTGGAGTGATTCAACAACTGGTGGGTGTCTAACTATTTGTGCTTGTCATCCTTAAAAAAAAGAAGGTTGCTATGATTTCATATGCCCCATTCCTACGTTTGATTATGAAATCGTATCAAAGCTTCATTTAAAGATGTTCCAGGAATGCAAATCTGCTTCAATGTTGACCAAAATTGGGTCATGACATATTACATAAACGATCCCTCTGTTTTAAGGACAAATGAATATGGACGGCCACTCCTGCAGTATCTGGAATAGGGAACATGGGAATGCATTCAAAAGTCACCTACATTTTGCAGAAACAAGGGAATCCCATTCCCTTGTCAAATTCGCCAAGTAAAAAGGGGCCAAGTTCTTGCAAATGGAGTAGCAAAAGCACAGTAGGGCTATAAACAAAAGTGGAGAAGTAAACGCATGTGAATCCTCTGAAATCAAATACGGTCGAAGAAAGTATCAAAAATCCCTAATAAGAAATGCTTAATACTTATCAACAACAGTGAATGTTTTTCGTATTAATCGATTTCACACAAGAGTAAATGAAATATACATACGCAGAAACCATACTACGCAATAAAAATTTAAGTAGTTGTAAATTTTACAAAGATAATTACAGGAATTTGAAGTATAGGTAATTGAATTAATGTGATGATAGTAATTAGAACTGCTTTTGCTTTGAATGAATAAGTTACATATATTTGATTTATGCATTAATTCTAATGAAAACAAAAAAAACTACCTATATTAACAAGAAATGGTAATTGTATAAATAATGAGATGCATAAATGAATGGAAAGTCCAAACTAACGACTGCTTTTTTCTTTTCTTTGCCAAAATCATTGACATGTATAGAGTTTTGCTACATTAAATGGTTGTATTAATACATTAACATAAAACTTGTTTAAAATTGTAGCATGAAACTTGCAAGTTAAAAAAGTTAAACGGGTAAACTGCACTTGTACAGTGCTCATAGTATAGCTAAAGCCGTTTGAAAGAGTAATAATACTGAGAAAATACAGGGCATGCATTGAAGCCAAATTTTAGAGTATTCAAAGTGAAATTAGGAAATTATCTATTATTTAAAAACAGCCATGGGAGTGACCTTTCTTCATATGTTAGCAGAACATTAAACGAAAAAAGACTTTATCAACTCAGGCAGGCAGCTTCAGGTTCTCGCGGTTCTTCCAGCTGCGTAAAAAGCAAGCAAACTATGTTAGCAAGACTCAAAATACAGAAGCAATTGATCACTTCTTAATGAAGCCAATAACCAATCACTTCCTATTCAATCTAATTTTTTTTCTTCTTTCCAGGAAATGAATTGATTGCTTCCTATTAGGACAAGCAAGCCTGGAATATAAATGAAAAAAAGGAACATGGAAATGTACCTTTTAAAATAGTAGTAGAAAAAGTCAGCATAGAGGGCAGTCTGAATCAGGCCTGAAACCCAAGCTGTTTTCAGCATTTTGACAAACATGCTAGTTAGTAATGATCTCCACAAGCAGAAGCACAAGTTGACGAGATAAACAGCAGAGAAAAACTTACGTATCCATCTGATTTTGTTCTCCGTGAAGAAACGATAAACCCAGTTGAGGATATATAAAGCTCGGTAAGCACTATATAGGAAATAAAACAAAAAAATATGTATCACCAGTCATCACCAGTAATCTAATCGAAGGAAACCCAGAGGGAGCAGACGAAATATGATGGAATTCAGTAAAAAGTAGAACAAAATTCTTCCAAATGTAAAACTAATTTACCCAGAAAAAAGAGGGAAAAGATGCTGCTAAACCCACTTATTTCAAACTTCTCCATAAACTTAATTTGTTAGGGATATGATATGGTAGGGCGTATGTTGATTGAGACAGTCCCCTAAAAACTTCTCCATGATATCCTTCTCAAAGAACACAGGAGGGCCAGCCAGAATTATTTAAGTAATCAAAAGCCCAATAATGTCCCTTTGGAATGGATCTCAATGATGGTTTGACTCACCTGCAACCTCTCTTTTTCTACTTTTTTTTAACTGCCTATCTAACCTTTTTCTTGTACAAAACTAGCCGCATATTTCATTGCCACTGGTTGTAAAAGTATGCAAGATCAACGAAACTGATTGGAGTGATTCAACAACTGGTGGGTGTCTACTATTTGTGCTTGTCATCCTAAACAGCAAGACAACAATGATGCAAACTCAAACAAAAGAAGAGGAGTGAGACTGAGGACAAACACTGAAAGAAGATTTTTTTTTTTTTTTTACAGAGTAAACCAGAAATATGAGAACGCGAGAGCAGAGAAAAAATGAAGGGATCTGATTTGTGTCTTGAAAGTATTTGAAGTGGTGAGAGACTGAAAAATAACCCAAGCGTTTGTTGATGCAAAGAGTATAATAAGAGATGACTTTGGAGGAGATAAAATTATAACAAATATTCCTTAATTCACTCTGAAGAATTAAGATGAAAACCTTATAATATTTTGGTGGGTAGATGTATTTTTATTCTTCATATTTTGAGCATAATCCAACAATGCATCCATATGAAATATTGAAACAAACGGTTCATATACTATTTCCAATCTTATTCTCAAAATAATTGTTTGTTTCATTATCCTCTAAATACTATTATATTTTCTTCAACTATTTTTAAATCCCTTAAGTTTATTAATTTAACTAAACACCCTCAGAAAAAAGTTTAAAAATTAACAAAAATACCCCCATCCACTCATATTTATCAGATTCCGACCACCACTACCGAAAGGTGACCGGAATCTGGCATAATAGTACACTATTAGCTGGATCTAGCCGGTAGTGTGCCGATCTATCATGTTTTGATCAGATCCACCATAAATCTGGTCGTCTTTGGTCAACCAAAAATGGCCTTAGATCTGGCGCCATATCAGCACGCGAATGGTCAGATATGACCGATCGTGCATCATAACGCCAGATTCCGATAGTGGTGGTCAGAATCTGACAACTGTAAGTAGGGGTGTTTTTATTATTTTACAATATTTTTATATATTGTGGTGTTTAGTAAATTAACAAACTTAAAGGAGTATTTTTGTTTATTTTTAAATTTTATCTCATTATTCTCAACCAACTCTAAAAATATCAAAAAAAATTATTCAAAATAATGAAACAAACGGAGAGTAAACAAATAAACCGGCTGTAAACTTATATTATTCACTCTAAACAAATATTATTTCAGCAGCCCATGATTAATTATTTAGTCACACACAAAATAAAACAATGATAAAAGACATCGAAATCAACATCGCGATCAACAATTTATTTTATAATCAAATATCAATTAATTCTAAAAAAATATTATTTCAACAGCTCGTGATTTATTGTTTGTTTGTGGCTTATTTATAATTTCTATAGTAATCATGAGATCAACCTAAACAATAAAATGTCACATCGAAACAAACAAGTCACAACATTATAATAAATAAATACATATATATATAATATTATAATAATGTTAGATTATTATATATCATCAGAATCTTCATGACCAAGAATCTCGTGCGCCACCTGCTGGTTAACTTTCCGGCGGCCTTTGATTCAAATAATGTTAGATTATTAGAAATATTAAATTACTGGAATATTATATTATCTTCAAAATTATTAGAAATCTTAAAAAAAATGTGTTTGGTTAGTTGATAGGTATGTTATATTAATATGTTTAGTTAGGAGAAATAAATTAGTGGGTATGTTATTTAAATTACTAAATTGTTTTCTTTTTTAATATTAATATAATATTATTTTTATTATTAATTTTTGAATAATTTTTTTAACCCCAATATTTCAGATTTGGCTAAAACGTCATCGCTTATATAAAACTTTAATTTATGAAAAAATCACACCTACCCTCTGCCGCCACCGCAAACCACTGCGGAAAGTCTCTGAAAATCATCGTGAGTAGCTCACCGTGACCACGAGGCTCCGATATGACTGTTTATGGCCATATTGATGGTCGAAAACGGCCATATCAGGCTAAATCAGCTCCCAATATATCGGGGCCTCCCGATCACGATGGGCTGCTCACGATGACTCCAGGTGACTTCCGGCAACTTCCCGCGACGGCCGGCGGTGGTTTGGCTGGCGGCAGGTGACAGCAAGTGGCTGGGGGTGGTGGCTTGGGTATGTTGAAATTTGTTTTGATTTCAAGAGTAATTTTATCCAAAAAATTAATTAAATGGGGTGATATGGTAAAGCAAGATTCATGTAAATAAATTCAAAAATAAGGGCATTATTATTCTAAAATTTTATTAATAAGGGATAAAATTGTTAAAAAAAAAAAAAAATTACCCAAGTAGTCTTACAATACCAAAGAAAATAGAAGTAATCAGATTACCTCTAATATTACTAATAATAGCCACTATTGGTATTTGAAGATTACCGAAATCTTATATTACTTGACAAACCAAACATGGTAATCAAGTAATATAAAATGACTTAACCTCAGTAGTCTCACATAACCCCCAACCAAACGCCCCTCGGTTTTTTTTTTTTTTTTTTAATTAATTTATGTTGATCATTTTGGTACAAGTGAAATAAGCGCAATATCTTCATTGCCACTGGTTGTAAAAAGTATGCAAAGATCAACGAAACTGATTGGAGTGATTCAACAACTGGTGGGTGTCTAACTATTTGTGCTTGTCATCCTAAAAAAAAGAAGGTTGCTATGATTTCATATGCCCCATTCCTACGTTTGATTATGAAATCGTATCAAAGCTTCATTTAAAGATGTTCCAGGAATGCAAATCTGCTTCAATGTTGACCAAAATTGGGTCATGACATATTACATAAACGATCCCTCTGTTTTAAGGACAAATGAATATGGACGGCCACTCCTGCAGTATCTGGAATAGGGAACATGGGAATGCATTCAAAAGTCACCTACATTTTGCAGAAACAAGGGAATCCCATTCCCTTGTCAAATTCGCCAAGTAAAAAGGGGCCAAGTCCTTGCAAATGGAGTAGCAAAAGCACAGTAGGGCTATAAACAAAAGTGGAGAAGTAAACGCATGTGAATCCTCTGAAATCAAATACGGTCGAAGAAAGTATCAAAAATCCCTAATAAGAAATGCTTAATACTTATCAACAACAGTGAATGTTTTTCGTATTAATCGATTTCACACAAGAGTAAATGAAATATACATACGCAGAAACCATACTACGCAATAAAAATTTAAGTAGTTGTAAATTTTACAAAGATAATTACAGGAATTTGAAGTATAGGTAATTGAATTAATGTGATGAAAGTAATTAGAACTGTTTTTGTTTTGAATGAATAAGTTACATATATTTGATTTATGCATTAATTCTAATGAAAACAAAAAAAACTACCTATATTAACAAGAAATGGTAATTGTATAAATAATGAGATGCATAAATGAATGGAAAGTCCAAACTAACGACTGCTTTTTTCTTTTCTTTGCCAAAATCATTGACATGTATGGAGTTTTGCTACAGTAAATGGTCGTATTAATACATTAACATAAAACTTGTTTAAAATTGTAGCATGAAACTTGCAAGTTAAAAACGTTAACGTGTAAACTGCACTTGTACAGTGCTCATAGTATAGCTAAAGCCGTATGAAAGAGTAATAATACTGAGAAAATACAGGGCATGCATTGAAGCCAAATTTTAGAGTATTCAAAGTGAAATTAGGAAATTATCTATTATTTAAAAACAGCCATGGGAATGACCTTTCTTCATATGTTAGCAGAACATTAAACGAAAAAAGACTTTATCAACTCAGGCAGGCAGCTTAAGGTTCTCGCGGTTCTTCCAGCTGCGTAAAAAGCAAGCAAATTATGTTAGCAAGACTCAAAATACAGAAGCAATTGATCACTTCTTAATGAAGCCAATAACCAATCACTTCCTATTCAATCTAATTTTTTTTCTTCTTTCCAGGAAATGAATTGATTGCTTCCTATTAGGACAAGCAAGCCTGGAATATAAATGAAAAAAAGGGACATGGAAATGTACCTTTTAAAATAGTAGTAGAAAAAGTCAGCATAGAGGGCAGTCTGAATCAGGCCTGAAACCCAAGCTATTTTCAGCATTTTGACAAACATGCTAGTTAGTAATGATCTCCACAAGCAGAAGCACAAGTTGATGAGATAAACAGCAGAAAAAAACTTACGTATCCATCTGATTTTGTTCTCCGTGAAGAAACGATAAACCCAGTTGAGGATATATAGAGCTCGGTAAGCACTATATAGGAAATAAAACAAAAATATATATATCACCAGTCACCACCAGTAATCTAATCGAAGGAAACCCAGAGGGAGCAGACGAAATATGATGGAATTCAGTAAAAAGTAGAACAAAATTCTTCCAAATGTAAAACTAATTTACCCAGAAAAAAGAGGGAAAAGATGGCAATGATAAACATCATAGGCTAAAAAAGTCTTGAAGATTGCCATGCAGACATTCATGTATACTGTGTAAATAATGTAAGACTGAGCTTTGTACGAAACAAATGGTACAATTTAATCCATAACACTTTGATGAATCAAGTTGTTTAAAAATGAATATCAGAATGTGGAGAGTTGCAAAATATACACAACCGGATCTAACCCAACACATCTTTGAGAAAAGGCCTAATTTAGCACCAGCACTAACACTAATTCTAAACCAGTGACAACAAACGTTGCTGCAACCAATACATAAAATGAAACAATTAATTAACGATAGAACCATCATCATTTCAATTCATTGAGGAACTAATTCCTTAACCTCCGGTCTCAGCCTTCTGCTCTAAAACATTCTGCCAATAAATACTCAACTATAAACTTGAAATCTATGAACTTCTTTTTCCAACCTTAATTTCTCTTTTAATAATTATAGAAACCCAATTATTACTCTTACTGTATTAACATGAATTATTGCTGCAGAAAAAGGAGCAATCAAGAGTAAACTGGTTTATGCCAGTACCCTGCCACGGACCCATTCACTTTCTTGTGGTATGAATGGTTACGACCAATCTAGGTCAGCCATTTTGGGATCCTCTTCCCGCAATGCTGATATGAATATAATTTTTTGTCAACATAACATGTTTTGAGAACAACAGAAAGCACTTTAGTATCACAACTGTAATAACAACCAGAACCACTTCTCATACCACAAGAAAGTGCAAAAGGAATACGGAATATATTGACCAACTTTACTACATTGTACAATAGTAATAGATTGTTTCTATATTACATTTTTATTAGAAGTGGTTTCAAATAATTCAGGCAGTAAAAACATTTTTGGGTTATTCCAGCCCAGCACAACTCATTTTCACATACCATATCAATCTTTTGGATACAGAGACAAAGCTAAGGTTCTATGGAAATCTTTTGTTTTGGATTTTTTAGGAAAATCTGGGAATTAGTAATAGAAGATTTTGGTGTCGGTCACAAAAGAATTTCAAGACACTTACTTTCCAGCGCTTAAAATTGGAATAACACTATAGATTTTGGATGGCTTTGATACTTACAGAGTAGCCTGTGAAGGCATTTGATTTGATTGATTAGTTCTGGAACTGCGGCCAAGTTGAAACCAGTTTCTGTTAAGGATTTGTTATACCTCAAAACAGCTACATCACAGAAACATTCATCTACATACAGTTTTGAGGACTGCAACAGTTATTGGAGCAAATGGCACAATATGATCGATAGGATGAAAGAAACTAAGCTGTTTTGGGAACATAAAATGGCTTACCCAAGAAGGAAAACATAGTTTCCAGTTAAGTTGTCAATATTGCTTGACCTTTGCAGCAACACCAGTTGAGGCAAGATTGCCACAGCTTCAAGATAGATTGAGAAACTCCACAAAATCTGTCAAAACAGGGTGAGTCTTCCATCAGAAATCAAATCCTTTTTCCAAGTAAAAAGGTAATTTACTATGAAACCATAGTTGAATCTTACTTTCAAGCAAAGGAATAGATTCATACAAAAACCCAATTTAAAGGATTATATAGCTATCAAATAAATAGTTGACAAGAATATGACTAAGAGACAAATTTTACCGGAAATGGAAAATTAATAATTATTTACATTATTAAGACCTCTTTTCTAAGCAAACTGAACAACAAGAACAGTAGCAAAACCTGACTGTCCTACTAAAAGTTATTAAGCAACAAAAACTTGCCTAGAATAGCAAAAATGCGATTTCAGGTTTAAACAGTAGAAATTAAATGAAACATAACAAACTTCACATCAAATCTAAGATTTTTTATCTTCCCATCGAAATGAATCCAATGATATCATACATGCTCATATTTAGTCAAGTGACGACCCTTTGCAACAAAAGTACGTCAATTACTGTATTGTGATGACTCTACGCTATTTTACAAATTCCCAGATTATATAAAGGACCAAAAGTACAAGAACATTACTACACGGTAGATACCACCACATGAATCAGTGGGATTCATGATATATAGTCGTGTCATTCTGATAGATAAAGAAATCATTACAAGTGCTGAGGCAGTTATGCAAATTCTAGATATTGTATCATGAAGAATACACCAAGAGCAGCAAAAGAAACCAGTTGTAACCATGCTGGATAAACAACTATGGCACCTCACATGTAGCTAATTATTTGACAGCTTTATCATGCCAACCACTGACCATGAAGACAATAAATTGCTTAAGTTTCAGCGAAAAAGATAAATCAATCGTTTAGCCAACTTGTGAAGTCTACATATAGTTTAGTGCATCCTTCATTTGTAACAATTCTAATATCTAGGATGAGAGAAAGCTAATACACGAAAACTCCTAATCCATGATTAGATAAAACTCATTTACTAGAGCTCATTCAGAAACGAGATAATAAGCTCCTTCATTGTAAAGGAGATAATAAGTGCCTTCATAACTAGAGGAGATGACAAGCTCCTTGTTGTATTAATAGAAGACTAAGAAAAAGCTCCTATACTATAGCTCCTCTGTACTTTACCTGTTCAAAAAGAACAATAAATTTTTTCTATTTTCTATTCTATAAATCAACAATTGGTATTCGAGCTATAAAAGCAACATGGAGAATATATAATATTTTAAAAAATTATAAATCAGCTAAAGGACAGAACAGGTGAAAATCATCATCAATCTTTACTTGAAGATCCATTGCTATAGAGGGACGAACCAGCTTTCACATTAAGTCTTTTTATGGTGACTATTATATTAGTATTCTATATGTTTGTAGTAATATCCATATGTAGCAAATATGCAAGTTAGTCACTGAAATTGAAGTTTCCAAAGGGGACTCAAAAACATTCTAGTCACTTAAAAATGAAATATCCAGTATAAAATTTCAAATATGGCATAAAATGTGAAAGGTCAAGCATATGTGATAAAGTGAATCAGACTAGTGAATTACAACGGTATCGACTACAGAAAAATACAAATGCTTTACCATGGTCCAACCATGGATTCAATTTCAACAATAAGTTGTAGCATTTGTCAATTAGAATTGTTTCACTTTTTCATAGTTTAAATAGGTCATTTTCTTTAGCCAAAAGTACATTGAATGGGAAACAAATGAAGAAGAAGACAAGAAAATTTCGTACCTCAATAGTATTATACTCATGGGGAATCAACAAAGCCAAAACCAAACATGGGAGAATCAGGAAATAATGTCTAAAGGTGTCTTCATCCTTGTTATATGTTTGCTTCACAACTTTATGGTACCGCATATACCAAACAATAGCGATTGAAGTTCCAAGAAAGACTAGCTTCATTACAGAGTTGTAGAATGAGACGTACCTCGTGAACAGATCAAGGTAACGAGTGACAAAAATTATCACATAGAGTTCTTGAGTTTTAAGTGAAATTCCTAGAGCAAATAAAAGATATGTTAAGCACACAAGTAAGGAACCTCAGAGAAAAAAATATAGCACAGATATTTTCAAAATCTATGAATTTATTAAAAAAAAAAAAAACAGTGCATCATTTCATTGAAGATTACAAGAAAATTAATAGGAGATCTAATTTTATGGATCTGGATCTTACGCAAAAATGAAAGAATATACAAATTTTCAAGAAGCATCAAAGAAACAATAACAAAATCTTAGACATCCAGAAACCTATCCCCTCTTAAGTCTACAAAATAACTAAATTATAAGTCAATCAAAATTCTAGCTTTCTGATATAAAAGCAACTCAAAATTTAATGGAGCATCAGTAAATAATGCACGCATTAATTTTCCACTGAATACATATCTCCTAAAACTATAAAAGATGGCAACATTGATAAACATTGAATTTAGAGAACATGTTAAGCTAAAACCTATGTTCCCAGTCCGAAGCTAACAAAGTCCTCAAGCACTACTGCTTGAACAATTTCCAAGAAAATAAAAAAGACAAAAAGTGGAACATGGATTATTTGAGGTGACAAGATTTTAGTTGCAGGTTGAACATTACAAATTATCCAAGAACCCTATGATAACGAAATTACTTCAAATAAATATAAGCAAAAATACAAATAATATAATAAACAGAACCAAAATAAGAATAGCTTTGAAAATGAGAACCGATTTTATGGTTGAAATGCTACAATGTACAAGACCAGCAACCTTCAATCAAGCGTTAATTCTACAAACAACAAAAGCTTTTATGAACAGGTCCTTATAGATTTTGGAAACTAAAGTTTTATAGTTAATTCTTCTAACTACATAGAGTGAACAAACAAGCTCTTAAATCAGGTAGGCTGAAGAACTCAAAATGTAAACTAAAAGCCTCTTAAACTCTAGTATAGAAACAAAAATTTAGCAGAAATTACATATTAAGGACAATTAAAAATTAGAATAAAAAATTACTGATGAAGAAAAGTTCCAAACATAAAAATTACACACTCTCCTGTCAAGTACATATTCTTATCAAACAATGAAAAAGTTGAGAAATGAAGCTAAAAAACGCTCTCCAGAACCTGGTATTTACATCTTTAAAATGGTAAACTAAAAAAAAAAAAAAAACTCATGGAAATTCAACCAAACACCCACATTCAACTCTTCAACAAACCAATAAATTCATTAAACGCCAAGCAAAAACAGCAAATGGGCATCTAAAAATGGGGTCAAATAGTCCAACCGAGAACAGCGCAAAAAAGGAATCAAAACCCAAACCAAACAAACAAAGGCAGAAAGCAAAATAAAACCTGCACAGGATTTCATTGTACGAATTTTGAGGAGAAGGACCACTATGCTGAGGAGGTGGGTCATGTCGCCAGCCAATCTAAACGGATTCATGATTGATTTGGGGTGCTTTTGCTCACTCTTTTTGTTTGATTTTTATTTGGTTTTGTTTTGGATTCTTCGTTTTGCTTTTTCTTCTTGTTTTGGTTTCGGTTTTGCAGAACAAAGTGCTTCATTGGGGGTCATGCTTTTTGAACGGGGTTTAAGGTTGACAAAAACGGTTATTTACGCGCCTTTGAGGTGCGTGGCCGTCGACTCCACTCTGGACTTTGTTTCAAGACTTGACTTTAAAAGTAGAACAAATATTTTTAAGAGTTACAATGACAAAAATGTCCTCAAGTTGGATTTTGTTTGAAGACATGACTTTAAAAGTAGGCTAGAATAAATAATATTAATATATATTTTTTTTTTACAGTAAATGACAGAATTCTCCTCCAGTTTTCGAAATTATTATAAATCATTCTTGCTTTAAGTCTTAAGTAACAAGATAAATGGTTTGAGGGTAATTACGTAAATATATTTTGACTTACAGTAGTATAATTCTTAGCAGCAGAATAACAGTTATTAATAACAAGTTATCTTGATATTTAGAGTTGGGGAAGAATAACAAAGTAGAATTTAAAAATTAACAAAAAATCTCTTTAGGTTTGCTAATTTACTAAACACTCTAATATATAAAAATTTTATAAAATAATAAAAACACCCCCACCCACAATTGTCAGATTCCGGTCACTACTGCCAAAATTTGACGTTACAACGCACGACCAGTCGGATCTGGCTATTCGTGGGACGATATGGCCTATTTCGGCTAAATCCACCACGGATCTAGTCGGAAAATGTTATATCTATAGTCAGATCTGGCCGTCAGTGACTGCCAAAGATATGGTCGAAAGTCATATCTTGGCCATCGTTGACGACCAGCTCGGCCAAAGATCTGGTCGAAAAATGATATCGATACACTGCCGACCAGATCCAGCAAGTAGTGTGTCATTATACCAGATTCCGGCCACCTTCCGGCAGTGGTGGCCGAAATTTGACAAATATGGGTGAGTGGGAGTGTTTTTGTTAATTTTTAAACTTTTTTTCTAAGGGTGTTTAGTTAAATTAATAAACTTAAGAGATTTAAAATAGTTGAAAAAAATATAATAGTATTTTGAGGATAATGAAACAAATAGTTTTTTTGAAGATGGGATTGGGAATAGGATATGAAAGATGGAAACAAAAGAACTCTAGAATACCTCAACAGAATTTTGTTATTTAATCAAACCTTTAGTTTAATCCTATTTTTAACGAATAAGAAAATTTGTCGTAGCGTTCCCAATATTTCAAAACAATAAAAATAGATCTTATTTAAGTGACAAAAATCGTCGTATAAAACTTTATGAATGACTTTGCCATCCTTATCGAAATATATTGAGGAAAACAATAACAATAATGCGTCATTTTATCTAGTATAGTTTAGCATGTATTATAATGACTTAGTTAAACGTTAGACCATTAATCTTTGTATGGTCTAACATAATTTAAAGTTATAGTCAAGGATCGAGAGATATATTTCAAACTCTCTTTATTTTATGTTTAATGACGATACAAATTACCCATCCATCCTTATATATGTATGATCTAATTTTGAAGAAAGTGTTATAAAAAAATATTGTTATAATATAATCAATTATTATATTAGTAACCGCAAATAATAAATCTTTTTAATAATTAACTGTCAATAAAATAAAAAGATAATACAACAAAATTAACAATATCAACAACTTGATCGCGTGTAGGAAATCCTTCAAAATGATAGGATGAGATCTGGAGAATATAACCTTAGGAAGAATGTCGATGCCTGTGTAACACACAGTTTCCTTAAAACAGATCCGCCTCCTTCATTTGAGTGCACAAGGATTTGAGCAATGTCTGTTTCCCAAGATACAATGACAGATGAATAGCAAGAGAAGTATCACTCTTCTATTTTAACAAACTGAATAAAGTTTTAACTCCAACAAAAGAAAACCTTAAAAAGTAGAAAAAAAATCAAAGATTGAAAGAGCTATCAAATTTTTTGGTGTGTTTGAAATGAGAGGAAGAACATATTTTTGCACTACTCAAGGTGGGACAAAACATTGAATTCCACCATTATTTTCCACATTTTCACTTTCTAATTCTTAAAACTTCCTCCGTTAATCCACTAACCTTTCACCTTTCAAATTCTCAACTTACGCCACTACTTTCATCCCATTTATTTCATTCAATTTAATAAAATATTCCAACAATCCCCCACATGAATGAAATTTGACAGATCTAGACACAAGACGCGGTGATGGAGTTTAAACGGTTGGACTTGCATAGGATAGATAGGTGTTACCCTTTGAACCTTCCCTTGTGAAAGTATGTTTACTTTACTGACTGATTAGTAGACATGATGTCCTTGAACTAATTTGTCATTTATGTAAATGATGACATAGTTCACACAAAAATCCTCCTTGACATTATTCAATTCTCATTATTATGTTCGTTTTGGCCATGAACATACCCCTAGTTCTGCGAGAAGTTCTTAAGAATTGAGCCCTATACAATCCACTTTAGAAGCAGCCATACTTCTTTCTCACATAGGTGATTTCTTTAAGAGTAACCCGCATTACTCTGCTCAGAAACCCGACGCATAAGAATCATTAAAAGCTTTTGCTTAACCTTATTCCTTACAGGCATCACTGTTTCATTTAATCATAGGAACGGACTGAGAGTACCTCTCACAATGATCTATCTAAGTTTTTATAATTAAGTTGTCTCTTTGAACCTAAATCTTGGGATCTCCAGTCAATTAGGTTGGGTTTCCATTATATCGACTTATTTTATAGGCTTTAGTCACATTCCTCTTGATGATTTTTCAACTACCTCTCTATTTAACCCTTTGGTTAGCGGATCCGCTAAATTATTTTTTGATTTCACATAATCAATAGAGATAATTCATGTTGAGAGTAGTTCTCTAATGGTATTATGTCGACGATGTACATGTCTAGACTTACCATTATACATATTGCTATGTGCCCTTCCAATTGCAGATTGATTGTCACAATGAATGCAGATTGCTAGCACAGGCTTTGGCCACTTTGGAATATCCTCTAAGAATTGGCCTAACCATTCAGCGTCTTCACCACACTTATCCAGAGTAATAAATTCAGATTCCATAGTGGATCTGGCTATAACAGTTTGTTTAGAGGATTTCCATGATACAGTTGCACCTCCTAGTGTGAACACATATCCACTAGTAGATTTTGAATCTTTTATATCAGATACCCAGTTTGCATCACTGTATTATTCGAGCACATTTGGATATCTGGTATAGTGCAGCCCATAACTACGAGTATACCGTAAATACCTAAGTATTTTTATTATTGCTTTCCAATGATCAGCTCTAAGATTACTCATGTATCTACTCAGTTTACTAACTGTGTAAGCTATGTCTGGTCTAGTACAACTCATTAAGTACATCAGACTTCCTATAATTCTTTAATACTCTACTTGATAAATATTCTCTCCTTTATTCTTCAATAGATGTTGGCTAGTATTAAAGGTGTTCTAGCCAAGCTAGAATCATCTTTGTTAAATTTTCCAAGAATTTTATCCATATAACGTGATTGACTTAAAATAAGCCCTTCCGAAGTTTTTGAAATTTTAATTCCCAATATTACATCAGCCAAACCCATATCTTTCATGTCAAATCTTGAATTCAACATATCTTTGAGCATGTCATCAACGTAAAGACATAAAATGACATAACTATCATTCGTTTCTTTAACATAGACGCATTTGTCACATTCATTGATTTTGAAGCCACTAGCCATCATAGCACTATCAAATTTTACATGTCATTGTTTTGGTGCTTGCTTTAATCCATATAAAGACTTGACCAGTTTACAAACTTTATTTTCTTGCCCTGGTGCAGAAAAACCCTCGAGTTATTCCATATAGATTTCTTCTTCCAAATCTTCATTAAGAAAATCTGTTTTTACATCCATTTGATGTACTTCTAGATTTCGCAAAGATGCAATCGCGAGTATCATCATAATGGAATTTATTCTCGTCATAGGAGAATATGTATCAACGTAATCTAGGCCTTCTTGTTGCTTGTATCCCTTAATTACAAGTCAGTCTAGCCTCGTACTTGTCAATTGAACCATCTACTTTCTTTTTCTTCTTGAAAATCCATTTGGATCCTAGAGCTTTACATCCCAGCGGAAGATCCACTAGTTTCCATGTATGATTTTGCAGGATGGAGTCAAGTTCATTCTCAATAGCCTCTTTCCACAAAGTCCTTCTGAAGATCTCACAGCTTCTTCAAATGTTTGAGGTTCATCTTCTAAAGTTAGAAAATCTGGACCAAATGATTTTATTGTCCTTGCTCTTTTGCTACATCTAGGTCCATTTTCAACTTCTTGACTGTTTTCAACCATAGTCTCATATGTTTGTTTAGAGAACTTGATCCTTCTTTGGATCTACATGGAAATACATGTTCTAAGAAAGATGCATTTCTAGATTCTATTATCGTGTTCTCGTGTATGTTTGGGATTTTGGACTTATGCACAAGAAATCGATAAACACTACTATTATGTGCATAGCCAATGAAGATGCAATCAACTATTTTTAGACCTATTTTCACCTTCTTTGGTGTCTGTACTGCTACTTTGGCAAGACACCCCCACACTCGCAAGTATTTATAGGAAGGTTTCCTTCATTTCCATAATTCATAAGGGGTTTTGTCTTCCTTTTTTCGGGGTATCTTATTTAAAAGATAATTAGCTGACAACACAGCTTCCCCCCACGTGTTTTGAGACAAACCAAAACTTATTAGCATTGGATTCATCATTTCTTTCAAAGTACGATTCTTTCGCTCAATAATTCCATTTGACTGAGGTGAATAAGGTGTTGTGGTTTCGTATATAATTTCGTGTTGTGCACAGAAATCACGGAACGGTGATTCATACTCACTACCTCGGTCACTTCATAACACCTTTATCTTTTTATTGAGTTGATTCTCAACTTCATTCTTATAAAGAATAAACTTATCAATAGCTTCGTCCTTGTTTTTTAGCAAATACACATAACAATATCTTGTGCTATCATCAACAAAAGTAACAAAATACTTATTGCCACCCCTTGTTTGTACAAACTTTAGGTCACAAATATCATTGTGAATTAAATCAAGAGGATTTGTGATTCTTTCAATACTATTAAATGATGACCTTGTCAATTTTGCCTCAACACAAGTTTCACACTTATGTTTGGAATCGATTTGGAAAATAGGTATGTGATTTAAGTTAATTAATTTACGCAAAGTATTATAATTAACGTGTCCTAATCTACCATGCCACACATAGGAAGACTCAAGCAAATAAGCAAAAGAAATTCTCTTATTAATGCTATTAGGTTTTACAACACAAATATTAAGCTTAAACAGCCTATCACTCACATAACCCTTTCCAACATACATTCCATTCTTTGACAAAACTACTTTGTCTGACTCAAGAACTATGCGGAAACCATGCTTGTTCAGCAAATAACCAAACATCAGGTTCTTACGGATTTGGCACATACAGAACAATGTTCAGATTTAGCTCTTTCCTAGATGTCATATTTAAGACCACCCTTCCTTGGCCTTCAATCTCTGAAGTAGCTGAATTTCTCATGTACAACTTTTCCCCATTCTAATTGGGTTCAAAGGAATTAAATAGTCTTTTGTCTAAGCAGACATGTCGAGTGGCTCCAGTGTCAAGCCACCATTCTCTTGGATTAGACCCAACCAGATTCACTTCTGAAACCACCGCAAAGAGACTTATGTTAGATACATCCTGAGTAATATTCTTCATAACATTTGTCTATTTGATTTGGTTTCTTCTTGGCAATCTACAATCGGAAGCTTTGTGACCCATCTTATCACAATTAAAACACTTGCCTTGGAACTTTTTTGGCTTCTTAGAGATGCCTCTTTTTGGCCCCAGCTTGGCCTTTTTTCCTATCTTCTTAGAATTTGAACTCTGACCATGCTCCATAACATTTGCTTTTGCTACTGCAGGAGTAAACCCTTTATTTTTAGAACTTTTGTTGTCTTCTTCAATCTGAAGTCTAACAATGAGTTCTTCAAGGTTCATCTCCTTTCGCTTGTGCTTAAGATAGTTCTTGAAATCTTTCCATGCGGGAGGTAGCTTCTCAATAATGGCAGCTACTTGGAAAGTTTCACTTAGCACCATCCCTTCAGAATGAACTTCATGTAAAATCAACTAGATCTCTTGCACTTGACTGATAATAGCTCTTGAGTCCACCATTTTATAATCGAGGAATCGTCCCACCACAAACTTTTTGGACCCAACATCCTCAGTTTTATATTTATGGTCTAAAGACTCTCAGAATTCTTTGGTCATTTTCTTCGAAGCGTACACACTGTACAATGAATCTGTCAGACAATTCACGACATAATTTCGGCACAAAAATTCATAATGTTTCTAAGCATCCACAGCACTGATAACTTGAACATCGTGCTCATCTTCTTTCAGCGTAGGAACATCCTCAATCAAGAGTCTCGCAAGATTCAAGGTGGTCAAATAGAAAAACATCTTTTGTTGCCACCTCTTGAAATGCATTCCACCGAATTTTTCTGGTTTTTCTGCATGGTTCATAGGAATAGAGAGGCCGGTGCCACATGAGTTGGTGTGGAAGCCACAACTCGGTTTGACACATCACCAGGGTTTGATTTAGATGTCATTTTCTAAAAAATCCAAACCAAAAAATTATGAGAAATGCTACATTTACACCACTTTTTTACATTACTCAAAAATTATTATGTGAATTTTTGAACAATAGTCAAAAGATAATTCCCAAGAAACACTGGAAGGGTCACAAAAGGTCCCTCTTAAAATCCAATCTCTTTAGACATAATTTCTCTAAATCGTACTGTTCAAATTTCACCATTACACTTTTACTACACAAGGACTGCAACCTTTGGGAATATCAAAACACAACGTTTTTAACAAAATAAACTACGATTACTAATAAAGTCAAATATATTTTTAGATTGTTATAAAATAATCAACTATTATATTGGTAACCGCAAATAATAAATCTTTTTAATAATTAATTGTCAATAAAATAAAAAGACAATTCAATAAAATTAATAATACCAACAACTTGATTGCGTGTAGGAAATCCTTCAGAATGATAGGATGAGATCTAGAGAATATAACCTTAGGAAGAATGCCGATGCCTTTGTAACACACAGTTTCCTTAAAACATATCCGCCTCCTTCATTCGGGTGCACAAGGATTTGAGCAATGTCTGTTTCCCAGGATACAACGACAGATGAATAGAAAGAGAAGCACCACTCTTCTATTCTAACGAACTGAATAAAGCCTTAACTCTAATAAAAGAAAACCTTAGAAACTAGAAAGAAAATAAGAGATTGAGAAAGCTCTCAAATTTTTTAGTGTGTTTGAAATGAGAAGAAGAATACTTTTTTATACTACTCAAGGCAGGACAAAACATTAAATTCCACGATTATTTTTCACCTTTTCACTTTCCAATTCTTAATACTTGCTCCATTGATCCACTAACCTTTCACCTTTCAAATTCTCAACTTACACCATCACTTTCATTCAATTTAATAAAATATTCCAACAGAAAGAGACTATATATAATCATTAAAACATTTTGTTTTATTTCAAATATTTGCTTGCTTGACAAAATTATATTATTAAAACCCTGGATAAGCTAATCACACAACGAAATGAATTTTAAGTGAAAAAGTAAGTTCAAATTTAAAACGGGGGAAAAGATGTGTAAACAAAATATTTAATTAAACTTAAAGAGCTATTTTCAATATTAAATGGGGCTTCAAAAATATAAAAAATTGTATATTTAGCAATAGGGATACTAGTAAAGCAGACAAGTGGTAAAATTCACTTCTCTTTACAATATTATAACATGAGAAGTTAAAGATATAATCCCCTTAAGGTATGATATAATAATATAAATTCCCGTGTAAGTTATTAAAAGTTATATTCTGATGAGTTAATAAATATTATTAAATTACTCTCCAACCATTTATTTTAACCCTTAAAACTTTATAATAAATACATTTTTGAATTTTTAAAATCTCATATAGGAATTTTTTTTTTTTTTTTTTATCACACCTCGAAGGGATAATATACTGACTCAGGTTAGCTTTTGCAGAATCCAGCCCACGCCCCACTTACATGGCATTATGTTTTGGGCCTTAATTGAAAGACTTGAGCTTCTTGTGCCCTTTTGAATTTTTTGAATCTTCAATATGATCTGGGATCCAATACGTGGAGACAGGTATCACAGTCATATCCGAATTTCACAAACCCGTGAATCTAGAATCTCCTTTGTTGACCACAGTGAATATTTTCTATACGTTCGCCAATGGCCAATGTCATCAGCAAATAATTTCTACAGTCACGGCACGGTAACGGACTCACGGCTACTAAGATCTCTCCAACCCATTGCATTAAATCGGTCTGTTTTTTTTTTGTGTAAAATCTATTACATCTCCAATTCACTACACCAAATATTACACAAAAAAAAAAATTTCTTAAAATATTCTTTTTTTTAATTGTAATAACCAATAATTAATCTATTTCACTCATTATTTTTTATACATTAATTAATATTAAGAATGATATTTTATTAATAATAATTACTTTAAATTATACTAATTTAATAAATTAAGCTTTATTTAATCAAATAAACATTATATTTAATACAAAAAAAAATTACATATAATAATGATACCAAAAAAAAAAAAACAACAACATACAAAAGTAAAATTCTATATTGATAGTAATTTAATTTTCTGAATTAGTATGTTCTTCCCACAAATGATCAATTAATGTATTTTGAAGAGCATGGTGAGCCTATGTTCTTTCTATATTTTTGATGATCTTACAGGATCCGAATTAATCTACCGAAATACTAATGGTTATTTTAGTTTATGTTGTATTTTTTTTAAAATTTTGTGTTTTAAATTAGTGTTAATTTTTTTTTGAGTTATTGTAGTTTAATATTTGCATTGAATAAAGTTTTGTTTTTAATTTTTAATCATTTTTTGAATTATATCATTATTATGAACTTATTATTTAAATATTAATATAAATAATAATCATATTAACTTAAATTCAAATAATAAATAAAATTTTTTGCTGCATGAATAGTACCACGCCAATTTGGTGTGGGTGAACATTGCCATGCCAAATACTGTTCATCTACACCAAATTGGTGCAGCGAATACTCTGCATTGGAGCAGCTTTCACGCTATTTTGGCGTTTTTCACACCAAAATAGCGTGGATTGGAGATACCCTAAGGGCATCTCCAACCCACGCCAAAATGGTGCAAAAACAACCAAAAACCCACGCTAATACTCGCCATTTGGCGCGTGCTACAGTGCTGCGCCAAAATGGCGCGGTACTAGCAAAAAATTTATATTATTTTAAATTTTGGTTTTTTTGTTTTTTTTTTTTAATTTTGTTAAGTTAATTTGAGTATTAAATTTACACAAAAATCACACCAAATTTGAGTATTTGTTAATTTATTGATTATTATTTATAATAATAATTTATAATAATGATATAATTAAAAAAATGATAAAATTAAAAATAGAACTTTATTCAATGCAATATTAACTACAATAACTCAATAAAATTAACACTAATTTAAAAACCTAAAATTAAAGAAAATACAACATAACTAAAAATACAATTTAGTATTCCGGTAGATTAGTTCCGGATCCAGTAGATATCAAAATATTGAAAAAACTTGAATAGATAACACATCTTTTTTTTTTTTTTTGTATCATTTTATATTAATGTAATGTTTTTCTCTATTAAATGTAATGTTTATTTGATTAATAAATGCTTAATTCATTATTAGTATAATTTTCAAAATATTATTATTTAATAAAAATATCATTCCCAATATTTAATTAATATATACAAAAATAATGAGTGAAATAGATTAATGTTGATTATTACAATAAAAGAAAAAAAGAATATTCAAGGAATATTCTTTTTTGTGCAATATTGGTGTTATGGGTTGGAGATGGAATAATGTTTTGCCCCAAATTTTACACTAATTTGGTGCAATTTTGCACTAAATTGGTGCAATGGTTGGAGATGTCTAACAACTAAATAAATGAAGCGAATTAAATAATATTAATCATTCCATAATTTCCTACATGACTCATCAAATCAAATCTATTTTCTTGGCTGTCACCAACATTAAAATTAAAAAAAATTATTTTTGTTTTTTGTTTTTCAAAATAAATAAAAAGAACCCTTTTAAAATTTTAATTACTTAATTTAAAATACAATAAATTATCATATAATGTCATAAAATTGTAAATCTCTTAATGAGGTTATGAACCGTTACATAAAATATTAAATATGGTACAATTTATTAATTAAATATGTAACCACATGCTAGTATAACTCAATGCCTTACAATAAATTTCATTCAAAGTACTTTATTATATTTAATGTATTTAGTTGTTTTAATTTAAAATACTGTCTCTAAACTGTATTATCAACACATAAAATTATTAACACTTTTATAAATTTGTTTTAATCCAGTACGAGATTTGATTATATGTAGATTCGAATTTATTAATCAACGGTTTAGAAATTGTTGGGTAATTATTAAAAATAATTATCTCCACTGTGGTTGTCAAGTTTATTAGATTGTATTAGGTCGAAAAAATAGTCTAATATTTATTAAAAATATATAGGATAATCCCTTCTCAAAATGCTAAAATACAAATATAGTATTATACATGGTAAATTTATTTATTAAAAATATAGTTCGTAATCACTTAGTTTACAGCTAAATTTGTCGTAAATAATACATATTAAAAAATGTTCATAAAAGTTTCGATTCCGTTGGGTTCATTATTCTGATAGTTTTTAGAATAATCTTTTGAAAAAAATTAAATTGGACGAGTATTACAATGTAGAATTTGAAAATTAACAAAAATATCCCTTATTTTTATTTATTTACTAAACATTATATAAAAATATTAAATTAACAAAATACTTCCAATCTGCCCATTAAATACGACAGTCAACCACCACCGTTGGAGGTTAGTTAAGTATTTTTGTAATTTCTAAAAAAAAATATTTAAGTATAGTTATTTAAATTAACAAATTTAAAAAATTTAAAAAAATTAAAAAATATAAAATAATATTTTTAAATTAATATTTTTATTATTTAACTTTTTTTGATAATACTAATACCACTTCCCCCAAAGACCCGGAGCATTCAACATTTGTCAATATCACACTAAATAATACACTCTCTCCTATTAATTAAATCACCACAAAACGTCCAAAAAGTCTAAAAAGATCCCCGTTCCCTGTAATCCCATAAAATCCTATGCCACCCCACGTACATCCCTAAACCCGCAACCAACACACCCCAAACCCAAAACCATCCTCATACTTAATTAAAAATTATAAAATAACATTTAAAAAAAATGTAAATAAACCACAATTAAAATCTCATTCTTTCCCTCTCCTTCAATTTTAAGCTGTCATTTATACCTCTTCCCTCTATATAATAAGATAAATGATGTAATCTTTTTGAAACAAAGTTTCAACTTCTTTTTAGTTTTTATTTTTCAAATTTTTATATAATTAAAATAAAAAAAATATATATTAGATAAAATTATTGGAGCTTTTATTTGGGACGATTCAGGTGAGATCTAACTTTGTATTCACTCATGGGATCAGTTGGTTTGAGGGAGACCATCACGACTCATCTCTTCTCGTAATCATACATCCCTTATCAGTATTAGACAACTATTTTCGAGCACATATTTAGATTCAACCTCAATGAGAAAAAAAAAAAAAAAGGACACCTAACAATGTATCTTCACAACCAAGAACTATGACATCAAAAGTAATTGACTTTTTGTGTACATCTATTACCTTTGGAAACCCTGGTTCATTTGTTACTTTCTCTAAACCTTGAAGAGGAAATTGTTATAAACTCTCTAATCTCATACAACAATAACTTTACCTATAATAAATCCATTTTGATCCCTCAAGTATTTAGGTTCTTATCGATATAAACCTTTGGTTTTTTTTTTTTTTTTTTTTTTAAGTCTAACATATCCTTAATTTGTTAATTTTTATTTTCTTAAATCAATGAAATTGTTCTTAATTTTTACCAAATTTGCAGTTAGGAGCCATTTTATTTGTTTTATAATTTTATTATTTTAATTTCATTTACTTAGAAATATTTAGGGTATTTTAGACTTTTATAAAAGACGAAAGATGCCACCTTCCAATAATATAACCCCCTGTTTTTTCACTCTTTAGAATCATTTTTCTGTTATCCTATTTGGATTGAAAAAAAAAAAGAATATGTATTTTTTACTTTGTGATCATTATTTTGAAATTAATCCGAATCAAATAAGATTTTTTTTTTATGAAAATGAAAAGTGGCGGACTTGTTTTTTATATCCTATTATAACTTTTTTCCAACTTTATTCAACTAAAAATTTACATTTCACAATAAAAAATTTATAAATTAACAAACACACCCCCACCCACCCAAGCCACTGACGACCGCCCACAACCCCGCCAAAGCGATGCACAATCGGCTGGATTTGCGGTTATGCATAGATCTTATAGTTTCCGCAAGATTTATGGCCCAAAATCCGGCCTTCGTTGATGACCAGATTGCCGTTGACGATAGCCATATTTTGGCCGTCGTTGACAACTTTATTTTTCTTTTTTTTTTTTGGTGGGGGGGGGGGGTTGTTATTTTTTAAAGTTTTATTATGGGGGTGTTTTTGTTAAATTTTAAGTTTTATTGTGAGGGTGTTTATCTAAATTAATAATGTAGGGAGTTAAAATAATTTAAATATTTTCAAAAATGTTTTCATAAAATACAAACAATTATTCAGTATTTTATCCACACTTGACATAATTTTCAAATATTATACAAAACACATTCTCAGAACCCTATCCTATTTTATTCAATCATGTCTTATCATATTCAAATAGTTTTTCAAATAACATTTTTTTAAATAACCTACCAAACCCCTAAGTGTTATATCAGATTTTACTGATCTTATGTTGCTTTGGCCATACTTCATGGAACAAATAGATTTAACAACTCAGGTTACGTTACCCTATGTACCTCCCTAAATCTGCAACCAAACATCTCTTCTAGGGTGAGCGGTTCCGGGTACCCTCCATTTTCCAAGGGAACTGGAACCGGAACCGCACAGTGCATGTTCCCAAAAAAAGGAACCGAAACCGGAACCGCGCAGTGCAGGTTCTTCAATTCAAGGAACCAGAACCTAAAATCAGGTTCCGGTTCCTTTCGGTACCCTATAAAAACAATTACCCCCTATTAGTTTAAAAAATGACAAATACCTTAAAGTTTACAAATACACCCCTAACAAATATGCTATTGGGTTTAGGGTTTAATTATAAGTAATATTATAATTAATTAAATTGTTAATCATTTAATTAAGTATTGTAATATATTTATAATGTAATGTTATAATGAATTAAATAATCATCCTATAAATCATAATTTAATATTATAATTATAAATTTCAATTATTTAATTAATATACTAATGGTTATAATGGAATTATAATTGAGTAAGTAATCATTATAAATATATATAAGGAATTTTAATTAATTAAATTTTTAATCATTTAATTAAACAATGTAATATATAGTAATTTTCTAATGTTTATAATGTAATGTTATAAATTCATAACTAATTATGTAATCATTTAACTTGTAATGCTATAATTAAGTAAGTGATTAATATAATGTAATTAATATGTTATAATTTAATTGAGTAATTATTAATTATAATGTAATTCTTAATTAATGTTTATAATGAAATGTTATAAGTAATGTTATAATTAATTAAATTTCTAATCATTAATTAATATGTGCTAATGTTATGTAGTAAATTAGTAATTACTAATGTTTAAAACATAATATCATAACTCATACAATTAAGTATCATTTAATTATGTAATGTTTAATTAATTATGTGTTCATACTATAATGTAATATTAGTGAATTAAGTAATCAGATTTAGATCTTAATGTTATATTATAATTAATTAAAATTTTAATCATTTAATTAAGTAATGTAATAATAATAAGGTATAATTACTAATGTTTATATGTGATGTTATAATTTATAACTATTAAGTAATCATTTAACTATGTAATACTATAATTAATTAAGTTACATAATATAATTATATAATATAATGTAATAATGTTTATATTAATGTTTTAATATATGTTATAGTCAATTAAATATCATCTAATTATGTAATATTTAATAAATGTATCAACTAATCATACTATAATGAAATAGTAAATGTTACAATGAATTAAGTAATCATACTATAAGTATTAATATAGTATATAATTAATTTGTTTATAATAGAATTTATATTAATTAAGTAATCATTTAATTATTGTAATGATACAATTAGTTACGTAATCGTAATGTTGTAATTAATTAAATTTCTAAGCATTTAATTAATTATTATGCTAATGTTTATGTAGTAAATTAGTAATTAGTAATATTTATATTAATGTCATGATCAATTAAGTAATCATTTAATTATGTAATGTTATAATTAATTATATAATCATACTATAATGTAATGTTATAGTGAAACTATTAAGTAATTAATTACAAATTTTAATGTATATTATAATTAATTAAAATTTTAATTATTTAATTAAGTTTGTATTAATGTTTATAATAAATGTTATAATTACTAAGTAATTATACTATAATCTATAATGTAATGCATAATTAATTAAATTTCTAATTATTTAATTAGTAATATACTAAATGTTATAACTTATAAGTCAATTAATTAAGTGTAATCAATTAATGTAATGCAATAATTAATTATACTATAAATCAATTAAATAATATTATAAATTATAATTAATTAAGTAATTATTAACTATAATGTAATGTTATAATTGATTAAATATGATATTAACTATAATATTAATTTATTAATGTTTATCAATTTATCATATATAATTAATTAATTACTAATTTATTATAGATATACTTAGAATTGATAATTGAGTAAATCTAAATATATTATTACTCAATCAAATAAACTATTTTATTCAAAAATAATTCTATTAATAACATTAAAAATGTAAACACTTTTAATTGGATCATAATTCCAATTATCACTTAATTAATCAAACTTTAATATAATGTATTATAATATATTAAGCTTTTAATTGGTGTAATTTATATGTAATAAGTAAATTGTATTCGTATATTTATTTAATTAGGTTATTCTAAAAATTTAACTTTTTCTATTTTAATTTTTTATATGTAAAAAAAGAAACCCTCCATTTTCACATTTCACAAATATTTCATTGTAGTCCAGGTTTCAAAACAGGTTCAAATAGGTTCCAAAATCGGTTCCAACTGGGTACCCCTTACAGGTCCAAAAATCGGTTCCAAACTGGGTACCCTTACAGGTTTAAAACTGGGTACCTTTTTACAGGTTCCGGTTCTCCACAACACGAACCGGAACTAGAACCGAACCAGACACCATAGTCATCGTCCAAAAAATTGAAACCGAAACCTACTCACACAGTACTGGTTCTGTTTCCGATTCTACCCCGATTCCGTTCTATCCGCTACCCTGTTCTCTTCAAACCCGCCCAAAACCCCCATCCTCCTCTAAATTAAAAATTAATTAATTAAAAAAACATTTAAAAAAAGAAGCAGCAAAATCGTAAATAAACACAATTACAGTCTCATTCTCTCCCTCTGTGCTTCATTTTTAGCTCTCTCCCATCCTTCCCTCTCTCGCTCTGTCTCTATATAACCCTCTGTGAGTCTGTGACTCTTCCTCAACACTCTCTCTCTCTCTCCTTTCTCTCTACACACCACTCGAATCAAAATCTTTCGTCTTTCCTTTTTCGAATTTCTCTCTTTTATTTTTTGTTTTCGTTTTTCTCTCTTAGGGTTTCGCTTTCGTCCGTACACCTTCTATGGTTTACTACTTGACAGTCCTTGCTCTCTCGACAGTGTTGTCTTTGCAACTGAGATTACTCGATTTCATTTCACCGCCATGGCGGCCGAGAAGCTTCGAGATTTGAGCCAGCCGATTGACGTCGCCTTGCTTGACGCCACGGTTCGCCTTCTACGCACCGATCTAAGGAAGAAGTGAGCATTTCCTTTTCTCCGCTTTTGGTTTCGTTTCTGTTTGTTTTTCCAGAAAGTTAGAGGGATAATTGGTGGTTTGTGCGGATGTTTTGGGTGTAGTGGATGTGTGGTGTTCTGAGGAGTTGCGGAATAGGAAGGGATAATTTGCGTTTGTTGGAATGTTTTGTGTTGTTTAGTTTAGGGTTAATTGTGAGGGGTTCTGAAGGGGAATGAGCTATTTTTTCTTTGTTTTCCTCTAGCATTGTCTCTCTCTTTTTCTTGAGAAAGTTACTGAAATAGCGGAAAATTGGTGTCTGCTGGAGTTGCTTGCGTGGTGCTGGCGGAAATTTAATTGCAAGGGGAAGTTTGCGTGTTTTTTCTGTTTTTTATTTTTCTTAACTGTTGTATTGTTTGCTTTTAGAATTGCTTGAGACGAGGGATTATTGGAATTGTTTATCTTTTTTGGGTTTTATGGGTTTATGCATTTAGTGTATTTTAGTTGTTCTCTTTATGTAATTTCCTTTTTGTTGTCCAGAAATGAGTGAAAATGAGGGCATATTAAACGTTGGACTATTGGGTTTAGAGCACATTCTCTCTTATGGCAGCACATAGTTTGATTATTATTATAATTCAGGGTAATTTAGAAAGTGAGGGAAAAGGGGCAGATTTGAAGCTCTTTCTTCAAGTGTTTTTCATGTGACAACTGAGATTTTAATTCTCTAGGCTCCAAAATTTTGAACGAAGTGAGGTTCCAATTTTATGGTTCAATACGCACAAGACTTTTACTTATAAGGCTGACTTTATGTCAGTGTTTTACCCCTCTTCCTTCAGGTGGTTTTTATGTGACAACTGAGATTTTTAATTCTCTCACTCTAGTTCCAATGTTCCAAAATTTTGGACGAAGTGAGCTTCCCATTTTTATGGTTCATACGCACAAGACTTTTACTCAAGGCTGACTTTTATGTCAGTGTTTTCCCCTTCCCCCTCAAAGTTACGGAAAATGATCGAGATAAAACTCTCAATGTCTAACTGTTTTTTGAATAATGGTTTTTTTATTGGATTTAATGTGTTTACTTTAGTGGGGTTTTGTATGAGTGCTGTTTTTTTGTTGTCTATTGGTTGAATAGGAGGACATTTGAAGGTTTTGGCCTTTTTTTATTTTTTTTTTTATGGGTTTTTATTAAGTTCAGTTTTTGACATCTCTACTGAGTGTCAGGAAGAGAACCATTTAATATTATTGTTGTGGGGCTTAGTGACTTTCATTCCTTGATTATTGGAAATTTCAATTAGGTTTATTTTGTGTATTTGTAGAAGATTCATTTTTGGGTCTAGTTTTGAACTTAAGTTTGCTAATTGAGTTTGGGGATTTCTTGGTTATGTCTGGATGTGAAATATTGTTGGCTGATTGGAATTATTATATTATCTTTTTTAAATTGTTGATGTCACTGAGATTTATGTGCAATTTAGATGAATGTGCACGTGCATGGTAGCGTTGATTGTTAATTGGTGTTTTTTACAAATTGTTTGTTCATTTATGCTTTCTTTACTTGGTTCAGGGTGGCAAGTGATGCTTTGATTGTCTTCTCATGATGCTGCTTGCATCTGTTAGCAATTATAGACATCTTTGAAGTTATTATCTGCTTAGTATAGTTATCTTTGTCCAAAATGCCTTTGACTGCAAATCAACAATTGACTGAGGTTGGGTGTGTTAGTGAACATGATACACCGCCGATGCCAGTATAGGTCCAATGAATCCTGAGGATGAGGTGAAGAAGAGGATGAGGAAGAAGATGTAGAGTTTAATCCTTTTTGAAAGAACTCCTTCACCAGAAGCTTCTTCAAGCTTGAGCTCTGAAATTGTTGGAGATTCTGACCATGCTGAGGAGGAAATCACGATGCAAGCGAAAGTTTCTTCTAAAGGACCATGTGAAAAAACTGAACGCAGAATGAGTTGTCCTAGAAAAACTAAGAGAGAAAATCTTTATTAATCTCTCAATCAGAAGCAGAACGGTTGGAGAAAAAGAATGACTCAATAGCAGTGGGGTTGAGGTTTATGAAGGCATGGTAGGAGATCTGGGTAACTAAAACTTGTTGAAGCCCATGATGGATTTAGATGATGAGGATGCCATCTGTAGGCGCACTAGGGCCAGGTATTCACTTGCAAGTTTCACACTTGATGAGCTTGAGGCATTTCTTCAGGAAACAGATGATGATGAGACCTTCAAAATGTTGACGATGAAGAAGTATCGGAAGTTCCTGCTGCTGTATTGAAGGGTGAAGATGGTGATGCTTGTCAACCCAGGGAATGAAAATATTGATGATGAAGATGAGGATTGATGCAGATTTTGAGATAGAGCTTGAAGAGATGCTTGAGAGTGACTATGATAGGTATAACAGAGAAAACCGAAAAAGTGAGCGCGTGGACGACGGCCAGAGACTAGGCAGAATAGACGCCAAAAGCCTCGCACAATATAAAAAGAAGCTTCTAGAACAGACAAAGGGCCATTGCGTCCCCTCTTACCAGTTTTGCCTAATGTACTGCCAGTTGTCCCTTTCCCTTCTGTAATGGGAAAACTTTGATACCTGGACTGCTCCACCTGCATATCTTCCACAGCAGAAGATACTTTAATCAATGGCTTCACTCCACATCAGATAGCCCAGTTGCACTGTTTAATGCATGAGCATGTGCAACTTCTTATTCAAGTGTTTTCACTTTCTATTCTGATTCTTCTCGCCAGCATATTGCCTCCCAGCTCAAGGATTGATTTTGAGATCTTCACAAACGTGATAGCAATAGCATTCAGAAGTGAGCCGTATCCTGATATTTACTTCCGTCCTCCTTACACTTGTTCATCTGTGCCAGATACAGTCCTCCAGTTTGGCCCAGGACAAAGCGCCTTTGATTCATCTCTCAAACTTTAAAGGGCTATTTTTGGGTGCCATCAGTAAGTGGTCCGGTTCTATCTGTTCTGGATGTAGCTCCGCTTAAATTAGCTGGAAAATATATGGACGAAGTTTATACTGGTATGTCATGTAGAAGTATCAAATTTATTCTTCATATTTTGCAATGATTTGCTTTTTGTCAGGTTCACTTTTGAAATTGTTATCATTGATTAATTATTTTTCTGACAGCCATCCAAGAGTATCGAAAACGTTGTTTGGAATTCAGTTCTGATACTTGCTTTGAAAGAGAACCTTTGTTCCCTTTTCCTTTTACATCATTTGCTCAAGCTATGCTGAAGCTTCAAAAGAAAAAACTCCCTCATCTACCAACACAGTACCATCTTCTCCCAGTGAGCAACCAACAAAGAAGTCACTGGCAGTTGCACTTGTCGAAAGTACAAAAAACAATCAGTTGCTTTAGTCCCTAAGGAAATTTCCAAGTTAGTGCAGAGGTTTTTTCCCTTTTTTAATCCATCATTATTCCACACAACCCACCCTCTATGGCCATTGCAAATCGGGTGCTTTTTACTGATGCAGAGGATGAGTGAGTTTCATGCTTCTTTGCCTTTTCTTGGGTGATTGACTGACTTCTTGCTAAACCGGTTTCTTCTAATTTTTCTGTTTATATTGAAATTTAATACAGATTGTTGGCACTGGGGATGATGGAATATAATTCAGACTGGAAGGCAATTCAACAACGCTTTCTTCCTTGCAAAACTAAACATCAGGTAGCTATACCTTGTTCTGTATAACAAGTACAACATTTCCTGGTAATTTTTATTTATAAAAAAACTGTAAACTTGTCATTTCATGTGCTTGTCCATAAGTCATGCACTTTCTGCTAAGGAATAAAGGAATAATATGCTGTAGCAAAGAATAGGCAAGTCGCCTTCACTCTTTTTCCCCCCCCTCCAAACTGCTATATGTATAGAAAAGTAGTATTTACTTCTGAAATGGGGTGTTCTGGTGACTAGCTTTCTAAAATATTATTTGGCTAGTGGCTTATGATATGTATATATATAGTACTATTTTATAAGACCCTTCCTAGTTAAAATTTCATGAACATTTATTTTCTAGAAGCATTCAAGGTCTCACTATTGTTTTTTTTTTCATCCATTAAAAGATGTGGTACTTCCTCTACTCAAGGATTAAATTTACTGCAGTGATACATTTGAAATTTTTCTTTGAAAAGCCTTAGCATTTGTTGTGAATAATTAAGAGAAACTCTCATTTTGCTTTCGTTGTTGCTTTGTTGTCTAATGAGTAGAGGACATTGACATTTATGGCATACTGAATGTTGCTAACCCTCCCTGTGGTTCACAACTCCTTGTTGATATAATGTGACATTCTGTATATTATTCCTTTTGAGATACTGATTTGGTGTCTACGTGTAAAGAGATGTTACAATTGTCAACTAAAAGTGAGTGAAATAGCATGTTCTAGTTGATCCAGAACTGTGAGTATGCCATTTGAGTTATGAGAGCTAGTATTTTACCTTGATAATAATTAATAAATGCTGATTATCTTTTCATGTGTGGTTAAGGTGTGATTTCTTTGTGATGAGTAAAATGTTCTGGTTGAGCTTTAATTTTAGGGAATTTAGTTTTTGTGTTGGGTTAGATTGATATGGTCACTCCATGCTGCATTTTTCCATTATGGATGTTGTTGGACTATGATCTTCTTAGCTTTTAAAAATGTCTTGCTGATCAAGACTTGCATTGTTTATCAGTTTAATATTCTTCGAATGGTATTCTGAAGGTAGTGTTCTTGGGGANAACCATTTATTTTAACCCTTAAAACTTTATAATAAATAAATTTTTGTAATTTTTAAAATCTCATATAGGAATTTTTTTTTTTTTTTTTTTTTATCACACCTCGAAGGGATAATAATACTGACTTCAGGTTAGCTTTTGCAGAATCCAGCCCACGCCCCACTTACATGGCATTATGTTTTGGGCCTTAATTGAAAGACTTGAGCTTCTTGTGCCCTTTTGAATTTATTTGAATCTTCAATATGATCTGGGATCCAATAACGTGGAGACAGGTATCACAAGTCATATCCGAATTTCACAAACCCGTGAATCTAGAATCTCCTTTGTTGACCACAGTGAATATTTTCTATACGTTCGCCAATGGCCAATGTCAATCAGCAAATAATTTTCTACAGTCACGGCACGGTAACGGACTCACGGCTACTAAGATCATCTCCAACCCATTGCATTAAATCGGTCTGATTTTTTTTTTGTGTAAAATACTATTACATCTCCAATTCACTACACCAAATATTACACAAAAAAAAAAAATTTCTTAAAATATTCTTTTTTTTAATTGTAATAACCAATAATTAATCTATTTCACTCATTATTTTTTATACATTAATTAAATATTAAGAATGATATTTTTATTAAATAATAATTACTTTAAAAATTATACTAATTTAATAAAATTAAGCATTTATTTAATCAAATAAACATTATATTTAATACAAAAAAAAATTACATATAATATAAAATGATACCAAAAAAAAAAAAAACAACAACAATACAAAAGTAAAATTCTATATTGATAGTAATTTAATTTTCTGAATTAGTATGTTCTTCCCACAAATGATCAATTAATGTATTTTGAAGAGCATGGTGAGCCTATGTTCTTTCTAATATTTTGATGATCTTACAGGATCCGAAATTAATCTACCGAAATACTAATTTGTTATTTTAGTTTATGTTGTATTTTTTTTTAAATTTTAGTGTTTTTAAATTAGTGTTAATTTTTATTTTGAGTTATTGTAGTTTAATATTTGCATTGAATAAAGTTTTGTTTTTAATTTTTAATCATTTTTTGAATTATATCATTATTATGAACTTATTATTATAAATATTAATATAAATAATAATCATATTAACTTAAATTCAAATAAATAAATAAAATTTTTTGCTGCATGAATAGTACCACGCCAATTTGGTGTGGGTGAACAGTGCCATGCCAAATACTGTTCATCTACACCAAATTGGTGCAGCGAATAGCTCTGCATTGGAGCAGCATTTCACGCTATTTTGGCGTTTTTCACACCAAAATAGCGTGGATTGGAGATACCCTAAGGGCATCTCCAACCCACGCCAAAATGGTGCAAAAAACACCAAAAACCCACGCTAAATACTGCGCCATTTGGCGCAGTGCTACAGTGCTGCGCCAAAATGGCGCGGTACTGTAGCAAAAAAATTTATATTATTTTAAATTTTGGTTTTTTTGTTTTTGTTTTAATTTTGTTAAGTTAATTTGAGTATTAAATTTTACACCAAAAATCACACACAAATTTGAGTATTTGTATTTATTTAATTTGATTATTATTTATAATAATAAATTTATAATAATGATAAATTAAAAAATGATGAAAAATTAAAAATAGAACTTTATTCAATGCAAATATTAAACTACAATAACTCAAATAAAAATTAACACTAATTTAAAACCACTAAAATTAAAAGAAAATACAACATAAACTAAAATAAAATTTAGATAGGTAAGATTGTTCCGATCCAGTAAGATCATCAAAATTTGAAAAAACTTGAATAGATAACCCATCTTTTTTTTTTTTTGTATCATTTTATATTAGATGTATGTTTTTCTATATTAAATGTAATGTTTATTTGTTAAATAAATGCTTAATTCTATTAAATGTAATATTTTCAAAATAATTATATTTAATAAATATCATTCCCATATTTAATTAAATATACAAAAAATGAGTGAAATAGATTATGGTTGATTATTACAATAAAAGAAAAAAGAATATTCTAAGGAATATTCTTTTTTGTGCAATATTTGGTGTTATGGGTTGGAGAGGGAATAATGTTTTGCACCAAATTTTACACTAATTTGGTGCATTTTGCACTAAATTGGTGCAATGGGTTGGAGATGTCTAACAACTGTAATAAATGAAGCGAATTAATAATATTTAATCTTCCATAATTTCCTACATGACTCATCAAATCAAATCTATTTTCTTGGCTGTCACCAACATTAAAATAAAAAAATTATTTTGTTTTTTGTTTTTCAAAATAAATAAAAGAACCCTTTTAAATTTTAATTCATTAATTTAAATACAAATAATTATCTATAAATGTCATAAAATTGTAAATCTCTTAATGACAGGTTATGAACCGTTACATAAATATAAATATGGTACAATTTATTAATTAAATAATGTAACTCACATGCTATGTATAACCAATGCCTTACAATAAATTTCATTCAAAGTACTTATATTATTTAATGTATTTAGTTGTTTTAATTTAAAATACTGTCTCTAAACTGTATTATCAAACACTAAAATATTAACACTTTTATAAATTGTTTTAATCATCATGTACGAGATTTGATATATGTAGATTCAATTTATTATCTAACGGTTTAGAAATTGTTGGTAATTATTAAAAATAATTATCTCCACTGTGGTTGTCAAGTTTATTAGATTGTATTAGGTCGAAAAAATAGTCTAATATTTTATAAAATATATAGGATAATCCTTCTCAAAATGCTAAAATACAATATAGTTTATACAATGTAAATTTATTTATTAAAATTAGTTTCGTAATCACTTGAGTTTACAGCTAAATTTGTCGTAAATAATACATATTAAAAATGTTCATAAAAGTTTCGATTCCGTTTGGTTCATTATTCTGATAGTTTTTAGAATAATCTTTTGAAAAAAAATTAATTGACGAGTATTACAATGTAGAATTTGAAAATTAACAAAATATCCCTTATGTTTATTTATTTACTAAACATTTTATAATAAATATTAAAAATTAACAAAATACTTCCAATCTGCCCATTAAATACGGACAGTCAACCACCACCGTTGGAGGTTAGTTAGAGTATTTTTGTAATTTCTAAAAAAAAAATATTAAGAGTATTTAGTTAAATTAACAAATTTAAAAAATTAAAAAAATTAAAAAATATAAAATAATATTTTTAAAATAATAATATTTTATTATTACTTTTTTTGATAATACTAATACCACTTCCCCCAAAGACCGGAGCATTCAACATTTGTCAATATCACACAATAATACACTCTCTCCTTATTAATAAATCACCACAAAACGCCAAAAGTCTAAAAAGATCCCCGTTGGCCTACTGTAATCCCATAAAATCCTATGCCACCCACGTACATCCCTAAACCCGCAACCAAACACACCCAAACCCAAAACCATCCTCATACTTAAATTAAAATTAATAATACATTTAAAAAAAATGTAATAAACCACAATTAAAAATCTCATTCTTTCCCTCTCCTTCAATTTTAAGCTGTCATTTATACCTCTCCCTCTATATAATAAGATAAATGATGTTAAAATCTTTTTGAAACAAAGTTTCAACTTCTTTTTAGTTTTTATTTTTTCAAATTTTTATATATAAATAAAAAAATATATTAGATAAAATTATTGGAGCTTTTATTTGGGACATTCAGGTGAGATCTAACTTTGTATTCACTCATGGGATTCAGTTGGTTTGAGGGAGACCATCACGACTCCTCTTCTCGATAATCCATACATCCCTTATCGTATATAGACAACTATCTTTCGAGCACATATTAGATTCAACCTCAATGAGAAAAAAAAAAAAAAAAGGGAACACCTAACAATGTATCTTCACAACCAAGAACTATGACATCAAAAGTAATTGACTTTGTGTACATCTATTACCTTTGGAAACCCTTGGTTCATTTGTTCTTTCTCTAAACCTTGAAGAGGAAATTGTTATAAACTCTCTAATCTCATACAACAATAACTTTACACTATAATAAATCCATTTTGATCCCTCAAGTATTTAGGTTCTTATCAGATATAAACCTTTGGTTTTTTTTTTTTTTTTTTTTTTAGTCTACATATCCTTAATTTGTTAATTTTTATTTTTCTTAAAATCAATGAAATTGTTCTTAATTTTTACCAAATTTGCAGTTAGGAGCCATTTATTTGTTTTATAATTTTATTAATTTTATTCATTTACATTAGAAAATATTAGGGGTATTTTAGACTTTTATAAAGACGAAAAAAGGTGCCACCTTCCAATAATATAACCCCTGTTTTTTCACTCTTTAGAATCATTTTTCTGTTATCCTATTTGGATTGAAAAAAAAAAAGAATATTGTATTTTTTACTTATTGTGATCATTATTTTGGAAATTAATCCGAATCAAATAAGATTTTTTTTTTTTGAAAATGAAAAGTGGGTCGGACTTGTTTTTTATTATCCTATTATAACTTTTTTCCAACTTTATTCAACTAAAAATAATTACATTTCACAATAAAAAATTTATAAATTAACAAAACACACCCCACCCACCCACCCAAGCCACTGACGACCGCCAACAAACACCGCCAAAGCGATGCACAATCGGCTGGATTTAGTCGGTTTGCATAGATCTTATAGTTTCCGGCAAGATTTATGCCCAAAATCCGGCCTTCGTTGATGACCAGATTGCCGTTGACGATAGCCATATTTTGGCCGCGTTGACAACTTTATTTTTCTTTTTTTTTTTTGTGGTGGGGGGGGGGGGGGTGTTGTTAATTTTTAAAGTTTTATTATGGGGGTGTTTTTGTTAAATTTTAAAGTTTTATTGTGAGGGTGTTTATCTAAATTAATAATGTAGGGAGTTAAAATAATTTAAATTTTCAGAAAATGTTTTCATAAAATCCAAACAATTATTCAGTATTTTATCCAACTCTACATAATTTTCAATTATACAAAACACATTCTCAGAACCCTATCCTATTTTATTCAATCATGTCTTATCATATTCAAATGTTTTTCAAAATAACATTTTTTAAATAACCTACCACAGGCCCTAAGTGTTATTATCAGATTTTACTGGATCTTATGTTGCTTTGCCATACTTCATGGACCAAATAGATTTAACAACTCAGGTTACGTTACCCTATGTACCTCCCTAAATCTGCAACCAAACATCTCTTCTAGAGGGTGAGCGGTTCCGGGTACCCTCCATTTTCCAAGGGAACTGGAACCGGAACCGCACAGTGCATGTTCCCAAAAAAAGGAACCGAAACCGAATCGCGCAGTGCAGGTTCTTCAATTCAAGGAACCAGAACCTAAAATGCAGGTTCCGTTCTTTCCGGGGTACCCTATAAAAACAATTACCCCCTATTAGTTTAAAAAATGACAAAAATCCTTAAAAGTTTACAAATACACCCCTAACAAATATGCTATTGGGTTTAGGGTTTATTATAATGTAATATTATAATTAATTAAATTGTTATCATTTAATTAAGTATTGTAAATTATTTATAATGTTATATAATGAATTAAATAATCATACTATAAATCTATATTTAATATTATATAATTAAATTTCAAATTATTTAATTAATACTAATGGTTATAATGGATGTTATAATTGAGTAGTAATCAATTATAATATATAAGGTAATGTTTATATAATTAAATTTTAATCATTTAATTAAACAATGTAATAAATAGTAAATTTCTAATGTTTATAATGTAATGTTAAATTCATAACTAATTATGTATCATTTAACTATGTAATGCTATAATTAAGTATGATATAATATAAGGTAATATAATGTTATAATTTAATTGAGTAATTATTTAATTATAATGTTTCTTATTATGTTTATAATGAAATGTTTATAAGGTAATGTTATAATTAATTAAATTTCTATCATTTAATTAAGTAATGTCTAATGTTTATGTAGTAAATTAGTAATTACTAATGTTTAAACATAATATCATAACTCATATCAATTAAGTAATCATTTAATTATGTAATGTTATAATTAATTATTGTTCATACTATAATGTAATATTTAGTGAATTAAGTAATCAGATTATAGATCTTTAATGTTATATTATATTAATTAAAATTTTAATCATTTAATTAAGTAATGTATAATAATAATGTAGTAATTACTAATGTTTATATGTGATGTTTAATTTATAACTAATTAGTAATCATTTAACTATGTAATACTATATTAATTAAGTGATCTAATATAATATAATATAATATAATGTAATAATGTTATAATTAATGTTTATAATTAATGTTATAGTCAATTAAATAATCATCTAATTATGTAATATTTAATTAATTATGTAATCAACTAATCATACTATATGAAATAGTGAAATGTTAACAATGAATTAAGTAATCATACTATAAGTATTTAATATAGTATTATAATTAATTGTTTATAATAGAATATTAATTAATTAAGTAATCATTTTTATAATGTTGATACAATTAGTTACGTAATCGATGTTAATATAATTTCTAAGCATTAATTAAGTATTACTAAGTTTATGTAGTAAATAGTAATTAGTAATATTTATAATATAATGTCATGATCTAGTATCATTTAATTATGTAATGTTTAAATTAATTATATAATCTACTATATGTAATGTTATAGTGATTAACTATATAATTATATTACAAATTTTTAATGTTATTATAATTATTAAAATTTAATTATTAATTAAGTTTGTATAATGTTTATAATAAAATGTTAATTGACTAAGTAATTATACTATAAATCTATAATGTAATGCTATAATTAATTAAATTTCTAATTATTTAATTAAGTAATATACTAAAGTTATAACTTATAAGTCAATTAATTAAGTAGTAATCAATTAATGTAATGCAATAATTAATTATACTATAAATCAATTAAATAATATTATAAATTATAATTAATTAATAATTATTTAACTAAATGTAATGTTATAATGATTAAATTGATATTAAACTAGTAATTAAATTTATTAATGTTATCAATTTATCATATATATTAATTATTACTATTTATTATAGATTACTTAGAACTTGATAATTGAAGTAAATAACTAATATATTATTACTCAATCAATATACTATTTTATTCAAAATAATTCTATTAATAACATTAAAAATGTAAACACTTTTAATTGGATCATAATTCCAATTATTCACTTAATTAATCAAACTTAATATTAATGTATTATAATATATTAAGCTTTTAATATGGTGTAATTTATATGTAATAAGTATAATTGTATTCGTATATTTATTTAATTAGGTTATTCTAAAAATTTAACTTTTTCTATTTTAAATTTTTTATATGTAAAATAATAGAAACCCTCCTTATCACATTTCACAAATATTTCATTGTAGTCCAGGTTTCAAAACAGGTTCCAAATAGGTTCCAAAAATCGGTTCCAAACTGGGTACCCCTTACAGGTTCCAAAAATCGGTTCCAAACGGGTACCCCTTACAGTTTAAAACTGGGTACCTTTTTACAGGTTCCGGTTTCTCCACACAAGAACCGGAACTAGAACGGAACCAGAACCGCATAGTATCGGTTCCAAAAAATTGAAACCGAAACCTACTCACACAGTACTGGTTCTGGTTCCGATTCTACCCCGATTCCGATTCTATCCGCTACCCTGATTCTCTTCAAACCCGCCCAAAACCCCCATCCTCCTCTAAATTAAAAAATTAATTAATTAAAAAAACATTTAAAAAAAGAAAAGCAGCAAAATCGTAAATAAAACACAATCAAAGTCTCATTCTCCTCCCTGTGCTTCATTTTAAGCTCTCTCCCATCTCTTCCCTCTCTCGCTCTGTCTCTATAAAACCCTCTGTGAGTCTGTGGACTCTTCCTCACACTCTCTCTCTCTTCCTTTCTCTCTCTACACACCACTCGAATCAAAATCTTTCGTCTTCCTTTTTCGAATTTCTCTCTTTTTATTTTTTGTTTTCGTTTTTCTCTCTCTTAGGGTTTCGCTTTCGTCCGTACACCTTCTATGGTTTACTACTTGCAGTCGCTTGTCTCTCGACAGTGTTGTCTTTGCAACTGAGATTACTATCGATTTCATTTCACCGCCATGGCGGCCGAGAAGCTCGAGATTTGAGCCAGCCGATTGACGTCGCCTTGCTTGAGCCCACGGTTGCGGCCTTCTACGGCCACCGATCTAAGGAAGAAGTGAGCATTTCCTTTTCTCCGCTTTTGGTTTCTGTTTCTGTTTGTTTCCCAGAAAGTTAGAGGGATAATTGGTGGTTTGTGCGGAATGTTTTGTGTAGTGGAGGATGTGTGGTGTTCTGAGGAAGTTGCGGAATAGGAAGGGATTTTGCGTTTGTTGGAATTGTTTGAGTGTGTGTTTAGTTAGGGTTAATTGTGAGGGGTTCTGAAGGAGGAATGAGCTATTTTATTCTTTTGTTTTCCCTAGCATTGTCTCTCTCTTTTCTTGAGAAAGTTACTGAAAATGAGCGGAAAATTGGTGTCTGCTGGAGTTGCTTGCGTGGTGCTTGCGGAAAGTTTAATGCAAGGGGAAGTTTGCGTGTTTTTCTGTTTTTTATTTTTCTTAACTGTTAAGTATTTGTTTGCTTTTAGAATTGCTTGAGACGAGGGATTATGGAATTGTTTATCTGTTTTTGGGTTTTATGGGTTTATGCATTTAGTGTATTTTAGTTGTTCTCTTATGTGAATTTCCTTTTTGTTGTCCAGAAAGTGAGTGAAAATGAGGGCATATTAAACGTTTGACTATTGGTTTAGAGCACATTCTCTCTTAATGGCAGCACATAGTTTGATTATTATTATAATTCAGGGGTAATTTAGAAAGTGAGGGAAAAGGGGCAGATTTGAAGCTCTTTCTTCAAGTGTTTTTCATGTGACAACTGAGATTTTAATTCTCTAGGCTCCAAAATTTTGAACGAAGTGAGGTTCCAATTTTATGGTTCAATACGCACAAGACTTTTACTTATAAGCTGACTTTTATGTCAGTGTTTTACCCCTCTTCCTTCGGTGGTTTTTGTTGACAACTGATTTTTAATTCTCTCACTCTAGTTCCAATAGGTTCCAAAATTTTGGACGAAGTGAGCTTCCCATTTTATGGTTCAATACGCACAGACTTTTACTCAAAGGCTGACTTTTATGTCAGTGTTTTCCCCTTCCCCCTCAAAGGTTACGGAAAATGATCGAGATAAAAACTCTCAATGTCTAACTGTTTTTTGAATAATGGTTTTTTTATTGGATTTAATGTGTTTACTTTAGTGGGGTTTTGTATGAGTGCTGTTTTTTGTTGTCTATTGTTGGAAATAGGAGGACATTTGAAGGTTTTGGCCTTTTTTTTTATTTTTATTTTTATGGGTTTTTATTAAGTTCAGTTTTTGACATCTCTACTGAGTGTCAGGAAGAAACCCATTTGAAATATTTATTGTGTGGGGCTTAGTGACTTTCATTCCTTGATTATTGGAAATTTCAATTAGGTTTATTTTGTGTATTTGTAGAAGATTCATTTTTGGGTCTAGTTTTGAACTTAAGTTTGCTAATTGAGTTTGGAGGATTTCTTGTTATGTCTGGATGTAGAAATATTAGTTGGCTGATTGGAAATATTATTATTATCTTTTTTAATTGTTGATGTCACTGAGATTTATGTGCAATTTAGGATGAAGATGTGCACGTGCATGGTAGCGTTGATTGTTAATTGGTGTATTTTACAAATTGTTGTTCATTTATGCTTTCTTTACTTGGTTCAGGGTGGCAAGTGATGCTTTGATTGTCTTCTCATGGATGCTTGCATCTGTTAGCAATTATAGACATCTTTGAAGTTATTATCTGCTATTAGTATATTTCTTTGTCCAAAATGCCTTTGACTGCAAATCAACAATTGACTGAGGTTGGGTGTGTTAGTGAACATGATACACCGCCAGATGCCAGTATAGGTCCATGAATCCTGAGGATGAGGATGAAGAAGAGGATGAGGAAGAAGATGTAGATTTTAATCCCTTTTGAAAGAACTCCTTCACCAGAAGCTTCTTCAAGCTTGAGCTCTGAAATTTGGAGATTCTGACCATGCTGAGGAGGAAATCACGATGCAAGCGAAAGTTTCTTCTAAAGGACCATGTGAAAAAACTGAACGCAGAATGGATGTTCCTAGAAAAACTAAGAAGAGAAAATCTTTATTAATCTCTCAATCAGAAGCAGAAGCTGTTGGGAAAAGGAGAATGACTCAATAAGCAGTGGGTTGAGGTTATAAGGCATGGTAGGAGATCTGGGTAATACTACAAACTTGTTGAAGCCCATGATGGATTTAGATGATGAGGATGCCATCTGTAGGCGCACTAGGCCGGTATTCACTTGCAAGTTTCACACTTGATGAGCTTGAGGCATTTCTTCAGGAAACAGATGATGATGATGACCTTCAAAATGTTGACGATGAAGAAGAGTATCGGAAGTTCCTTGCTGCTGTATTGAAGGGTGAAGATGGTGATGCTGTCAACCCAAGGGAATGAAAATATGATGATGAAGATGAGATATTGATGCAATTTAGATAGACTTGAAGAGATGCTTGAGAGTGACTATGATGAAGGTATAACAGAGAAACCGAAAAAGTGAGCGCTGGACGACGGCCAGAGACTAGGCAGAATAGACGCCAAAAAGCCTCTGCACAATATAAAAAGAAGCTTCTAGAACAGACAAGAGGCCATTGCGTCCCCTCTTACCAGTTTTGCCTAATGTACTGCCAGTTGTCCCTTTCCCTTCTGTTAATGGGAAAACTTTGATACCTGGGACTGCTCCAACCTGCATATCTTCACAGCAGAAGATACTTAATCAATGGCTCACTCCACATCAGATAGCCCAGTTGCACTGTTTAATGCATGAGCATGTGCAACTTCTTATTCAGTGTTTTCACTTTCTATTCTTGATTCTTCTCGCCAGCATATTGCCTCCCAAGCTCAAGGATTGATTTTTGAGATGCTTCACAAACGTGATGAAGCAATAGCATTCAGAAGTGAGCCGTATCCTGATATTTACTTCCGTCCTCCTTACACTTGTTCATCTGTGCCAGATACAGTCCTCCAGTTTGGCCCAGGACAAAGCGCCTTTGATTCATCTTCTCAAACTTTAAAGGGCTATTTTTGGTGCCATCAGTAAGTGGTCCGGTTCTATCTGTTCTGGATGTAGCTCCCTTAAATTAGCTGGAAAATATTGGACGAAGTTTATACTGGTATGTCATGTAGAAGTATCAAATTTATTCTTCATGATTTTGCAATGATTTGCTTTTTGTCAGGTTCACTTTTGAAATTGTTACATTGATTAATTATTTTTCTGACAGCCATCCAAGAGTATCGAAAACGTTGTTTGGAATTCAGTTCTGATACTTGCTTGAAAGAGAACCTTTGTTCCCTTTTCCTTTTACATCATTTGCTCAAGCTAATGCTGAAGCTTCAAAGAAAAAACTCCCTCATCTACCAACACAGTACCATCTTCTCCCAGTGAGCAACCAACAAAGAAGTCACTGGCAGTTGCACTTGTCGAAAGTACAAAAAGCAATCAGTTGCTTTAGTCCCTAAGGAAATTTCCAAGTTAGTGCAGAGGTTTTTTCCCTTTTTAATCCATCATTATTCCACACAAGCCACCCTCTATGGCCATTGCAAATCGGGGCTTTTTACTGATGCAGAGGATGAGTGAGTTTCATGCTTCTTTGCCTTTTCTTTGGTGATTGACTGACTTCTTTGCTAAACCGTTTCTTCTAATTTTTTCTGTTATATGAAATTTAATACAGATTGTTGGCACTGGGGATGATGGAATATAATTCAGACTGGAAGGCAATTCAGCAACGCTTTCTTCCTTGCAAAACTAAACATCAGGTAGCTATACCTTTTTTCTGTATAACAAGTACAACATTTCCTGGTAATTTTTATTTATAAAAAAACTGTAAACTTGTCATTTCATGTGCTTGTCCATAGTCATGCACTTTCTGCTAAGGAATAAGGAATAATATGCGTAGCAAAGACTAGGCAAGTCGCCTTCCTCTTTTTCCCCCCCTCCAAACTGCTATATGTATAGAAAAGTAGTATTTACTTCTGAAATGGGGTGTTCTGGTGACTAGCTTTCTAAAATATTATTTGGCTAGTGGCTTATGATGTTAATATATAGTACTATTTATAAGACCCTTCCTAGTTAAAATTTCATGAACATTATTTTCTAGAAGCATTCAAGGTCTCACTATTGTTTTTTTTTTTTTTTTCATCCATTAAAAGTGTGGTACTCCTCTACTCAAGGATAAATTTACTGCAGTGATACTTTGAAATTTTTCTTTGAAAAGCCTTAGCATTTGCTGTGAATAATTAAGAGAAACTCTCATTTTGCTTTCGTTGTTGCTTTGTTGTCTAATGATAGAGGACATTGACATTTATGGCATACTGAATGTTGCTAACCCTCCCTGTGGTTCACAACTCCTTGTTGATATAATGTGACATTCTGTATATTATTCCTTTTGAGATACTGATTTGGTGTCTACGTGTAAAGAGATGTTCAATTGTCAACTAAAAGTGAGTGAAATAGCATGTTCTAGTTGATCCAGAACTGTGAGTATGCCATTTGAGTTATGAGAGCTAGTATTTTACCTTGGTAATAATTATAAATGCTGATTATCTTTTCATGTTGGTTAAGGTGTGATTTCTTTGTGATGAGTAAAATGTTCTGGTTGAGCTTTAATTTTAGGGAATTTAGTTTTTGGTTGGTTGGATTGATATGGTCACTCCATGCTGCATTTTTCCATTATGGATGTTGTTGGACTATGATCTTCTTAGCTTTTAAAATGTCTTGCTGATCAAGACTTGCATTGTTTATCAGTTTAATATTCTTCGAATGGTATTCTGAAGGTAGTGTTCTTGGGATTGAATTAATGTTGGAATTACTGTTGTAAATAGGAGATAATTGTATTTACTCTGACATTTCCTTTGTTTGGCAGATATTTGTTAGGCAGAAAAATCGTTGCTCATCTAAAGCACCAGAAATCCCATTAAGGTATATAATAATATCTGCTTAGAAGAAAAAAATTAATCTATTCTTATCTCAGTTCTTAAGTACACTAGGTTTGTACCTTTTCTCACTCAATTGTGTGTATCGCTCTCTCTATCTCGTACTTTCATATATTTCTTTTCATATGTTTTAAAGAACATCATGATTACCAAAAATTTATTATACCGCTGTTATCTATTGAACTTAAACAAGTCTGTTCCAAAAGATACCAGTGATGAAATGATATATTGTCATAATCTGTTAATTCTAAGCAGCCTGATTGGATCTGCCTGCTTAATAGTGGAATAATCATCTAGCTGTTGAATGGGTAAAAGGCAATACTGGTGTGTGATTTTGTAAATGCTGATGGTATTGTTATGCTGTACAATATTGCAAGTAGTGACTGGTTAATTAGATTTTTTGGCTGAAAGGGTTTGGCATTAACTGAACCTGTATTTATCATCATATAGCAGTTGGGCAATAATTTGTTGATGGTGAAAATGTTTTTAAACTCTGATTATTCAATGCAGGATGTTCGAGGTTTAAAACCTCTCCATTGACTGCAAAGAGAAGAATGTATTCAGAGGTGATTTTATTGGGCCTTTTTTATCTGCTTTTTTCTTTTTCTATGGAGTCTTCTGATTGTCTCCTATTCAGAGTCTGTGAATTTAATGCAACTTTAATTATCCAGGGATTGAAGGTTTTTAAACTTGATTGGGTGTCTGTATGGAAATTTCTTGTCCCGCATAGGGATCCAGCCTTGTTACGCCGGCAATGGCGTATGCCCTTGGAACTCAGAGGTGTTATAAGCAAGATGCTGCTAAAAAGGAGAAAAGGCGGTTGTATGAATTAAGGAAAAGGTGCAGAACTGCTGATTTGGCCAATGGCATCTTGGCGATAAGGAGTTAGTCTACCTTTTGAAGTAAAGGAACTTTTAAATTGCCTTTTGATCCTTCACATCTTCCTGTGATACTCATATAGTCATGTTTCTTTTATACCATGTATTTAAGAGTTTTGATATGTCAAACAATTATTATTTTTGTGTCTTGTAAGAATAAAAGACATTTGCACACTCATATTATATCATCATATTTGTTGCTTGGGCTATAGAGTACGTGACCTCTCCCAGCTAGGTTTGATCTTGATCTTGCCTCATCATGTTTTAATGATTTTATAAACTCAAGTATAATAGCAACAGTGAGTAGAATGAGCATTAAGTTCATGAGTTATATTTCTGAGAATTCTGTAATAACAATATAAAAAAGCTACCAAATGTGGGCTTTTTATGAGGTTAATTATATTGCTTTCATACCTTGGCGTGTGAGTGTGAAAATGTTAGTATCTGTTTGAGTTTACTGCAGAGATAAATTGTGAGTGTGAAATGTTTAGTATCTAGTTAAAGGAGTTTGGCTTGGGGCTAGGAATTGGGTTATTTGCCTTATAATTTAACTTTCTAATTGATTGGTCTTGAGGATATGTTCTCATAGATATCTTTACGTACTTATTTCTTTGCTGACCTCAGGTGAAAATGCTGGTGGAGGTAATAATAGTGGAGATGATTACATAGAATATGCAGATGAAGGTTATGTTCATGAGGCATTTTTGGCAGACTGGAGACCGGGTGGTCCCAATAGCAGGTTTCTGGGCGTTCTTGTTTAAACATTAGAGATAACTTCTTCCTAATGGGTCCGGACAGCACCAAAACCATCCATTGAGAATCAATAAGTCTCAAGTCTGTTTACCACCATATAGGGCTCGTAGACGCAACAAGGCGCACTTGGTGAAATTAGCACCAGACTTGCCTCCTGTTAATCTCCCACCATCTGTTCGTATAATCTCACAGTCAGCTTTCAAAAGTGTCCAATGTGGATCATCTGCTAATGTTTCTGTCACTGGCAGTGGTGTTGGCTGTTCTGAACAAAAAAGTACAGCTCCTCTAATATCTCATCTTGTAAGGTTGGGAACTCCGCATTTAATAAAAACTGGAAGAGATAAAAGTAATTTAGTGAAAGAAAGTGTCAGAAATATGCACCTAGAAGAATCTCATGTTGTTGAGGATGAAAGAGGTGCTGAGTCAGATCTTCAGATGCATCCTTTATTATTCCAGGCCCCTGAAGATGGACGTCTGCCATATTATCCTCTGAACACTGGCACTGGTACTTCCAGTTCTTTTAGTTTCTTTTCAGCAAATCAGCCTCAACTTAATCTGAGTCTTTTTCACAATCCCCGCCAAGTCAGTCATGTTGGTTGTTTTAATGAATCTTTGAAGACCAAAGAGTCCTCCAATACAGCGTCATCTGCCATTGATTTCCACCCACTTCTGAAAATAAGTGAGAATGCAAATGGTGACTCAGTGACTGTATCCTCAACTGCAAGCAAATCTAATGAGAAAGCTAATGACCTGGACTTGGAGATCCATCTAAGTTCTTCATCCACAAAGAAGAGAGCTTTAGGCAGCAGGGATATGGCTTCACAGAATCTTATGCGCTCAGCAAATAATGCTATAAACTCTGGACAGGGAACGGAAACTCAACATACTAACAATGTACATTACTGTTATGGCGAAAATTATGGCAGGGACGTTTTAAGTGGCCATTTGTCAGATTTACCAAGCACTAGAAACATTGATGATATCGGTGATCATTCCAATCCTGGGATTGTGATGGAACAGGAAGAATTAAGTGACTCTGATGAAGAAATCGAAGAACATGTTGAGTTTGAGTGTGAGGAGATGACTGATTCTGAAGGAGAGGAGGGTTCAGGCTATGAACAAATTCCTGAGATGCAAGAAAAGGTGGCTTCAATATTCCTCTATATCTTTATTATGTTACTTTTGAGTTCTAAGAAGGGTGCAGTATTTGTGCTGAGACTAACGTATTTTCACTTTATTTGTCATGGCTTCATTAGTGTCCATGTTTATACATTTTGCGGAGAAGATTTTGTCATTTTTGGGGAAATGCTGGAACTATTTTATTGTGCTAAAACAGATTTTTGCAGCAATCTATCAACACTTCAGAAAAAAAAAAAAAAAAAGGGAACACCTAACAATGTATCTTCACAACCAAGAACTAGACTCAAAAGTAATTGACTTTTGTGTACATCTATACCTTTGGAAACCCTTGGTTCATTTGTTACTTTCTCTAAACCTTGAAGAGGAAATTGTTATAAAACTCTTAATCTCATACAACAAAACTTACACTATAAAAAATCCATTTGATCCCTCAAGTATTTAGGTTCTTATCAGATATAAACCTTTGGTTTTTTTTTTTTTTTTTTTTTTAAGTCTAACATATCCTTAATTTGTAATTTTATTTTCTTAAATCAATGAAATTGTTCTTAATTTTTACCAAAATTGCAGTTAGGAGCCATTTATTTGTTTTTATAATTTTATTAATTTTAATTTCATTTACATTAGAAAATATTAGGGGTATTTAGACTTTTATAAAAGACGAAAGGTGCCACCTTCCCTAATATAAACCCCTGTTTTTTCACTCTTTAGAATCATTTTCTGTTATCCTATTTGGATTGAAAAAAAAAAAAGAATATGTATTTTTTATTTTTGTGATTATTATTTTGGAAATTATCCGAATCAAATAAGATTTTTTTTATTGAAAATGAAAAGTGGGTCGGATGTTTTTTATTATCCTATTATAATTTTTCCAACTTTATTCAACTAAAAATAATTACATTTCAAATAAAAAAAATAAAATTAACAAAAACACACCCCCACCCACCCAAGCCACTGACGACCGCCAACAAACACCGCCAAAGCGATGCACAATCGGCTGGATTTAGTGTTATGCATAGATCTTATAGTTTCGGCAAGATTTATGCCAAAACCGGCTTCGTTGATGACCAGATTGCCTGGCGATAGGCATATTTTGGCCGTCGTTGACAACTTTATTTTTCTTTTTTTTTTTTTTTGTGGTGGGGGGGGGGGGGGTTGTTTAATTTTAAAGTTTTATTATGGGGGTGTTTTGTTAAATTTTAAGTTTTATTGTGAGGGTGTTTATCTAAATTAATAAATGTAGGGAGTTAAAATTTAATATTTTCAGAAAATGTTTCATAAAATACCAAACAATTATTCAGTATTTTATCCAACTCTGACATAATTTTCAAATATTATAAAACACATTCTCAGAACCCTATCCTTTTATTCAATCATGTCTTATCATATTCAAATAGTTTTTCAAAATAACATTTTTTAAATAACCTACCAAAACGAGCCCTAAGTGTTATATCAGATTTTACTGGATATGTTGCTTTGGCCATACTTCATGGACCAAAATAGATTAACAACTCAGGTTCGTACCCTATGTACCTCCCTAAATCTGCAACCAAACATCTTTCTAGGGTGAGCGGTTCGGTACTCCATTTTCCAAGGGAACTGGAACCGGAACCGCACAGCATGTTCCCAAAAAAAGGAACCGAAACCGGAATCGGCAGTGCAGGTTCTTCAATTCAAGGAACCAGAACCAAAATGCAGGTTTCGGTTCCTTTCCGGGGTACCTATAAAAAACAATACCCCCTATTAGTTTAAAAAATGACAAAAATACCTTAAAAGTTTACAAATACACCCCTAACAAAATAGCTATTTGGGTTTAGGGTTTAATTATAATGTAATATTATAATTAATTAAATGTAATCATTTAATTAAGTATTGTATATATATTATAATGTTATGTTATAATGAATAAATAATCAATACTATAAATCATTAATTTAATATATTATAATTAATTAAATTTCAAATTATTTATAATATACTAATGGTTATAATGGAATGTTATAATTGAGTAAGTAATTATATATATAATATATAAGGTAATGTTATAATTAATTAAATTTTTAATCATTTAATTAAACAATGTAATAATATAGTAATTTCTAAGTTTATAATGTATGTTATAAATTCATAACTAATTATGTAATCATTTAACTATGTAATGCTATAAATAAGTAAGTGTATTAATATAATGTAATATAATAATGTTATAATTTAATTGAGTATTATTATATATAATGTAATTCTTAATTAATGTTATAATGAAAGTTTATAAGGTAATGTTATAATTAATTAAATTTCTAATCATTTAATTAAGTAATGTGCTAATGTTATGTAGTAAATTATAATACTAATGTTTAAAACATAATATCATAACTATAATCAATAGTAATCATTTAATTAGTAATATAATTAATTATGTGTTCATACTATATGTAATATTATAGGAATTAAGTAATCAGATTATAGATCTTTAATGTTATTATATAATTAAAATTTTAATCATTTAATAAGTAATGTAATAAATAATAAGTAGTAAATTACATGTTATAATGTGATGTAATTATTTTATAATATTAAGTAATCATTTAACTATGTAATATAATAATTAGTGATCATAATATAATATAATATAATAATGTATAATGTTTAATTAATGTTATAATAAATGTTATAGTCAATTAATAATCATCTAATTATGTATTATAATTATATGTAATCAACTAATCATACTATAATGAAATAGTGAAATGTTACAATGAATAAGTAATCATACTATAGTATTTAATATAGATTATAATTAATTTGTTTATAATAGAATATTATAATTTATTAAGTAATTTAATTATAATGTAATGATACAATTAGTTACGTAATGTAATGTTGTAATTAATTAATTTCTAAGCATTTAATAAGTATTATGCTAATGTTTATGTAGTAAATTAGTAATTAGTAATATTTATAATAATGTCATGATCAATTAAGTAATCATTTAATTATGTAATGTATAATTATATATATAATCTACTATAAGTAAGTTATAGTGAATTAACTATTAAGTAATTATATTACAAATTTTTAATGAATTTATAATTAATTAAAATTTAATTATTTAATTAAGTTTGTATTAATGTTTATAATAAAATGTTATATTGACTAAGTAATTTACTATAAATCTATAATGTAATGCTATATAATTAAATTTCTAAATATTTAATTAAGTTTACTAATGTTATAACTATTAAGTCAATAATTAAGTAGTAATCTTAATGTAATGCAAATAATAATATATACTATAAATCAATTAAATATATATAAAATTATAATTAATTAAGTAATTATTAACTATAAGTATGTTATAATGATTAAATATGATATTTAACTAGTAATTAAATTTATTAATGTTTATCAATTATCATATATAATTAATTAATACTAATTTATTATAGATATACTTAGAACTTGATAATTGAAGTAAAAACTAAATATATTTACTCAATCAAATATACTATTATTTACAAAATAATTCTATTAATAACATTAAAATGTTAAACACTTTTAATTGGATCATAATTCCAATTATCACTTAATTATCAAAACTAATATTAATGTATTATAATATATTAAAGCTTAATATGGTGTAATTTATAGTAATAAGTATAATTGTATTCGTTTTATTTATTAGTATTCTAAAAATTTAACTTTTTCTATTTTAAATTTTTTATATGTAAATAATAGAACCCTCCATTTTCACATTCACAAAAATTCATTGTAGTCCGGTTTCAAAAAAGGTTCCAAATAGGTTCCAAAAATCGGTTACCAAACTGGGTACCCTACAGGTTCCAAAAATCGGTTCCAAATGGGTACCCCTTACAGGTTTAAAACTGGGTACCTTTTTACAGGTTCCGGTTTCTCCACACACAAGAACCGGAACTAGAACCGGAACCAGAACCGCTAGTATCGGTTCCAAAAAATTGAAACCGAAAACTACTCACACAGTACTGGTTCTGGTTCCGATTCTACCCCCGATTCCGATTCATCCGCTACCCGTGTTCTCTTCAAACCCGCCCAAAACCCCATCCTCTCTAAATTAAAAAATTAATTAATTAAAAAACATTTAAAAAAAGAAAAAAGCAGCAAAATCGTAAATAAAACACAATTCAAAGTCTCATTCTCTCCTCTGTGCTTCATTTTTAAGCTCTCTCCATCTCTCCCTCTCTCGCTCTGTCTCTATATAAAACCTCTGTGAGTCTGTGGACTCTTCCTAACACTCTCCTCTCTCCTTCTCTCTCTACAACCACTCGAATCAAAATCTTCGTCTTTCCTTTTTCGAATTTCTCCTTTTTATTTTTTTGTTTTCGTTTTCTCTCTCTTAGGGTTTCGCTTCGTCCGTACACCTTCTATGGTTTACTACTTGACAGTCGCTTGCTCTCTCGACAGTGTTGTCTTGCAACTGAGATTACTATCGATTTCATTTCACCGCATGGCGGCAGAAGCCGAGATTTGAGCCAGCCGATTGACGTCGCCTTGCTTGACGCCACGGTTGCGGCCTTCTACGGACCGGATCTAAGGAAGAAGTGAGCATTTCCTTTCTCCGCTTTTGGTTTCTGTTTCTGTTTGTTTCCCGAGAAAGTTAGAGGGATAATTGGTGGTTGTGCGGAATGTTTGGGTGTAGTGGAGGATGTGTGGTGTTCTGAGGAAGTTGCGGATAGGAAGGGATAATTTGCGTTTGTTGGAATTGTTGAGTGTGGTTTAGTTTAGGGTTAATTGTGGGGGTTCTGAAGGAGGATGAGCTATTTTATTCTTTGTTTTCCTCTAGCATTGTCTCTCTCTTTTCTTGAGAAAGTTACTGAAAATGAGCGGAAAATTGGTGTCGCTGGAGTTGCTTGCGTGGTGCTTGCGGAAAGTTAATTGCAAGGGGAAGTTTGCGTGTTTTCTGTTTTTTATTTTTCTTAACTGTTAAGTATTTGTTGCTTTTAGAATTGCTTGAGACGAGGGTATTGGAATTGTTATCTGTTTTTGGGGTTTTATGGGTTTATGCATTAGTGTATTTTAGTTGTCTCTTATGTGAATTTCCTTTTTGTGTCCAGAAAGTGAGTGAAAATGAGGGCTATTAAACGTTTGACTATTGGGTTTAGAGCCATTCTCTCTAATGGCAGCACTAGTTTGATTATTATTAATCAGGTATTATAAAGTAGAGGGAAAAGGGGCAGATTTGAAGCTCTTTCTTCAAGTGTTTTTCATGTGACAACTGAGATTTTAATTCTCTAGGCTCCAAAATTTTGAACGAAGTGAGGTTCAATTTTATGGTTCAATACGCACAAGACTTTACTTATAAGGCTGACTTTATGTCAGTGTTTTACCCTCTTCCTTCAGGTGGTTTTTATGTGACAACTGAGATTTTTAATTCTCTCACTCTAGTTCCAATAGGTTCCAAAATTTTGGACGAAGTGAGCTTCACATTTTATGGTTCAATACGCACAAGACTTTTACTCAAAGGCTGACTTATGTCAGTGTTTCCCCTTCCCCTCAAAGGTTACGGAAAATGTCGAGAAAAAACTCTCAATGTCTAACTGTTTTTGAATAATGGTTTTTTATTGGATTTAATGTGTTTACTTTAGTGGGGTTTTGTATGAGTGCTGTTTTTTGTGTCTATTGGTTGGAAATAGGAGGACATTTGAAGGTTTTGGCCTTTTTTTATTTATTTTTATGGGTTTTATTAAGTTCAGTTTTTGACATCTCTACTGAGTGTCAGGAAGAGAACCCCTTTGAAAATTTATGTTGTGGGGCTTAGTGACTTCATTCCTTGATTATTGGAAATTTCAATTAGGTTTATTTGTGTATTTGTAGAAGATTCATTTTTGGGTCTAGTTTTGAACTTAAGTTTGCTAATGAGTTTGGAGGATTTCTGGTTATGTCTGGATGTAGAAATATTAGTTGCTGATTGGAAATTATTATATATCTTTTTTAAATGTTGATGTCACTGAGATTTATGTGCAATTTAGGATGAAGATGTGCACGTGCATGGGTAGCGTTGATTGTTAATTGGTGTTATTTTACAAATTGTTTGTTCATTTATGCTTTCTTTACTTGGTTCAGGGTGGCAAGTGATGCTTTGATTGTCTCTCATGGATGCTTGCATCTGTTAGCAATTATAGACATCTTTGAAGTTATTATCTGCTATTAGTATATTTCTTTGTCCAAAAGCCTTTGACTGCAAATCAACAATTGACTGAGGTTGGGTGGTTAGTGAAATGATACACCGCCAGATGCAGTATAGGTCCAATGAATCCTGAGGATGAGGATGAAGAAGAGGATGAGGAAGAAGATGTAGATTTTAATCCCTTTTGAAAGGAACTCTTCACCAGAAGCTCTTCAAGCTTGAGCTCTGAAATGTTGGAGTTCTGACCATGCTGAGGAGGAAATCACGATGCAAGCGAAAGTTTCTTCTAAAGGACCATGTGAAAAAACTGAACGCAGAAGGATGTTCTAGAAAAACTAAGAGAGAAAATTTTATAATCTCCAATCAGAAGCAGAAGCTGTTGGAGAAAAGGAGAATGACTCAATAGCAGTGGGGTTGAGGTTTAGAAGGCATGGTAGGAGATCTGGGTAATACTACAAACTTGTGAAGCCCATGATGGATATTAGATGATGAGGATGCCATCTGTAGGCGCACTAGGGCCAGGTATTCACTTGCAAGTTTCACACTTGATGAGCTTGAGGCATTTCTTCAGGAAACAGATGATGATGATGACCTTCAAATGTTGACGATGAAGAAGAGTATCGGAAGTTCCTTGCTGCTGTATTGAAGGGTGAAGATGGTGATGGCTTGTCAACCCAAGGGAATGAAAATATTGATGAAGATGAGGATAATGATGCAGATTTGAGATAGAGCTTGAAGAGATGCTTGAGAGTGACTATGATGAAGGTATAACAGAGAAAAACGAAAAAGTGAGCGCTGGACGACGGGCAGAGACTAGGCAGAATAGACGCCAAAAAGCCTCTGCACAATATAAAAAAGCTTCTAGAACAGACAAAGAGGCCATTGCGTCCCCTCTACCAGTTTTGCCTAATGTACTGCCAGTTGTCCCTTTCCCTTCTGTTAATGGAAAACTTTGGTACACTGGGACTGCTCAACCTGCAATCTTCCACAGCAGAAGATACCTTAATCAATGGCTTCACTCCACATCAGATAGCCCAGTTGCACTGTTTAATGCATGAGCATGTGCAACTTCTTTATCAAGTGTTTTCACTTCTATTCTGATTCTTCCGCCAGCATATTGCCTCCAAGCTCAAGGATTGATTTTTGAGATGCTTCACAAACGTGATGAAGCAATAGCATTCAGAAGTGAGCCGTATCCTGATATTTACTTCCGTCCTCCTTACACTTGTTCATCTGTGCCAGATACAGTCCTCAGTTTGGCCCAGGACAAAGCGCCTTGATTCATTTCTCAAACTTTAAAGGGCTATTTTTGGGTGCCATCAGTAAGTGGTCCGGTTCTATCTGTTCTGGATGTAGCTCCGCTTAAATTAGCTGGAAAATATATGGACGAAGTTTATACTGGTATGTCATGTAGAAGTATCAAATTTATTCTTCATGATTTTGCAATGATTTGCTTTTTGTCAGGTTCACTTTTGAAATGTTATCATTGATTAATTATTTTTCTGACAGCCATCCAAGAGTATCGAAAACGGTTTGGAATTCAGTTCTGATACTTGCTTTGAAAGAGAACCTTTGTTCCCTTTTCCTTTTACATCATTGCTCAAGCTAATGCTGAAGCTTCAAAAGAAAAAACTCCCTCATCTACCAACACAGTACCATCTTCTCCCAGTGAGCAACCAACAAAGAAGTCACTGGCAGTTGCACTTGTCGAAAGTACAAAAAAGCAATCAGTTGCTTTAGTCCCTAAGGAAATTTCCAAGTTAGTGCAGAGGTTTTTTCCCTTTTTTAATCCACATTATTTCACACAAGCCACCCTCTATGCCATTGCAAATCGGGTGCTTTTTACTGATGCAGAGGATGAGTGAGTTTCATGCTTCTTTGCCTTTTCTTTGGTGATTGACTGACTTCTTTGCTAAACCGGTTTCTTCTAATTTTTCTGTTTATATTGAAATTTAATACAGATTGTTGCACTGGGGATGATGGAATATAATTCAGACTGGAAGGCAATTCAGCAACGCTTTCTTCCTTGCAAAACTAAACATCAGGTAGCTATACCTTGTTCTGTATAACAAGTACAACATTTCCTGGTAATTTTTATTTAAAAAAAACTGTAAACTTGTCATTTCATGTGGTGTCCATAAGTCATGCACTTTCTGCTAAGGAATAAAGGAATAATTGCTGTAGCAAAGACTAGGCAAGTCGCTTCACTCTTTTTCCCCCCCCAAACTGCTATATGTATAGAAAAGTAGTATTTACTTCTGAAATGGGTGTTCTGGTGACTAGCTTTCAAATATTATTTGGCTAGTGGCTTATGATATAGATATATTAGTACTATTTTATAAGACCCTTCCTAGTTAAAATTCATGAACATTATTTTCAGAAGCATCAAGGTCTCACTATGTTTTTTTTTTTTTTTTCATCCATTAAAAGATGTGGTACTTCCTCTACTCAAGGATTAAATTACTGCAGTGATACATTGAAATTTTTTTGATGAAAGCCTTAGCATTTGCTGTAATAATTAAGAGAAACTCTCTTTGTTTGTTGTGTTGCTTGTTGTCTAATGAGTAGAGGACATTGACATTTATGGCATACTGATGTTGCTAACCTCCCTGTGGTTCACAACTCCTTTGTGATATAATGTGACATTCTGTATATATTCTTTTGAGATACTGATTTGGGGTCTCAGTGTAAAAGAATGTTAAATTGTCAACTAAAGTGAGTGAAATAGCATGTTCTAGTTGTCCAGAACTGTGAGTATGCCATTGAGTTATGAGAGCTAGTATTTTACCTTGGTAATAATAATAAATGCGATTATCTTTTCATGTGTGGTTAAGGTGTGATTTCTTGTGATGAGAAAATGTTTGTTGAGCTTTAATTTTGGGAATTTAGTTTTTGTGTGGGTTGGATTGATAGGTCACTCCATGCTGCATTTTCCATATGGATGTTGTTGGACTAATGATTCTTAGCTTTTATAAATGTCTTGCTGATCAAGACTTGCATTGTTTATCAGTTAATATTCTTCGAATGGTATCTGAAGGAGTGTTCTTGGGATTGAATTAATGTTGGGAATTACTGTTGTAAATAGGAGATAATTGTATTTATCTGACATGTCCTTTTGTTTGGCAGATATTTGTTAGGCAGAAAAATCGTTGCTCATCTAAAGCACCAGAAAATCCCATTAAGGTATATAAATATATCTTGCTTAGAAGAAAAAAATTAATCTATTCTTATCTCAGTTCTTTTAAGTACACTAGGTTTGGTAACCTTTCTCACTCAATTTGTGGTGTATCGCTCTCTCTCTCGTACTTTCATATATTCTTTTCATAGTTTTAAAGAACATCATGATTACCAAAATTTATTATACCGCTGTTATCTATGACTTAAACAAGTCTGTTCCAAAAGATACCAGTGATGAAATGATATATTGTCATAATCTGTTAATTCTAAGCAGCCTGATGGATCTGCCTGCTTAATTAGTGGAATAATCATCTAGCATGTTGAATGGGTAAAAGGCAATACTGGTGTGATGATTTTGTAAATGCTGATGGTATTGTTATGCTGTACAATATTGCAAGTAGTGGATGGTTAATTAGATTTTTTGGCTGAAAGGGTTTGGCATTAACGAACCTGTATTTAGCATCATATATGCAGTTGGGCAATAATTTGATTGGTGAAAATGTTTTTAAACTCTTGATTATCAATGCAGGATGTTCGAAGGTTTAAAACCTCCCATTGACTGCAAAAGAGATAGGATGTATTCCGGAGGTGATTTTATGGCGCTTTTTTAATGCTTTTTTCTTTTTCTATGGAGTCTTCTTTTGTCATCCTTATTAGAGTCATGTGAATTTAATGCAACTTTAATTATCAGGGATTGAAGGTTTTTAACTTGATTGGGTGTCTGTAGAAATTTCTGCGCGCATAGGGATCCAGCCTTGTTACGCCGGCAATGGCGTATTGCCCTTGGAACTCAGAGGTGTTATAAGCAAGATGCTGCTAAAAAGGAGAAAAGGCGGTTGTATGAATTAAGGAAAAGGTGCAGAACTGCTGATTTGGCCAATTGGCATCTTGGCGATAAGGAGGTTAGTCTACCTTTTGAAGTAAAGGAACTTTTAAATTGCCTTTTGACCTTCACATCTTCCTGTGATACTCAATAGTCATGTTCTTTTATACCATGTATTAAGAGTTTTGATATGTCAAACAATTAATTAGTTTGTGTCTTGTAAGAATAAAAGACATTTGCACACTCTATATTTATTCATCATATTGTTGCTTGGGCTATAGAGTAGCTGACCTCTCAGCTAGGTTTGATCTTGATCTTGCCTCATCATGTTTTAATGATTTTATAAACTCAAGTATAATAGCAACAGTGAGTAGAATGAGCATTAAGTTCATGAGTTTATATTCTGAGAATTCTGTAATACATAATAAGAAAAGCTACCAAATGTGGGGCTTTTTATGAGTTAATTATATGCTTTCATACCTTGGCGTGTGAGTGTGAAAATGTTTAGTATCGGTTTAGTTTAATGCAGAGATAAATTGTGAGTGTGAAAATGTTTAGTAATAGTTAAAGGAGTTTGGCTTGGGGCTAGGAATTGGGTTATTTGCCTTATATTTAACTTTCTATATGGATTGTCTTGAGGATATGTTCTCATAGATATCTTACGTACTTATTTTCTTTGCTGACTCAGGGTGAAAATGGTGGTGGAGGTAATAATAGTGGAGATGATTACATAGAAATGCAGATGAAGGTTATGTTCATGAGGCATTTTTGGAGAATGGAGGAACCGGGTGGCCCCATAGCAAGTTTTCTGGGCGTTCTTGTGTTTAACATTAGAGATAAACTTCTTCCTAATGGGTCCGAGACTTTTCTATATTAAATGTAATGTTTATTTGATTAAATAAATGCTTAATTCTATTAAATTAGTATAATTTTCAAAATAATTATTATTTAATAAAAATATCATTCCCAATATTTAATTAATATATACAAAAATAATGAGTGAAATAGATTAATTGTTGATTATTACAATAAAAGAAAAAAAGAATATTCTAAGGAATATTCTTTTTTGTGCAATATTTGGTGTTATGGGTTGGAGATGGAATAATGTTTTGCACCAAATTTTACACTAATTTGGTGCAATTTTGCACTAAATTGGTGCAATGGGTTGGAGATGGTCTAACAACTGTAAATAAATGAAGCGAATTAAATAATATTTAATCATTCCATAATTTCCTACATGACTCATCAAATCAAATCTATTTTCTTGGCTGTCACCAACATTAAAATTAAAAAAAATTATTTTTGTTTTTTGTTTTTCAAAATAAAATAAAAAGAACCCTTTTAAAATTTTAATTACATTAATTTAAAATACAAATAAATTATCATATAAATGTCATAAAATTGTAAATCTCTTAATGACAGGTTATGAACCGTTACATAAAATATTAAATATGGTACAATTTATTAATTAAATAATGTAACTCACATGCTATGTATAACTCAATGCCTTACAATAAATTTCATTCAAAGTACTTTATATTATATTTAATGTATTTAGTTGTTTTAATTTAAAATACTGTCTCTAAACTGTATTATCAAACACATAAAATTATTAACACTTTTATAAATTTGTTTTAATCCATGTACGAGATTTGATTATATGTAGATTCGAATTTATTAATCTAACGGTTTAGAAATTGTTGGGTAATTATTAAAAATAATTATCTCCACTGTGGTTGTCAAGTTTATTAGATTGTATTAGGTCGAAAAAATAGTCTAATATTTATTAAAAATATATAGGATAATCCCTTCTCAAAATGCTAAAATATCAAATATAGTATTATACAATGGTAAATTTATTTATTAAAAATATAGTTCGTAATCACTTGAGTTTACAGCTAAATTTGTCGTAAATAATACATATTAAAAAATGTTCATAAAAGTTTCGATTCCGTTTGGTTCATTATTCTGATAGTTTTTAGAATAATCTTTTGAAAAAAATTAAATTGGACGAGTATTACAATGTAGAATTTGAAAATTAACAAAAATATCCCTTATGTTTATTTATTTACTAAACATTTATATAATAAAATATTAAAAATTAACAAAAATACTTCCAATCTGCCCATTAAATACGGACAGTCAACCACCACCGTTGGAGGTTAGTTAGAGTATTTTTGTAATTTCTAAAAAAAAATATTTAAGAGTATTTAGTTAAATTAACAAATTTAAAAAATTTAAAAAAATTAAAAAATATAAAATAATATTTTTAAAATAATAATATTTTATTATTTAACTTTTTTTGATAATACTAATACCACTTCCCCCAAAAGACCCGGAGCATTCAACATTTGTCAATATCACACTAAATAATACACTCTCTCCTATTAATTAAATCACCACAAAACGTCCAAAAAGTCTAAAAAGATCCCCGTTGGCCTACTGTAATCCCATAAAATCCTATGCCACCCCACGTACATCCCTAAACCCGCAACCAAACACACCCCAAACCCAAAACCATCCTCATACTTAAATTAAAAATTAATAAAATAACATTTAAAAAAAATGTAAATAAACCACAATTAAAAATCTCATTCTTTCCCTCTCCCTTCAATTTTAAGCTGTCATTTATACCTCTTCCCTCTATATAATAAGATAAATGATGTTAAAATCTTTTTGAAACAAAGTTTCAACTTCTTTTTAGTTTTTATTTTTTCAAATTTTTATATAATTAAAATAAAAAAAATATATAATTAGATAAAAATTATTGGAGCTTTTATTTGGGACGATTCAGGTGAGATCTAACTTTGTATTCACTCATGGGATTCAGTTGGTTTGAGGGAGACCATCACGACTCATCTCTTCTCGATAATCCATACATCCCTTATCAGTATATAGACAACTATCTTTCGAGCACATATTTAGATTCAACCTCAATGAGAAAAAAAAAAAAAAGGGAACACCTAACAATGTATCTTCACAACCAGAACTATGACATCAAAAGTATTGACTTTGGTGTACATCTATTACCTTTGGAAACCCTTGGTTCATTTGTTACTTTCTCTAAACCTTGAAGAGGAAATTGTTATAAACTCTCTAATCTCATACAACAATAACTTTACACTATAATAAATCCATTTTGATCCCTCAAGTATTTAGGTTCTTATCAATATAAACCTTTGGTTTTTTTTTTTTTTTTTTTTTTAGTCTAACATATCCTTAATTTGTTAATTTTTATTTTTCTTAAAATCAATGAAATTGTTCTTAATTTTTACCAAATTTGCAGTTAGGAGCCATTTATTTGTTTTATAATTTTATTAATTTTATTCATTTACATTAGAAAATATTAGGGGTATTTTAGACTTTATAAAGACGAAAAAAGGTGCCACCTTCCAATAATATAACCCCCTGTTTTTTCACTCTTTAGAATCATTTTTCTGTTATCCTATTTGGATTGAAAAAAAAAAAGAATATGTATTTTTTACTTATTGTGATCATTATTTTGGAAATTAATCCGAATCAAATAAGATTTTTTTTTTTTGAAAATGAAAAGTGGGTCGGACTTGTTTTTTATTATCCTATTATAACTTTTTTCCAACTTTATTCAACTAAAAATAATTACATTTCACAATAAAAAATTTATAAATTAACAAAACACACCCCACCCACCCACCCAAGCCACTGACGACCGCCAACAAACACCGCCAAAGCGATGCACAATCGGCTGGATTTAGTCGGTTTGCATAGATCTTATAGTTTCCGGCAAGATTTATGCCCAAAATCCGGCCTTCGTTGATGACCAGATTGCCGTTGACGATAGCCATATTTTGGCCGCGTTGACAACTTTATTTTTCTTTTTTTTTTTTGTGGTGGGGGGGGGGGGGGTGTTGTTAATTTTTAAAGTTTTATTATGGGGGTGTTTTTGTTAAATTTAAAGTTTTATTGTGAGGGTGTTTATCTAAATTAATAATGTAGGGAGTTAAAATAATTTAAATTTTCAGAAAATGTTTTCATAAAATCCAAACAATTATTCAGTATTTTATCCAACTCTACATAATTTTCAATATATACAAAACACATTCTCAGAACCCTATCCTATTTTATTCAATCATGTCTTATCATATTCAAATGTTTTTCAAAATAACATTTTTTAAATAACCTACCACACGGCCCTAAGTGTTATTATCAGATTTTACTGGATCTTATGTTGCTTTGCCATACTTCATGGACCAAATAGATTTAACAACTCAGGTTACGTTACCCTATGTACCTCCCTAAATCTGCAACCAAACTCTCTTCTAGTAGGGTGAGCGGTTCCGGGTACCCTCCATTTTCCAAGGGAACTGGAACCGGAACCGCACAGTGCATGTTCCCAAAAAAGGAACCGAAACCGAATCGCGCAGTGCAGGTTCTTCAATTCAAGGAACCAGAACCTAAAATGCAGGTTCCGTTCTTTTCCGGGGTACCCTATAAAAACAATTACCCCCTATTAGTTTAAAAAATGACAAAAATCCTTAAAAGTTTACAAATACACCCCTAACAAATATGCTATTGGGTTTAGGGTTTATTATAATGTAATATTATAATTAATAAATTGTTATCATTTAATTAAGTATTGTAAAATTATTTATAATGTTATATAATGAATTAAATAATCATACTATAAATCTATATTTAATATTATATAATTAAATTTCAAATTATTTAATTAATACTAATGGTTATAATGGATGTTATAATTGAGTAGTAATCATTATAATTATAAGGTAATGTTTATATAATTAAATTTTAATCATTTAATTAAACAATGTAATAAATAGTAAATTTCTAATGTTTATAATGTAATGTTAAATTCATAACTAATTATGTAATCATTTAACTATGTAATGCTATAATTAAGTATGATATAAATAAGGTAATATAATGTTATAATTTAATTGATAATTATTTAATTATAATGTTTCTTATTATGTTTATAATGAAATGTTTATAGGTAATGTTATAATTAATTAAATTTCTATCATTTAATTAAGTAATGTCTAATGTTTATGTAGTAAATTAGTAATTACTAATGTTTAACATAATATCATAACTCATATCAATTAAGTAATCATTTAATTATGTAATGTTATAATTAATTATTGTTCATACTATAATGTAATATTTAGTGAATTAAGTAATCAGATTATAGATCTTTAATGTTATATTATATTAATTAAAATTTTAATCATTTAATTAAGTAATGTATAATAATAATGTAGTAATTACTAATGTTTATATGTGAGTTTAATTTATAACTAATTAAGTAATCATTTAACTATGTAATACTATATTAATTAAGTGATCTAATATAATATAATATAATATAATGTAATAATGTTATAATTAATGTTTATAATTAATGTTATAGTCAATTAAATAATCATCTAATTATGTAATATTTAATTAATTATGTAATCAACTAATCATACTATATGAAATAGTGAAATGTAACAATGAATTAAGTAATCATACTATAAGTATTTAATATAGTATTATAATTAATTGTTTATAATAGAATATTAATTAATTAAGTAATCATTTTTATAATGTTGATACAATTAGTTACGTAATCGATGTTATATAATTTCTAAGCATTAATTAAGTATTACTAATGTTTATGTAGTAAATAGTAATTAGTAATATTTATAATATAATGTCATGATCTAGTATCATTTAATTATGTAATGTTTAATTAATTATATAATCTACTATAGTAATGTTATAGTGATTAACTATATAATTATATTACAAATTTTTAATGTTATTATAATTATTAAAATTTAATTATTAATTAAGTTTGTATAATGTTTATAATAAAATGTTAATTGACTAAGTAATTATACTATAAATCTATAATGTAATGCTATAATTAATTAAATTTCTAATTATTTATTAAGTAATAACTAAAGTGTATAACTTATAAGTCAATTAATTAAGTAGTAATCAATTAATGTAATGCAATAATTAATTATACTATAAATCAATTAAATAATATTATAAATTATAATTAATTATTAATTATTTAACTATAATGTAATGTTATAATTGATTAAATATGATATTAACTAGTAATTAAATTTATTAATGTTATCAATTTATCTATATATTAATTAATTACTTTTATTATAGATTACTTAGAACTTGATATTGAAGTAAATAACTAATATATTATTACTCAATCAAATATACTATTTTATTCAAAATAATTCTATTAATAACATTAAAAATGTAAACACTTTTAATTGGATCATAATTCCAATTATTCACTTAATTAATCAAACTTAATATTAATGTATTATAATATATTAAGCTTTTAATATGGTGTAATTTATATGTAATAAGTATAATTGTATTCGTATATTTATTTAATTAGGTTATTCTAAAAATTTAACTTTTTCTATTTTAAATTTTTTATATGTAAAATAATAGAAACCCTCCATTATCACATTTCACAAATATTTCATTGTAGTCCAGGTTTCAAAACAGGTTCCAAATAGGTTCCAAAAATCGGTTCCAAACTGGGTACCCCTTACAGGTTCCAAAAATCGGTTCCAAACGGGTACCCCTTACAGTTTAAAACTGGGTACCTTTTTACAGGTTCCGGTTTCTCCACACAAGAACCGGAACTAGAACCGGAACCAGAACCGCATAGTATCGGTTCCAAAAAATTGAAACCGAAACCTACTCACACAGTACTGGTTCTGGTTCCGATTCTACCCCCGATTCCGATTCTATCCGCTACCCGTGATTCTCTTCAAACCCGCCCAAAACCCCCATCCTCCTCTAAATTAAAAATTAATTAATTAAAAAAACATTTAAAAAAAGAAAAGCAGCAAAATCGTAAATAAAACACAATCAAAGTCTCATTCTCCTCCCTGTGCTTCATTTTAAGCTCTCTCCCATCTCTTCCCTCTCTCGCTCTGTCTCTATAAAACCCTCTGTGAGTCTGTGGACTCTTCCTCACACTCTCTCTCTCTTTCCTTTCTCTCTCTACACACCACTCGAATCAAAATCTTTCGTCTTCCTTTTTCGAATTTCTCTCTTTTTATTTTTTGTTTTCGTTTTTCTCTCTCTTAGGGTTTCGCTTTCGTCCGTACACCTTCTATGGTTTACTACTTGCACGTCGCTTGTCCTCTCGACAGTGTTGTCTTTGCAACTGAGATTACTATCGATTTCATTTCACCGCCATGGCGGCCGAGAAGCTCGAGATTTGAGCCAGCCGATTGACGTCGCCTTGCTTGAGCCCACGGTTGCGGCCTTCTACGGCCACCGATCTAAGGAAGAAGTGAGCATTTCCTTTTCTCCGCTTTTGGTTTCTGTTTCTGTTTGTTTCCCGAGAAAGTTAGAGGGATAATTGGTGGTTTGTGCGGAATGTTTTGTGTAGTGGAGGATGTGTGGTGTTCTGAGGAAGTTGCGGAATAGGAAGGGATTTTGCGTTTGTTGGAATTGTTTGAGGTGTGTTTATTTAGGGTTAATTGTGAGGGTTCTGAAGGAGGAATGAGCTATTTTATTCTTTTGTTTTCCCTAGCATTGTCTCTCTCTTTTTCTTGAGAAAGTTACTGAAAATGAGCGGAAAATTGGTGTCTGCTGGAGTTGCTTGCGTGGTGCTTGCGGAAAGTTTAATGCAAGGGGAAGTTTGCGTGTTTTTCTGTTTTTTATTTTTCTTAACTGTTAAGTATTTGTTTGCTTTTAGAATTGCTTAGACGAGGGATTATGGAATTGTTTACTGTTTTTGGGTTTTATGGTTTATAGCTTTAGTGTATTTTAGTTGTTCTCTTATGTGAATTTCCTTTTTGTTGTCCAGAAAGTGAGTGAAAATGAGGGCATATTAAACGTTTTGACTATTGGTTTAGAGCACATTCTCTCTTAATGGCAGCACATAGTTTGATTATTATTATAATTCAGGGGTAATTTGAAAGTGAGGGAAAGGGGCAGATTTGAAGCTCTTTCTTCAAGTGTTTTTCATGTGACAACTGAGATTTTTAATTCTCTAGGCTCCAAAATTTTGAACGAAGTGAGGTTCCAATTTTATGGTTCAATACGCACAAGACTTTTACTTATAAGCTGACTTTTATGTCAGTGTTTTACCCCTCTTCCTTCGGTGGTTTTTATGTGACAACTGATTTTTATTCTCTCACTCTAGTTCCAATAGGTTCCAAAATTTTGGACGAAGTGAGCTTCCCATTTTATGGTTCAATACGCACAGACTTTTACTCAAAGGCTGACTTTTATGTCAGTGTTTTCCCCTTCCCCTCAAAGGTTACGGAAAATGATCGAGATAAAAACTCTCAATGTCTAACTGTTTTTTGAATAATGGTTTTTTTATTGGATTTAATGTGTTTACTTTAGTGGGGTTTTGTATGAGTGCTGTTTTTTGTTGTCTATTGGTTGGAAATAGGAGGACATTTGAAGGTTTTGGCCTTTTTTTTTATTTTTATTTTTATGGGTTTTTATTAAGTTCAGTTTTTGACATCTCTACTGAGTGTCAGGAAGAAACCCATTTGAAAATTTATTGTGTGGGGCTTAGTGACTTTCATTCCTTGATTATTGGAAATTTCAATTAGGTTTATTTTGTGTATTTGTAGAAGATTCATTTTTGGGTCTAGTTTTGAACTTAAGTTGCTAATTGAGTTTGGAGGATTTCTTGTTATGTCTGGTGTAGAAATATTAGTTGGCTGATTGGAAATATATTATTATCTTTTTTAAATGTTGATGTCACTGAGATTTATGTGCAATTTAGGATGAAGATGTGCACGTGCATGGTATCGTTGATTGTTAATTGGTGTATTTTACAAATTGTTGTTCATTTATGCTTTCTTTACTTGGTTCAGGGTGGCAAGTGATGCTTTGATTGTCTTCTCATGGATGCTTGCATCTGTTAGCAATTATAGACATCTTTGAAGTTATTATCTGCTATTAGTATATTTCTTTGTCCAAAATGCCTTTGACTGCAAATCAACAATTGACTGAGGTTGGGTGTGTTAGTGAACTGATACACCGCCAGATGCCAGTATAGGTCCATGAATCCTGAGGATGAAATGAAGAAGAGGAGAGAGAAGAAGATGTAGATTTTAATCCCTTTTGAAAGAAACTCCTTCACCAGAAGCTTCTTCAAGCTTGAGCTCTGAAATTTGGAGATCTGACCATGCTGAGGAGGAAATCACGATGCAAGCGAAAGTTTCTTCTAAAGGACCATGTGAAAAAACTGAACGCAGAATGGATGTTCCTAGAAAAACTAAGAAGAGAAAATCTTTATTAATCTCTCAATCAGAAGCAAAGCTGTTGGGAAAAGGAGAATGACTCATAAGCAGTGGGGTTGAGGTTTATAAGGCATGGTAGGAGATCTGGGTAATACTACAAACTTGTTGAAGCCCATGAGGATTTAGATGATGAGGATGCCATCTGTAGGCGCACTAGGCCGGTATTCACTTGCAAGTTTCACACTTGATGAGCTTGAGGCATTTCTTCAGGAAACAGATGATGATGATGACCTTCAAAATGTTGACGATAAGAAGAGTATCGGAAGTTCCTTGCTGCTGTATTGAAGGGTGAAGATGGTGATGCGTGTCAACCAAGGGAATGAAAATATGATGATGAAGATGAGGATATTGATGCAATTTAGATAGACTTGAAAGATGCTTGAGAGTGACTATGATGAAGGTATAACAGAGAAACCGAAAAAGTGAGCGCTGGACGACGGCCAGAGACTAGGCAGAATAGACGCCAAAAAGCCTCTGCACAATATAAAAAGAAGCTTCTAAACAGACAAGAGGCCATTGCTCCCCTCTTACCAGTTTTGCCTAATGTACTGCCAGTTGTCCCTTTCCCTTCTGTTAATGGGAAAACTTTGAACCTGGACTGCTCCAACCTGCATATCTTCACAGCAGAAGATACTTAATCAATGGCTCACTCCACATCAGATAGCCCAGTTGCACTGTTTAATGCATGAGCATGTGCAACTTCTTATTCAAGTGTTTTCACTTTCTATTCTTGATTCTTCTCGCCAGCATATTGCCTCCCAAGCTCAAGGATTGATTTTTGAGATGCTTCACAAACGTGATGAAGCAATAGCATTCAGAAGTGAGCCGTATCCTGATATTTACTTCCGTCCTCCTTACACTTGTTCATCTGTGCCAGATACAGTCCTCCAGTTTGGCCCAGACAAAGCGCCTTTGATTCATCTTCTCAAACTTAAAGGGCTATTTTTGGTGCCATCAGTAAGTGGTCCGGTTCTATCTGTTCTGGATGTAGCTCCTCTTAAATTAGCTGGAAAATATTGGACGAAGTTTATACTGGTATGTCATGTAGAAGTATCAAATTTATTCTTCATGATTTTGCAATGATTTGCTTTTTGTCAGGTTCACTTTGAAATTGTTACATTGATTAATTATTTTTCTGACAGCCATCCAAGAGTATCGAAAACGTTGTTTGGAATTCAGTTCTGATACTTGCTTTGAAAGAGAACCTTTGTTCCCTTTTCCTTTACATCATTTGCTCAAGCTAATGCTGAAGCTTCAAAAGAAAAAACTCCCTCATCTACCAACACAGTACCATCTTCTCCCAGTGAGCAACCAACAAAGAAGTCACTGGCAGTTGCACTTGTCGAAAGTACAAAAAGCAATCAGTTGCTTTAGTCCCTAAGGAAATTTCCAAGTTAGTGCAGAGGTTTTTTCCCTTTTTTAATCCATCATTATTTCCACACAAGCCACCCTCTATGGCCATTGCAAATCGGGGCTTTTTACTGATGCAGAGGATGAGTGAGTTTCATGCTTCTTTGCCTTTTCTTTGGTGATTGACTGACTTCTTTGCTAAACCGTTTCTTCTAATTTTTTCTGTTATTGAAATTTAATACAGATTGTTGGCACTGGGGATGATGGAATATAATTCAGACTGGAAGGCAATTCAGCAACGCTTTCTTCCTTGCAAAACTAAACATCAGGTAGCTATACCTTTTTTCTGTATAACAAGTACAACATTTCCTGGTAATTTTTATTTATAAAAAAACTGTAAACTTGTCATTTCATGTGCTTGTCCATAAGTCATGCACTTTCTGCTAAGGAATAAGGAATAATATGCGGTAGCAAAGACTAGGCAAGTCGCCTTCATCTTTTTCCCCCCCTCCAAACTGCTATATGTATAGAAAAGTAGTATTTACTTCTGAAATGGGGTGTTCTGGTGACTAGCTTTCTAAAATATTATTTGGCTAGTGGCTTATGAATTAATATATAGTACTATTTATAAACCCTTCCTAGTTAAAATTTCATGAACATTATTTTCTAGAAGCATTCAAGGTCTCACTATTGTTTTTTTTTTTTTTTTCATCCATTAAAAGTGTGGTACTCCTCTACTCAAGGATAAATTTACTGCAGTGATACTTTGAAATTTTTCTTTGAAAAGCCTTAGCATTTGCTGTGAATAATTAAGAGAAACTCTCATTTTGCTTTCGTTGTTGCTTTGTTGTCTAATGATAGAGGACATTGACATTTATGGCATACTGAATGTTGCTAACCCTCCCTGTGGTTCACAACTCCTTGTTGATATAATGTGACATTCTGTATATTATTCCTTTTGAGATACTGATTTGGTGTCTACGTGTAAAGAGATGTTCAATTGTCAACTAAAAGTGAGTGAAATAGCATGTTCTAGTTGATCCAGAACTGTGATATGCCATTTGAGTTATGAGAGCTAGTATTTTACCTTGGTAATAATTATAAATGCTGATTATCTTTTCATGTTGGTGGTAAGGTGTGATTTCTTTGTGATGAGTAAAATGTTCTGGTTGAGCTTTAATTTTAGGGAATTTAGTTTTTGGTTGGTTGATTGATATGGTCACTCCATGCTGCATTTTTCCATTATGGATGTTGTTGGACTATGATCTTCTTAGCTTTTAAAATGTCTTGCTGATCAAGACTTGCATTGTTTATCAGTTTAATATTCTTCGAATGGTATTCTGAAGGTAGTGTTCTTGGGATTGAATTAATGTTGGAATTACTGTTGTAAATAGGAGATAATTGTATTTACTCTGACATTCCTTTGTTTGGCAGATATTTGTTAGGCAGAAAAATCGTTGCTCATCTAAAGCACCAAAATCCCATTAAGTATATAATAATATCTTGCTTAGAAGAAAAAAATTATCTATTCTTATCTCAGTTCTTAAAGTACACTAGGTTTGTACCTTTTCTCACTCAATTTGTGTATCGCTCTCTCTATCTCGTACTTTCATATATTTCTTTTCATATGTTTTAAAGACATCATGATTACCAAAAATTTATTATACCGCTGTTATCTATTGAACTTAAACAAGTCTGTTCCAAAAGATACCAGTGATGAAATGATATATTGTCATAATCTGTTAATTCTAAGCAGCCTGATTGGATCTGCCTGCTTAATAGTGGAATAATCATCTAGCTGTTGAATGGGTAAAAGGCAATACTGGTGTGTGATTTGTAAATGCTGATGGTATTGTTATGCTGTACAATATTGCAAGTAGTGACTGGTTAATTAGATTTTTTGGCTGAAAGGGTTTGGCATAACTGAACCTGTATTTATCATCATATAGCAGTTGGGCAATAATTTGTGATGGTGAAAATGTTTTTAAACTCTTGTTATTCAATGCAGGATGTTCGAAGGTTTAAAACCTCTCCATTGACTGCAAAGAGATAGAATGTATTCAGAGGTGATTTTATTGGGCCTTTTTTATCTGCTTTTTTCTTTTTCTATGGAGTCTTCTGATTGTCCTCCTTATTCAGAGTCTGTGAATTTAATGCAACTTTAATTATCCGGGATTGAAGGTTTTTAAACTTGATTGGGTGTCTGTATGGAAATTTCTTGTCCCGCATAGGGATCCAGCCTTGTTACGCCGGCAATGGCGTATGCCCTTGGAACTCAGAGTTTATAAGCAAGATGCTGCTAAAAAGGAGAAAAGGCGGTTGTATGAATTAAGGAAAAGGTGCAGAACTGCTGATTTGGCCATGGCATCTTGGCGATAAGGATTAGTCTACCTTTTGAAGTAAAGGAACTTTTAAATTGCCTTTTGATCCTTCACATCTTCCTGTGATACTCATATAGTCATGTTTCTTTTATACCATGTATTTAAGAGTTTTGATATGTCAAACAATTATTATGTTTGTGTCTTGTAAGAATAAAAGACATTTGCACACTCATATTATATCTCATATTTGTTGCTTGGGCTATATGAGTACGTGACCTCTCCCAGCTAGGTTTGATCTTGATCTTGCCTCATCATGTTTTAATGATTTTATAAACTCAAGTATAATAGCACAGTGAGTAGAATGAGCATTAAGTTCATGAGTTATATTTCTGAGAATTCTGTAATAACAATATAAGAAAAGCTACCAAATGTGGGCTTTTTATGAGGTTAATTATATTGCTTTCATACCTTGGCGTGTGAGTGTGAAAATGTTAGTATCTGTTTGAGTTTACTGCAGAGATAATTGTGAGTGTGAAATGTTTAGTATCTAGTTAAAGGAGTTTGGCTTGGGGCTAGGAATTGGGTTATTTGCCTTATAATTTAACTTTCAATTGATTGGTCTTGAGGATATGTTCTCATAGATATTCTTTACGTACTTATTTCTTTGCTGACCTCAGGGTAAAAATGCTGGTGGAGGTAATAATAGTGGAGATGATTACATAGAATATGCAGATGAAGGTTATGTTCATGAGGCATTTTTGGCAGACTGGAGACCGGGTGGTCCCAATAGCAGTTTTCTGGGCGTTCTTGTTTAAACATTAGAGATAACTTCTTCCTAATGGGTCCGGACAGCAGCCAAACCATCCATTGAGAATCAATAAGTCTCAGTCTGTTTACCACCATATAGGGCTCGTAGACGCAACAAGGCGCACTTGGTGAAATTAGCACCAGACTTGCCTCCTGTTAATCTCCCACCATCTGTTCGTATAATCTCACAGTCAGCTTTCAAAAGTGTCCAATGTGGATCATCTGCTAATGTTTCTGTCACTGGCAGTGGTGTTGGCTGTTCTGAACAAAAAAGTACAGCTCCTCTAATATCTCATCTTGTAAGGTTGGGAACTCCGCATTTAATAAAACTGGAAGAGATAAAGTAATTTAGTGAAAGAAAGTGTCAGAAATATGCACCTAGAGAATCTCATGTTGTTGAGGATGAAAGAGTGCTGAGTCAGATCTCAGATGCATCCTTTATTATTCCAGGCCCCTGAAGATGGACGTCTGCCATAATCCTCTGAACACTGGCACTGGTACTTCCAGTTTCTTTTAGTTTCTTTCAGCAAATCAGCCTCAACTTAATCTGAGTCTTTTCACAATCCCCGCCAAGTCAGTCATGTTGGTTGTTTAATGAATCTTTGAAGACCAAAGAGTCCCCAATACAGCGTCATCTGCCATTGATTTCCACCCACTTCTGAAAATAAGTGAGAATGCAAATGGTGACTCAGTGACTGTATCCCACTGCAAGCAAATCTAATGAGAAAGCTAATGACCTGACTTGAGATCCATCTAAGTTCTTCATCCACAAAGAAGAGAGCTTTAGGCAGCAGGGATATGGCTTCACAGAATCTTATGCGCTCAGCAAATATGCTATAAACTCTGGACAGAGAACGGAAACTCAACATACTAACAATGTACATTACTGTTATGGCGAAAATTATGGCAGGGACGTTTTAAGTGGCCATTTGTCAGATTTACCAAGCACTAGAACATTGATGATATCGGTGATCATTCCAATCCTGGGATTGTGATGGAACAGGAAGAATTAAGTGACTCTGATGAAGAAATCGAAGAACATGTTGAGTTTGAGTGTGAGGAGATGACTGATTCTGAAGGAGAGAGGTTCAGGCTATGAACAAATTCCTGAGATGCAAGAAAAGGTGGCTTCAATATTCCTCTATATCTTATTATGTTCTTTTGAGTTCTAAGAAGGGTGCAGTATTGTGCTGAGACTAACGTATTTTCACTTTATTTGTCATGGCTTCATTAGTGTCCCTGTTTACATTTTGCGGAGAAGATTTTGTCATTTTGGGGAAATGCTGGAACTATTTTATTGTGCTAAAACAGATTTTTGCAGCAATCTATCAACACTTCTCTGTAATCTCTTATGCCGGAATTTTCAGTCCTTTTGCACACTAAATGTGCCAGTGATAATGAGACGTCACTGATTTTTTTGTTATATTAATTGTGTTGATCTGGTAACTTGATTTTCATTGTTTTCCTTGGTTTTTTGACTAGTCGATGAATACCTATACTGTTGAGTCTTGGTCGACGGTGAAGTTAAGATTTCTGAATTCTGAGCTGTTGTATCCTAGTTTCTGCTTTTCACTTTTTATTCTGCTTGTTCATAGGAGGTCTGTGGTATTTTGGAGGAAAATGCGAGAGACCAAGATAGTAATGATCAAAGACATGAATCAAGGAGCCCTTCTTTTGCCCGGGCAGTGTTTTGGTCCCCAGAAACGCCTCTCCTTTCTTAAAGCTGGGATGATAACCATGGGGAAGGATACTACAAGCAGTTATGGTTAAGTTTAAATTCGGTGCACCAGGTCATCCTGCGCGCACAAAACATAAGAATACAGAGGGCGCAATCAGTGAAGCCCCTTCTGCTAAAGATATTGCTTCTCTGCCAACAGATCCTTCAAGAGACAACTCCACCACGAAAAAGGTTGCAGAACAGAAGGTGCCACAGACGTGGCGCAACAACTCAGCCTGAGTCCCACTGTGAGGAAGCCAAGGAAGCGTACATTGCCAAACTAAAACAAGTTTGAATATTGGAACAACTACGAGAACCTCCACCGTAAGGTTAAACGAAGCTGTTTGGGTACCGTGCACTGGTTTTTGTTGTCATCTTTCCCAATTAGCAAATGAGTATTGGTGGCCAAGTCCAAGTACTTGAAGAGGCAAGATAATTGATCTCTTTTCACTAACTTCTGTTGATTTATTGGATTCATATAGCTGCTAACTAGGTTATAAAAAAGGTCGTCTTCTTTTTGTCTTCTTGTGAATATTTTTTTTATTTTTTGAGGGATAGTCAAAAGTAAATGTGATGAGTGAAGAAAATGTACAGACCTACATTTTGCTTGTAAATTCTGCATTAGTAGTCCCATTTTTGTTGGCCTGAAATGAATTCATTTTAACTTCTCTTCAATATCAAGACTCTTCTGATAGTACAAAATCGGTAACCCAAGTTATCTGCTTTGGCAATGAAAAAATAACTGCAGGACTTAAAGTGGATGGTAGCTGTTGGACTCGAGTTTGGCACCGTAACCGATCCTTATAATAGTTGGAAATGTGAGAAAATGAGTTCTGATAATTATATTCAATAGCAAGAAAATAAGAAGCAACCTCAGAAGAACCAACGCAATAACTACTGAAATGAAAACTCTCATGGAGGCAAGGATTATCTCCCTCTGATATATAGTATCCTGAAGAGATTGTCAAACAACTTTTGCTTATCGAAATTTACTATTCTCATCACAATTTTCATATCTTCATCCACCTGTTTCACATTGAAAAAGAATACATTTTTTTTAGTAACTTATAGTATTATTTATATATATTTTACAACAAGAACTTAAATTACGATAGTCAATTTTAGCAGAGACGATTAACTATACCTCAAACATGGCCATGCCAAAGAGCTCCATCTCCCCAGTAGCGGCATGCCCTCTAAAGGACGTCCATGAAACCCAGTGCCTAACTTGTAAGCAATAACTGGAGGGCCACTTAAACTTGGAGAACCTCCATAGCAAATCCTCTTGGGAATGTTGTTGAGAAAGTCTTCATATATGAAGCTGCAGTTTCATCATCAATTGTTGTACACCCTTAACTCCTTTGGCAGGGAAAGTTTGCCAATTTAGGCCATACCCTCCATCAAGCTTACTTATTTCTTCAATAGTTTGAGCTTTCCTTCCTGTAAATCATGATCGACATGTACATGTTCACATATTATATAGATACTTAAGACATGGCAAAAACTAATTCATTTTTGAATTGTTGCTTAAGTGTTTATTATTTGGTGTTAATAATTATATATACCATTGAGGCTGAAAGTAAACTTGTTAGTATCAATTGTCTTGAAGTCTTCAATACGAGTCTTATGGATCATTTCCATTTCCCATGACTTGGCAAGGTTCTGCACCTTTTCTTCAAGTGATCCAGCAGGCCATACCTTCCATGTAGAATATATTCTAAAATTTTTGATTGTCAAACTTATCATCTGAAGAGAGTCATTCATACAACAGATGTACATACAATCAACTAATTATAAGATATATGTATGCTTTCAACACCCTCTCTTATTATTTTCTGAACATCTTGAATTATTGTCAAATCCTTGAAAACTTTATCTTTATAAGCAAATTGGATGTGTAGGTTAAACCTCATGTCAGTAGTTGCTATTAGGGGTATTTGGTTTCGGGTACTTTGTATTTTTTGAAGGAACCAAGACCGGAACTAGAACCGATGGTTCCTTGAAATTTGGAACTGAAACCGGAATTGACGGTTCTAATTCTTAGGCACCTAGACCGGAACCTGTAACAATGGTTCCAGTTCCGTTTCTGAGTACCCTATAAAATTTATTACCCCCTAAAAGTTTTTAAAATAGCAAAAAAACCTTTAAAAACTTACAAATATCCCCCCACTTGGCACTTGTTAACAAAAATAAAATTACAAATTATAAATTCAAAATTACAAACACCATTACTTTGTAAAAGTAGATTTTCAAAAGTCAAACCAAATTACTTTAAATGTTATGAAATATAAATATAAATATGAAATGAATTTTCCAAGACCGCCCAATATGTAGATCATTAATCAAATACAATTACAAACTCCTGGGAGCAGAAAATTTTTGTGAACCTACCGACACACGTCTTACGTCATGGACGTTTAGGAGCACATAAACCATGGGTGTAAAATACAAGAAGGGGCAGAATCATGTGGAACAATAGGATTTCATCACAGTTGAGCCGTTTATTAAACTTCCAATAAGGTTCAACTCAAAGTTTAGACAGCTAAGAAAAGCCATCTTCAAGATCCTAAAAATGGCTTTTTATTTCAAAATTACCCACATAATGACGTTGATCCTGGACAAAGACTTTGTGCTTATCTGTACCAACACTCAAAGTTAGGGATGTTCGGTTCCGAATACCCTGCATTTTTTGAAGGAACCATAATCGGAACCGATGGTTCCTTGAAATTTGGAACTAGAACCAAAACCGACAGTTTCGATTCCTAGATGTCCAGAACCAAAACTTGTAACAACGGTTCCGGTTCCGGTTCCGGTTCTGGGTACCTTATAAAATTCATTACCCCCCAAAAGTTTTTAAAATGGTAAAAAAACCTTTAAAAACTTACAAATACGCCCCCCTTGGCGCTTGTTAACAAAAATAAAATTACAAATTCAAAATTACAAACTCCATTACTTTGTAAAGGTAGATTTTCAAAAGTCAAACCAACTTACTTTAAATGTTATGAATTATAAATATAAATGTATTCACATTACTTGTTTTACAAAAGTTTTTATTAACCACCCTATTCCTTAATTTTATTTTATATTAGTCTCGGAACGGTTTCGGTTCCTAACTATAGGAACCGAAACCAGAACCGCACAATAACGGTTCCAAAAATTTAGAACCGAAACCTACCCGTTGACAGCTGGTTCCGGGTAGGAATCGGAACCAAACTCCGGATATCTACCGGTTCTGGCTCCAATCAGTTCTTTTGAACACCCTTAGTTGCTATGAAATGTATTCATGTCTTTCAACATAAATTTAACGTTTTATAAATATTAACATTGTTAAGGTGTCACTCTCATAATGTTCAGGGGAATACTATTTCTTCCATGAAAGAAACTATTTTTCCAAAAACCTTGTCAACAACACATAAGTCTCCTGTAATTTCTTGGAATGTCAAAGTTACAAAAACCTTATCAGTTTAGCTATGTCTTTCAAGTTGAACATTCAAACTTTTTTCTGGGAAGCATTTCGAAGAAATTGCAGACATATATACGTTGACTTCAAAGTATTAATCTGTGGGTTAATAACAATAATTCCCCTTAGGTATAACCAAACAATCCCCCTATAGTGATAGGAAATAACATAAATCCCCTATATATATATATATATTTTGGCATTAAAATAAATGGCAGAGAGGTGTTTTAGTAAATATTTATTAATCTATCATATTATAAATTCTTAAAAAAAAGGGGTTCAATAACGGCTAACTAAAGGTAGGAGAATTTTTATTATTTCTGAAATCTCAAAGGAACCTTTGTTTGTTGATTAAACCTCAGGGGGTTCAAAATACAACTTAATTAAATCTAGTGTAAACAAAATAATTAGAGATTAGAATTAGAGGTTTAACATCTTGACAATTGACGACGTGTTTGATTAGGGTTTTGATAGATTATAAAAAAAATGCTTACCCATCTCAAGGGGTAAATGTTATTATTTTTTTAGTTATGTAACATTGAAGGAAATTTGATGGAGAAAGAACTTTGGCGATATGGAATTATAGACAAGTGGGTGTATATATTTATGACTGATTTGAATTAATTAATTTGTGAGAAGTTGGTTTGGGTGATCGCACTTTTTATTTATTTATTTTAACACTATTTTAGTATTTTATTCATGTATTTTACTAAACTTTTTTCATGGAGGAAAATCTTGAGCCATGGACCGTCTGAGCACAAATACTCTCATTTAAAAGAATATTTTTGGTGTAGAAAGTTTCAATTCAAGATTTTTCATTACATGGATTTCACAGTAAACATAATGATTAACATATCGGTTCAAAGTCAAACCGACTACTTCAAGAACACACATCCATATATATATATATAGTGCAATACTTACAGATTGCCTAAATATCGTTTTGATTTATTTGAATTTATTTGTGAGAAGTTGGTTTGGGTGATGACACTTTTTTTATATTTATTTTAACACTATTTTATTTTTTTGTTTTTTTTGTTTTTTTTTTGCATGGAGGCAAATCTTGAGCCACGGACCGTCTGAGCACAAATACCTTTGTTTAAAATAATATTTTTTATGTAGAAAGTTTCAATTCAGGATTTTTCGTTATATGGATTTCATAGTAAACAAAATGATAAACATATCGGTTCAAAGTCAAACCGAGTACTTGAAGGACACGTATCCATAAATTGGTTATAAAAATGTAACCAATTTATGGGTTTGAACTCAACATTATATTTAGTCTAATAGTCATTAACACGATCAACTCGCACATTAAAAAGTTTAAACCAGTTATCAATATATTATATATCTCTCCCATGTTTTACTAGTCTATATTATCAAATTCAAAACAATTTCTTCTGCATTTGCACCGACTCCAAAGACTTCTGCAACTATTAATTCTTCTCACTGATCAAATACATGGCTTTGTGGATGAGAAAGGTGAGGATGGGGCAAAGAAATCAATGACAGAGTTCAAGAGCTGTGACCCATAAATATTATTCAAGAAAGTTACACAAATGATACTATTTTACTATTGCATGCAACGAATACAACACAAGCTGGGAATTAAATAACGGACCCTTAATATTTTACGGGCTAATTAATCGCCCTAAGATATGATATACTAACAAAAATCACTCTAGGGTTATGAACTAATAAGAATCCCTTTATTGTTAAATTTTAGGTGTTAAACTAAACGATAAGAGGGCAATTAAGTAATATTTATTAACTCATAAAAGTATAAATTTTAATGGTTCACTAATAGTTCATTAACAGTAGCCAGTAGGTGACTTTTTGTTTTCTTAGAAACTTCAGAGGGTAATTGTTATTATATCATACTGCAGGGGCGTCTATCTTTTTGACCCAATATTTATTTGCAAGGTAGATGAAACTGTGGATTTTGCTCAATTGGGAAGTTCATTTTTTACTATTGCGCGCACCGACATCTTATGTATTAACCAAGTTAGCAAAACGTGCTTCATGAGAATTTTATCTCTTCACGTTTAATATTTATTTTCCCAAAGAAAACTTTTATCTGTTCACATTTTACTATTAATTTTAATTTTCCATTCAGAATTTGGTCTTAGAATGTAGAAGTTAAATTTATTCCACATTGTTAATTTGATAGATTGTTATGATGTATATATGTGGTTGAATTCTCTCCTCTCTTGAGCTAGCTTTTAGGAGTGAGTTTTACTCAAACTTGTTTATCATAGTTTGGAAATACTTTTACTAGTTTTACAAATCTACCCTTAAATGAAAAATAATTTACAAAAAAACCCAAATCCATCAAATAAGTTAAGTCACTTTTTTTCTTTTTGGGCTGTCAAAACAGACCTCTTTTCCTCTACTTCCTAAACCCATCTTTCTTTATTGCCCATAAGTGATTCAACTACTTAGGTTTCAAAATTTTTCCTAAATTTCTTATTCTTATCCATACAAATACAATTTTCTCCTACCTATCAAGCCGACAAGCCCATTTTTTTCCAATTTATCAGGTAATATTAATATATTTTATATTTGTACTGTTAATTGTATTGTTCTTTCAATTTGTCAAGTTATACATGTTATATTGGTTAAGTAATACCTATTCTTTTATTTCTAATTCTTTATCCATACAAATGCTTATTTTAATTTAAAATTGTATTATTCTTATAACTTTGACCCCCCTACATTTTATTTCTGGCTATGTCTTTGCTAGGGGTGATGGTGGGTCATGGGTTTGGACTTGATGTGACACGTCGAGTGTGAAAGAGGTGGATCTTAGGTTTGGACCTGACCGTGCACACCGAACGTGAGCTAGTTTTTAGGCTTGAACCCGCTTTATCATAATAATAATAATAATAATAATAATAAAACAAAATCAAAAACAAAAACAAGTCTTACAAGAAACTTAAAAGTCAGGCAGCAGCGCACTTAGCCAATTGTTTTACAGCAGGGATTTTATAAATATGTGTTCAATCTCCATTAAACTTCCATTAAGAAATTAAAGATAATCAATAATGGCTATTCATCCTCATCGTCTGGTGTTAATGTTTCACATCATTCTCTTACTTTGGCAAATCGAAGCATCACAAATTTTATGTCCAAGTAGCTGTGGCAATGTGAAACTATCATACCCTTTGGGAATCGGTGAAGGCAGCTACCTCAATAAGTGGTTTGAAGTAACTTGCGACAACTCTTCTAGCTCTCCAAGGGCTTTCCTAAACAGCGTCCATCTAGAATTAATTGGAATTCTTCGTTCTTCTTCCTCTATAATCGTCAACTGCCCCCGCAATTCAAGCATCAACCTGTCCGGAAGCCCGTTTTCTTTTCCGAATACAGACAATATATTCACTGCCATTGGTTGTGAAAAGTACCTCAATCTCAATAAGAAAGATTCAACCCTGAGTCACTGTCACTCTTTTTGTACTTGTGATCCTACGAAATATGTTGATTGCTGTGATTTCCTATGCACCCTTCCTCAAAACCGTAAGGTTGAAAATGAAAACATATCAGAAATTTATTCTGAAAGTTTTCCCAGGGAATGCAGTTCTGCCTTCATAGTTCATAAAGCTTGGCTTGAGTCAAACTACCTAAAAAACCCTTATGTTTTGCAACATAAAGAAGTCGTTCCGACAATTCTGGAATGGGGAAAATATGGAGGTTCATGTGTGGAACTTTATAAGTCACACAAAACAAATTGCAACAAAGAGGATTACTGTGTAATACAACTAAACTCAGACTATTTTTGTCTTTGCGATAATCAGAGATCAAACAGCCATGTAGGATGCGAAGGTAGAGGTACTTTATAGCCATCGTCATTTACTTGTAACTTTTTTTCTTTTTTTTTTCCAACTTTTTTTTTTTTTTTTCAACTTTGTGTAGGTGGCTTGCTTTGTGTTTCGAAGAACGATAGCGATTGCTCCGAATGTCCTTATGGTTATGAACCTTATCAAAGTGAAGATGAAGAAACATGGTGCTCTCCTTCACGAAGTTCTGATGATATATTTATTAAAAAAACTCCAGTCAAATATTTAATCAGTAACATGTATCTGTTTCAACATACTGTACATTTCTTTAGTACCATTGACGCAAAACTCGCGAATATTTATGATGTATTTCTTTTCCTTGAATTGTGCAGGTTTCAGTGCTGGGCTTGGAATGGTGTTACTTATCTTTGTAACACGGTGGTTGTACAAGTTCATACAAAAACGGAAAGCAATCAAAATGAAGCAGAAGTTATTTACAAGAAATGGTGGGAACGTTGAGAAAACAAAATTTTTTACCTCAAAGGAATTGGAAAAAGCCAGGGACAATTATCATGCCAATCGAGTTCTTGGTGAAGGTGGTCAAGGCATTGTGTATAAAGGGATGTTGTCGGAAGGAAGAATTGTAGCTATTAAGAAGTCCAAGATAGTGGATGAAAGTAAAATTGAAGAATTCATTAATGAGGTCATATTACTATCACAAATTAGTCACAGAAATGTAGTTCAACTAGTAGGGTGTTGCTTGGAAACAGAAGTGCCTCTTTTAGTCTATGAGTTCATTTCTAATGGAAATCTCTTTTAATATTTACATAACCAAAATGAGGAGTTTCCATTCACATGGGAACTACGATTACTAATTGCCTTTGAAGTTTCGAGTGTGCTAACCTATTTGCATTCAGCTGCTTTCGTACCTATATATCATTGAGATATTAAGTCCACAAACATACTTTTGGATGAAAAATTTCGAGTAAAATTGTCGGATTTTGGAATTTCAAGATCTATTGCAATTGATCAAACTCATTTGATCACTCAAATAAAAGGGACCTTTGGGTACCTTGATCCTGAGTATTTCCGATCGAGTCAATTTACTGAGAAAAGTGATGTTTATAGTTTTGGAGTAGTTCTTGCAGAACTTTTAACTGGACAAAAGCCAATTCGTTCAACTGATATTGAGGAAGATAGAAGTCTTGCCTTATATTTTCTACATGCCATGAAAGAGAATTGTCTATTTGAAATCCTTGATGCTGGAGTTATGAAAGAAGGTAAAAAAGAAGAGATCGCAACAATTGCCAGTCTTGCAAGAAAATGTCTGGACTTAAATGGGAAAAATAGGCCTTCAATGAGAGAGGTAGCAATCGAATTGGTTAGGATCATGAGAGCTTCAAGATGCGGTTCAAGTATGCACCATATCACTATTGAAGAGACTAATTTTGTTCACGGTGAATTAACTACTTCCTTTGAGAATAGTTTATCCTCTGCTAGATAGTTTATTGATGTAGTCACTTTCTCAATAGAAATGTACCATTTCGTTTCACACAATAAAGTATTTACAAAGTTTTCGTTCTCTGTAAAATTACGAGACTTTTTCTTTATATTTTGCATGTACCCTTAAATATCTTTTGAATACTAGTTTATTCATCTTTGGATGTAAAGCATATTGAGTTTAGAAACAATAATATGATCGATAGTCCATCCTTACAACAGAGAACCACTTCTCTTTTCGCAGAGGTTCTAAGTGCTTTATGTACTTTGTTCTATTTGTGGTTGAAGGCAAATGAGAGAGGGCATTTATTGTTATTTACGTACAATTTTTGGTTTTCGTAAATGTTAGAGCGCAAGAGGATGGGTGCAACTAAATTTGGAGGAAAAAATTAAATATATTGTTCATGCAGCCCGGTTCGGCTGAAAATGGAGGAGATGAGGGGAATGGGTTTGGTCGAAAATGGTAGAGTGAGAGAGAAATTGAGGAGATGAAATGAAATAGAGTGGGAGAGGTGAAAAGAAGAGCAGACCGGTTGTAACCCAAGTTCTGGTAATTCATGCATGCAACTTGGGAGGTAGATCTCTCATTTCTTATTCAATCTAAGAGAAAAACTAACCATTGTTGTTCTTGATGCTAAGATCAGAAGAGAAGAGTGGAGGAGAGTGCAGGGAGCTTCGATTGAGCTGAGAGGTGAGTGGAATAGTAAACCCATTCACAACCCATGCATCTCTAGTTTTCATATGAATGGATCTAAGCTATATTTGTTAATATATTTAAGTTTGTGGTTTATGATGGCTGCTTGTTGGGTATATGAGTTGCCTGGGTTATAAAGATATTATGCGTGTTTTGAAATGAAATATAGGCATGCATTTCGGGTATTTGAAGGTTATATGCTTCGGAATATTCTTGTTGGAAATTGGAATGTTTAAATTTATTTATTGTTGGAGTTTACTAGTTTATTATGCATTCTAGAATAAGGGGTGTAACTGTCATGTTTGGAAGTTATAATTTTGGGGGTTGTTTGTAAGGATTTAAACGTTTAGGAAGTTGACAAGGATTTGAAAGTATAGGAGGTTTACCGCAAAATTCAAAAGTTTAGGGGGTTGACAAAATATAAAATGTTTGGGACTAAACGGAGAGTGAAAAATATAAGTGGTAAATGGATATTTTACATGATGATTTATAATGATATTTCAAGCATTGCACTCGGATTTTGCATGTCCGTTTGAACGAAAACAAGTATTATATGATATTATTACTTATACGTATCTGCATGAAGGCCTACATGATTCATTACATGTTTCGATATTTGGATGCCATGTGTGTGTGTGGATGCATCCTTCGGATTGAGACCACCTTTTATAGTACTCGTCCCCTCCAATCATCAACTAGCAGATTATATTTAGCTTCATGAGTGTATTGAGATGGTCTGTCTTATCGAACGATTATGATATCCTAACAAGACAGGATATACATCTAATGAGCTCTAGGCGGGATTACACCAGACAGGTATTGGCTAGTGTGGGATTTTAACGCCCCAAGAGTAGACCGTGGATGGGATTCCATTTGATACTATATCATGACACCTCGAGGGTAGACTGTGGTCGATTTTGTGTTATCTAGTGTTGATTATACCATCCCAAGGATAGATTGTGGATGATACACCCTGAGGGTAGAGTATGGGTGGTACCACCCCGAGGTTAGACTGTGGGTGGTGTAACTACATGTCTATGTTGGAACAGACTCGTGAGGGTTATGACTTAGGTCCTTGGTTACTGGTATAGTGGTGATGATTGATTTGTTTTATATGATTTTGGTATGTGATTCCATGGCATCTGGAAATATTATATCGTGATTAATGTTGTATCGTGTGATGGATTGGTGTTGTGTGGCTTTTAATATAAAATGTATTATCTACTCATTGGGCTCCCTAGCTGACTGTTTTATGTCCTCCCCCGTCAGGATTGTAGACCGGGTTCGTGCGGAGCGTACTCTACGCTCTAGGTTGGCATCGACGCATGAACATCAGCATGTTTTACAAACTTTAGTGCACTCTGATACTATTTTTCTGGAACTAGATTTTTTTCGAAACCCTAGTTTAGAACTTTAATTTTATGTATTTATGCTTTTAGAACTCATTTGGTTGTATTTTGGGATTTATATTTCTATGCAGTTCATATTGATCTCCATATTAATTTTGTTTTCAAAAATTGGAATCTTACAAAACATTTCTGAATACTCACCCTCCTCTCGGAATCTTGAGTCTCTCAGATCACCCAAACCAACTTCTCACAAATTAAATAATTCAAATCAATCAAAACGATATTTAGACAATCTATATATATATACACACCCACTTGTCTATAATTCCATATCGCCAAAGTTCTTTCTCCATCAAATTTCCTTCAATGTTACATAACTAAAAGAATAATAACATTTACCCATTAAGATGGCTAAGCATTTTTTTTTTATAATCCATCAAAACCCTAGTCAAACATGTCATCAATTGTCAAGATGTTAAACCTCTGATTCTAATCTCTGATTATTTTGTTTACACTAGATTGATTAAGTGGTTTTTTTCCTTTAACTCCTGAGGTTTAATCAACGAATTAGGTTCCCTTGAGATTTTAGAAATGATAAAAATCCTCCTACCTTTAGTTAGCCATTATTGAACTCTTTTTTTAGAATTTATAATATGCTAGGTCAATGAATATTTACTTAAATACCCCTCTGCCATTTATTTTAACACTAAAAAAAATAGGGGATTTATGTTATTTTCTATCACTAAAAGAGACGGGGGGCGGGGGGGGGGGGGGTCTTGGGGGTTGGTTTGTTTATTGTTTGGTTATACCTAAGGGGAATTATTGTTATTAACCCACATATTAATATTTTGAAGTCAACATATATATGTCTGCAATTTCTTCGAAATGCTTCCCAGAAAAAAGTTTGAATGTTCAACTTGAAAGACATAGCTAAACTGATAAGGTTTTTGTAACTTTGACATTCCAAGAAATTACAGGAGACTTATGTGTTGTTGACAAGGTTTTGGGAAAATAGTTTCTTTCATGGAAGAAATAGTATTCCCCTAAACATGATGAGAGTGACACCTTAACAATGTTAATGTTTATAAAACCTTAAATTTATGTGGATACCATTTTATATTAGATGTAATGTTTTTCTATATTAAATATAATGTTTATTTGATTAAATAAATATTTAATTATATTAAATTAGTATAATTTTAAAAGTAATTATTATTTAATAAAAATATCATTCCCAATATTTAATTAATATATACAAAAATAATGAGTGAAATAGATTAATTGTTGATTATTACACTAAAAGAAAAAGAAAAAAAATATTCTAAAGAATATTCTTTTTGGTGTAATATTTGATACAGTGGGTTAGAGATGCAATAGTGTTTCTCTAACCCACTGCACCAATTTGGTGTGAAACTTGCACCAATTTGGTGCAATAAGTTAGAGATGGTCTTACGTATGCTTATTTTAATTTAAAATTGTATTATTCTTCCAACTTTGACACCCTTATATTTTATTTTTGGCTATGTCCCTGCTTGGGGTGATGGTGGGTTATGGGTTTGGACTTGGTGTAACACGTTGAGTGTGAAGGAGGTGGATCTTGGGTTTGGACCTAGCCATGCACGTCGAACGTGAGCTAGTTTTCAGGCTTGGGCCCGCTTTATAATAATAATAATTATAAAAAAAAAACAAAACAAAAGTCTTACAAGGCAGCGCACTTAGCCATTGTTTTACAGCAGGGATTTTATAAATATGTGTTCAATCTCCATTAAACTTCCATTAAGAAATTAAAGATAATCAATAATGGCTGTTCATCCTCATCGTCTGGTGTATGTTTCACATCATTCTCTTACTTTATTTGTCATGGCTTCATTAGTGTCCCCATTTATACATTTTTGCAAAGAAGATTTTGTCATTTTTGGGGAAATGCTGGAACTATTTTACTGTGCTAAAATAGATTTTTGCAGCAATCTATCAACACTTTTCTGTAATTCTTTTATGCCTGAATTTTCAGTCCTCTTGCACACTAAAGGTGCCAGTGATTGTAAGACCCCATTCTAACTTTTTATAAGTATGCATATTTTTATTTTTATGGTTAGTTTATAAGAAGGGACTGTTCTGTCAGTTCTTCAAAGTTTTGTTGGGGGTGAAAATGAAGTAAATGGAAGCGAGGTTTGCATGTATCAAGAGGACAAAGTCTGGAGGTTTTTACAAGGGAAAGCTGATGTGACGGGGTTTTAAGAAAATTACTTGAATTTCAGGGGAGCTTTTGAATTTTTAAAAGTTTGAAATATATAAAATGGGCAGTTTTGCCGAAAACGATAGAAGAAGAAAACCGAGAGGAGGAAAAGAAGAGAGAAAGAAGCAAGGAAATGAGGGAGAGAAAATGAGGTAAGTGTTGGCCAAGTAAAGATGAAGGGAGATCACACGAATCTTTGTAGAAATTGTATCATGCATGTAGTTTTTAGAGTGAGTCATTTCACCATTTTCTTCAATTGTGTAATTCTAATTCAATTTTGTCAATTTGGGTTATGTGGTGGAGAGGAGAGGGATGATGCTTGAGGCAACTGGGCATTTTGGGTTGAGCTGAAATTTTTGTGAGTGGATTAAACGAATACTTTTCTTAAAAAATTCAGATCTATGCTTGCATGTTACTGTGGTTTCCCAATTTAATGTTTTGATGATATTTGAGCTAGATGTGAAGATTGCTTAAATTGTTTTCTTTTACATGTTTTTGGATGAATCCCTGAAGTGTTTGATTGAGTTTTTAAGTGGGATGCATTTGCTTGTTAATTGTAACTATACACACTCGGCTGGGTAGGATGATGCTTGACTTGTGTTTTTGATGAAATTATTGCTGGGTATTATACTGATACTTGACTGGACAACATGTTAAAGAAAAGACTAAGATGTGTTTTCAATAGATAAGTTGCTGGAATACTGTTGTGAGATGGTTGTTTTGTGTTTTAAAAATGCTGGGAATTAAGACAGCTGGGGTGGGAATTGCTTTGGGTTTCAGAGAGTTATGTTTCTGTAAGCTATGTTTTGAATGGCTTTATTTTTTATAGTAGAAGGATGGCTATTTGTGATATGAATTGTGGTTGGTATTTGAAGAGTGATTGGAGGGAAGCTTAGACATGTCTAGAAAGGACCAGAATAATCAAAAGGGTTAATATTTGCATTTCCTTTTACCATATAATTTTAACCCTTGGTTTATATATATATATATATTCACTTTGATTTTTCGCTTGCTCATAGGAGGTCTGTGGTATTTTGGAGGAAAATGCAAGAGACCGTGATAGTAATGATCAACGACATGAATCAAGGAGCCCTTCTCTTGCGCAGGGCAGTGTTTTGGTCCCCAGGAACGGCTCTCCTCATTTCTTAAAGTTGGGATTGATTACCATGGGGAAGGATACTACAAGCAGTTTATGGTAAAGTTTAAATTCATGTGCACCAGGTCATCCTGCGCGCACAAAACATAAGAATACGGAGGGCACAATCAGTGAAGGCCCTGCTGCTGAAGATATTGCTTCTTCTGCCAACAGATCCTTCAAGAAGACAACTCCTAGCACGAAAAAGGTTGCTGAACAGAAGGATACCACAGACGTGGCACAACTCAGCCTGAGTCCAACTGGAGGAAGCCAAGGATGCGTCTATTGCCAAACTAAAACAAGTTTGAATATTGGAACAACTACGAGAACCTCCACCGTGAAGTTAAATGAAGCTGTTTGGATACCATCTACTGGTCTTTGTTGTCATCTTTCCCAATAAGCAAATGAGTAATTGGTGGCAAAGTCCAAGTACTTGAAGAGGCAGAGATGATTGATCTCTTTTCACTAACTTATTTTGATTTATTGGATTCATATAGCTGCTAACTAGGTTATAAAGGTCTTCTTCTTTTTGTCTATATTTGAGTTTTTAAGGGATGAGTCAAAAGCAAATGTGATGAGTGAAGATAATGTACAGACTTACATTTTGCTCATAAATTCTGCATTAGTAGTCCCATTTTTGTTGGCCTGAAATGAATTCATCTCGGAAAATCTTTTGCAACTTCTCTTCAATATCAAGACTTCTGATAGTACAAGACTGGTAACCCACTTTATCTGCTTCAGCAATGAAAAAATAACTGCAGGACTTAAAGTGAGTGGTAGGTTTTGGACTCGAGTTTTGGACCATAACCAATCCTTATAGTATGCTGGAAATGTGAGAAAAATGAGTTTGATAATTATATCCAATAGCAAGAATAATAAGAAGCAGCCTTAGGAGAACCAACACAATAACTATTGAAATGAAAACTATCATGGAGGCAAGGATTATCCCTCTGGAATATGGTATCCTGAAGAGATTGTCAAACAGCTTTTGCTTATCTAAATTACTATTCTCATCTATAATTTCTGGTTGTCAAACCTATCATCTGAAGACAGTCATTCATACAATGGATGTATATACAATCAACTAATTATAAGATATATGTATGCTTTCAACACCCTCCCTTATTATTTTCTGAACATCTTGATTTTTGTCAAATCCTTGAAAACTTCATCTTTATATGCAGATTGGATGTGTGGGTCAAACTTTCAACATAAATTTAAGGTTTTATAAATATTAACATTGTTAAGGTGTGCCACTTTCATAATGGTTAGGGGAATACTATTTCTTACATGAAACCCTGGAGCTTTCACATTGAAAATCAATCTTAACCTTCGTCTTAATATTATTTTATATAAAATATGAAGAAACATTTTTTCCTTTGTTAATTTTCTCAGACCTTGTCAACAACACATGATTGTCTCCTGTAATTTCTTGGAATGGAAAAGTTACAAAAACCTTTAGCTATGTTTTTCTCTGTTTCAGCGACAAATTCTCAGTTCTATATTAACACTTTCACACTCATTTCCCTGCGCATTTTATGAATGTAAGCAGGGACCGAGCCCCTTTGAGGGTAGGCCTCAGATTTTATTTTATTTATTTTTTATTTTTTAATTGTTAATATATAAACCCACAAAAAATTACTATTAATATAATATACCTAGGCTTACTCTCTATTTTTAAAAATAAGAACTATTATACATGTTAGTAAAGTGTTAATCCAATATTGGCTTGTTTAATGAGTTGTTAAAGTTGTTAATTCAGTTTTACTGCTGTAACAGTTTGTATTCTGTTAGTTTTCTGTTTGCTCTGTTTTACTATAAATGTCTCGCTATTGTACATTTTTCATCATCAAGTTGAATATACAGAAGAATTTCAGATCTCTTTTTCTTTGTTCTTCCCTGTTTTTCTTCGTACCTCTCACATGGTATCAGAGCCATTGACAAACGTCAGAAATGGTTGATCTCTCTCAATTCTCCCTCAATCAAAATACCTCAGGTCACAAGTTGACCTCTGAACCTGAAAATTCTTCAATTTCTCCAGCCATGGTATCTTCAACCTTACCTGTTATCTCTCCCAAACTGACCAGAGATAACTATAGGTTCTGGAAATCGTAGATCCTATTTGTAGCAGGTTCTCATGACCTGGAGGAACATCTCACCGGTCTGGTTTCATGTCCAGCCCCCTTTATCAAGATTCAAAGTGAAGATTCTGATGGAGTTACAGAAAAGAAACCTAATCCAGCCTATATTCAGTGGAAAAAGACAGATAAATCACTAGTAAGTTGGCTTCTTGGATCCACATCTGAATCAATGTTTTCGGTTGTGTCAAAGTGTCAATTTTCTGCCGAAATGTGGATTGCTTTAGAAAAATAATATCTTACTGAATCAAGATCTAAAACTTTACATGTCAAGAACTTATTACAAAGTACAAGGAAAGATAATCTAAGTATTCACGATTACTTCATGCGAATGAAAGGATTTGCTGAAGTTGTATCATCCAGTGGAATAACAGTCACTGATGAAGAACTGTTAAACTACATTCTTGATGGCCTAAGTTCTGAATACGACGCTGTAGTAGTTAACATTACCGCTAGACTTGAGTCTAGGCTTGATCCACTCTTTGTTAAGGAAGCATAGATAATTCTACAAAAGTATGAGTTGAGGTTAGAAAAAGCTAATCTAGTAATGAACTCAATTGTTAACACGGAATTCCAAGGCGGATCTGTTAATCTTGCCAATCTTACAACTGGGGAGAGTCATAAGAAATATCACAATGAACATCACCCCTTCAACGGTGAACAATCTTGGCTTACACCTATGCCACCTCTTGGTTTTGCACCCCACAGTTCAAATACTCCTTAAGCTGCTCTTGGATCTAACCATTTTGTTAACTCAGTTCCAAAGCACCAGTTTTACTCACCACAGTTTGGTGGCAGAGGAAGATGGCGTGGGTCTTGTAGAGGTAGATTCATATGTCAAGTGTATGGCAAAACTAGACATTTGGCTCTAAATTGTTATCACAGGTTTGACACAAGTTATACAGGAGGCACCAACTCACTGATCAGACAGAATTTTATTCCTAACTACCCCAGGCCACTAGCTGTTTACCAAGGTTCACCATACTCCCCTCAAAACACATCTCAGCCTACTTATAATCCCAATATACCAACTGGTGTCCACTCAAACCAAATGCCTGGACAAATCTGTTTTTCAGCGCCATTTTACACCAATTCCGCAGCTCATAATGCAACTTCAGTTAACTTTCCCGCAGGATCCTTTGAACAGATTCAAACAAATCATGAATCATCTACAACTGTACCACATACTTCCTGCAGACAGACATTTTTGTCTCAAACATAGTCACCGCACTGTACCAACTCTGTTGCCAATTATGTTGCTACACCGTCCACTGTCCAAGATGTCTCCTAGTACATGGACTCAGGTGCTACGGATCATGTAACAACTGACCTCTCTCAACTTACTATCAACTCTAATTGCACTGGAAATGAGCAACTCCAGGTTGGAAATGTTGAGCTTCTACCTATATCTCATACTAGTTTTACTTATTTACCATGTCAATCTAAGTCTCTTTATCTTAAGCATGTCTTGCGTGTCCCTAGTATCACCAAAAACCTGTTAAGTATATCCAGATTTATTAAAGATAATGGTGTTATAGTTGAATTTTTTGCTGACCAGTATGTTGTTAAGGACAAACAATCCAAGGTAGTTCTTCTTCAAGGAAGACTTAAGGATGGCCTTTATCAACTTCAAACCCCAGCCACTCCAAAATCCACCTTGCCTGCTGATTCCGCAAAACCTACAGCCACAGCCTTCAACTCCTCAACTAGAACATTTAACCAGGATCAGTCTGCCTAGCCCCAACCTTCATCTTCTGTGCTTTCAGATGATTGTAATAATAAAGAATGTGAACTTGCAACTTTAACTCATAATAATGAGTCTTTAAATTCCCTTGCAGATGTATCCTTTTGTGTAAATGCTACTAGTGATAATAATACACACACATTTCAATTACTTGTTGCTGCCAAAACCAATGGGTTGTTATGGCACAAACGTTTAGGTCATCCCAATGCAAATGTTCTTTCCAAAATTCTGCACATTTTAAAACTGAATAACATTGTTTCACACACTTTTGATTTCTGCACTGCATGTCAATTTGGTAGGCTTCACCAATAAGTTTTTCCTAAAACTAATTCAAGAGCCTCTCAACCCCTAGAACTGATTCATTCAGACCTTTGGGGACCATCTCCCATTTCCTCACCTGAAGGTTTTCGATATTACATTCAATTCCTAGATGACTATAGCCGATTCACTTGGATTTTCCCTCTGAATAACAAATCAGAAACTCAACATATCTTCAAACAATTTCATATTTTAGCAGAAAAACAATTTAACTCTACCATAAAAGGTGTCCAAACAGATTGGGGAAGGGAATATAGGAGTTTAGTTCCATATTTTCTTGATCATGGGATTGTTTTTAGGCATCCATGTCCTTATACCCACCAACAAAATGGAAGGGTTGAAAGAAAACATAGGCAAATAGTAGAACAAGGTCTAACTCTCCTTGCTCAAGCCAACATGCCTTTAAAATTTTGGTGGCTTTCTTTCCAAACTGTTGCTTACCTTACAAATAGACTGCCCACGTTTGTACTATCTGGTTTGTCTTCATTTCAGACCTTGTTTTAACAAATTTCAGATTATAAGTGCATTAAAGCTTTGGTTGTGCAGTCTACCCTTACCTTAGACCTTATAACTCTCACAAATTTGATTTTCACACCACCACATGCACATTTGTAGGATATAGCATGCATCACAAAGGATACAAATGCATGGACTCTAAAGGCAAGATTTATATATGTCAAAGTGCTAAATTTGATGAAAATCACTTCCCTTTTGCACCTACCGAAGCTACTGCATTCTGTCCTGAAACAAACCAGTCTCCAAAGTCCCTATCTTGTGATGATAGTTCCTTTAGAGTCATCTCTTCCTTGTCTTCTTCTTCTTCATCACTTTTATCCCCAATTGGTCAGCAAAGGTCATTTGCAGCTCCATTATCACAGTCCAGTTCACTATCCCAATTTGCAAATACTTCAGTTCCATCTCCTTCTTTAGTACAATCTTCCTCACATAAAACACTAACCATTGATCCTTTAGTAGAGTCTTCCTCACATTTTCCTTGTAAATTACCCACTGTTTCACATTCCCCTACTACATTACCAACTACACCTTTAATTGAATCTTCTCCACAGTCTTCGCATACACCAATTGCTGAACCTACTAAACATTCTGTTCAGCCTCTCACAAACTCTCCCACTACATTAGCAGTACCACTACCTCAATCACCCTTAGTTCCTAGTAGCTCCCCTTTGCAAACAGACTACTCTCCTAGGTCTCCTAAATCCATTCATCTTGTTGTAGATCTACCCTTTCCCAAACACCAGTCCACTCACACCACCACTGATACACAATTCATAATTCCCATTCATTAAATATTCACCCCATGGTTACTCGGTCTAAAGCCAAACTTCTTATATCCATGTTAGTCTCCTCTAATTCTCATCTAGATACAAGTGAACCAAAGAGTGTAGCTGAAGCTCTATCTCATCCATCCTGGAAAGTTGCCATGGAAAGTGAGTTCAATGCTTTAATATCCAACCATACTTGGGAACTTGTTCCAGTTGAACGACACATGAACATAGTTTGATGTAAATGGGTTTTTCGGGTGAAACATAACTCTGATGGATCTATTCAATGATTTAAAGCTAGACTTGTTGCTAAAGGGTTTCAACAAAACCTCGGGGTTGATTATCTTGAAACCTTCAGCCTTGTTATCAAGTCTTCTACCATTTGAGTTGTTCTAAGCTTGGCTATCACATATGGCTGGGATATCCAGCAAGTTGATGTTAACAACGCTTTCCTCAATGGAGAGCTTAGTGAGACAGTTTTCATGACTCAAATCGCAAGGTTTCATTGATGATGAAAATCCTCTTCATGTGTGTAAATTGGTAAAGGCACTCTATAGACTCAAGCAGGCCCCTCGGGCATGGTTTGAGAAGCTCAAAAACGCCTTCCTGTAGTGGGGATTTATCTGTTCAGTAGCTCATCCTAGTCTGTTTGTTTACAGACACAACAATCAGGTTATGTATGTAGTTTTCTGTGTTGATGACATCTTATTGACAGGAAGTGATGATAAACTAGTTCAAGACATTGTGCATAAACTAAATCTTGAATTTGCCTTAAAAACTTTGGGCTCTCTTAAGTATTTTTTGGGGTCTGAGGTTCAAAGAACAGCTTCAGCAATACATATGAGTCAAGATAAATATGCACGAGATTTGTTGCTTAAAACTGGAATGTCAGACTCCAAACCATGCTCCACTCCAATGGCTTTAGGGAGCAAATTAACATTTAAGGATAGTGAGCCATTTGACAACCCATCTTTCTACCGGAGTACCATTGGTGCACTAAAATATCTCACATTATCCAGGCCTAATATTGCATTTTCTGTCAATAGATTAAGTCAATTCCTAAAAGCTCCCACTCAACTTCATTGGCAAGCATGTAAAATACTTCTTCGATACCTTAAAGGAACTTCAAACTCTGGTGTCAAGTTCACCAAAATTCAAAGATTTCATCTTGAATGCTTCACTGACGCTGACTGGGCAGGAAGTATTCAGGACATATGCTCAACTAGCGGCTGCTGCTTATTCCTTGGATCTAACTTGCTGCAATAAAGCTCTAGGAAACAAAAAGTAGTGGCACTATCTTCTACTGAGGCTGAGTATAGAGCTCTTGCTCAAGGTGCCACAGAAATAGCCTGGTTCCGTAGTTTATTCACTGAAATGGGTCTGCACCTTCCTAAAATTCCTGTTATATGGTGTGATAATCAGAGAGTTGGTTCACTTGCATCTAATCCAATTTTTCATGCTCGAACAAAGCATATTAAGTTAGATGTGCACTACATTAGAGAACAAATTGCAACCAAAAATTTAAAAGTCTGCTATGTTCCTATAGAACACCAAATTGCAGACATCTTCACCAAGTCTCTGTCCACTTTGAGATATTAAGCTCTCAAATTTAAACTTACGGTTGTTTCCTCTCTTATACAGGAAGCCTCAGATTCTAAAGTCATCTCCCCTGTCCAAGAAATCTGAGTTTCTACCAAAGCTTCTTTTCTCTGTACAACATTGACAGTTCGATTAAATCTCTCTGTTTCAGATTAACTCTGTGAGATAATACTGGTGTTTCATCAGGTTCTTGTTACTGAGAATTTTTATATGCTAGTGGGAATGATAAGTACTACTGATAGTGGTGATAAGCTCATTAGTGGAATTTGGATCAGTTCCTTATGATTAGCAGATGTAAAGGAACTGATTAGCCGATGTAATGCATCAGATCAATTTACTAAGAGTGTTGTTGGATCAGTTGTGTCAGATTAGTTTAATGAGAGTGCTTCTGATAGCATTATTCAGAATTGGATTAATGTGCATGATCAAAGTTAATGTGTTTGCTGCTGATTGTGGTGATCAGTAAATTTGGTTCCTGTAGTGTGGAGAATTAGAAGTTAATGTGTTTGCTGCTGATTGTGATGATTAGTAAATTTGGTTCCTGTCGTGTGGAGAATTAGTCTTATGTGAATAATGCTAATCAGTTCATCAGATTTGATAGTATTAGAACTATTGCTGTTATGTGATGGATCAGCTGATGAATCAGCTTAAGTGATAATAATGAGAAATACTGCATTTCAATAATAATATGCAGAAAGCAAGAGTTACATCAAGGTGGTTTAGTTTACGGAAGGATGTCAGTAAAGTACTTAGTGGTAGTTAAGGTGGTTTAGTTTAAGGGAGGATGTTAGTAAAGTGTTAAACCAATATTGGCCTGTTTAATGAGTTTGTTAAAGTTGTTAATTCAGTTTAATTAGTTTGTTAAAGTTGTTAATTATGTTTTATTGCTGTAACAGTTTGTATTCTGTTAGTTTTTTGTTTTGCTCTGTTTTACTATAAATGTTTCGCTACTGTACATTTCATCATCAAGTTGAATATACAGAAGAATTTCAGATCTCTTTTTCTTTGTTCTCCCCTGTTTTTCTTCGTACCTCTCACAATACATATATCCATACCCACAAAAAACTTGTTATTAATATATATATTTCAAGCCCACATCATATTAAAAGTTTAAAACTCTCTCCACTCTTCTCCATGGCTCCACCTATTTTTTATGATTTTATCCCCACAATTCTTTACTCTTTCATTCTCTCTTTCTCTTTCTCATGCTATTCACTCTTAAAAACTTTTGAAGACTGATATTGTTAAAGCTTTCACTACTCAAGGTGCCACAATTAGCTCCGCTTTTTGTTTTATTAGTTTTAGGTATGTGTATTGCTCATTTTAATTTAGTTTATTTTAGGGTTGAATCATGCTTTTTTTTTTGGAGGTTTTTTTATTCTAATTTGATGGAAAAAGACATGGATCTTGTGAGTTTGTTTTGTGTTTTGTGTCTAAGAATGTTTCTACTTTCCCAAATTAAACTTTAATTATATTTTACTGAACGTTATTCTTCACCTTGCATCCACAACTTTTTTACATTTCAAACGTAACTATTTAGTTACTCAAAATTATTAAAGAAATTTGAGTCATTATCTATTGTTATACCAATTCGTGATCAATTAACCCCTAATCACACACAAACTAACAGATCAACACACACACAAGATCAAGAAACACAAGAACAACCAGATTTACCATGGTTCGCCTCTCCAAAAACTGGAAAGACTACATCCATGTTGAGCTCCAAGAATTTTTGAGGCTCACTACACTAGGAATAGAGAGTGCTTACAGATTACAACGATTCTTAAAGACACACACAACTCTCAATCTTGAACAATCACTCAAACCTTTAATCTCTAGAGAAACCTGAACCAGCCTCTCTAATCCTGAAGGAAACACTACCCTCACCTTGCAATTACACAGATTGTAACCCAGATTATACAAATTTGAGACAAGATTGAAGAAAACCTTACAAAGCACAAAGAACCTTTTAATCGCATGAAGAAGAGAGAGTTGTTATTCTATAGAAGATGCTTACTTATATATGGTTGACTTGCTAGATGAATTCTGGTCGTTGGATGTCGTTTGCTTCAATAGCTTGGATTGTCTTACATGTGTATTAAATGGCAGCGCATTGATAAGTTCAGAATGCTGAAACGTTAGCGTTTTGTGCTTCATACTTTAACATCTATGTTATCTATGTTTTACCTCTCATAGATTTATTTAATATATTAAGAAAGTATTGTATTATTGTATTATTTCCTTTCAGGTTCTTGATATTGTATTATTCTCATTGCTTAAGATTTGATGATTTTTTAAAAGTTTTCACTAGTTGTTTGATAAACAATGGCGGAGTCGTAGAAGTCCCCAGGGCAAAAATTCTGGGTTTGCCACTGAATGTAAGCTTAGACAATGAGGGAACTATTGTTTCATCTTTCGCTGGATCACTTTTAGGTAACTTGATAATCTGTTATCTCCACTATATAAGAAATTAATTAATTAAACTTCTTTCAAGTTGAACATTCAAAACTTTTTTCTAGGAAGCATTTCGAACAATTTACAGACATATATATGTTGACTTCAAAGTATTAGCAGTGGGTTAATAACAATAATTCCCCTTAAATATAACCAAATTACAAAGTCCCCCTATAGTTATAGAAATGAAATAAATCCTCTAATTTTTCGATGTTAAAATAAACGGCAGAGGAGCAATTAAGTAAATATTCATTAACCTATTATATTATAAATTCTAATGGTTCAATAACAGCTAACTAATGACAGGGGGATTTTTGTTATTTTGAAATCTTAGGGAACCTTTGTTTTCTGAAAAAAACCTCAGGGTGTTCAAGGCAAAACCACTTAATCAGTCTAGTGTGTAAACAAAATAATCATGTCGCTTATATCTAATATAAAAACATATTCTTTCTCTGGAAGCAGATAAATGAGACCGGAGAAAAAAAGGAAAAGACTTGAGAGATTAGAACGACGTGTTTGATTTGGATTTTGATAGGTTATAAATAAAATAATGTATTAGAATGTCGTGGATTTTTAGCTATGGATGAATATGACGTACTTGATGAGGTAAATAATTAATACGAGAAAAATATATCAAACATCTAATGATAATTAGTTCAATCCTTACAGATGGCCTACCTATCCATTTGATTGATTGGAATTTATTTGTGAGACATTGGTTTGGGTGATTGCACATTTTTATTTATTTATTTTAACACTATTTTAGTATTCTATTCTTGTATTTTAGTATTTATTTTTTTCATGGAGGTAGATCTTGAGCCACGGATTGTCCAAACACAAATACCCTTGTTTCAAAGAATATTTTTGGTGTAAAAAGTCTCAGTTGAAGAGTTTTCATTGCACAAATTTCATAGTAAATACAGTGATAAGCATGTACTCTCATAGTCAAACCAACTACCCCAAGAGCACACATCTGTAAACTGGTTAAGAAAAATGTAACCAATTTAAGGGTACGAGCTCAACATTATATTTAGTCCAATAGTTATTAACACGATCAATTCACAAATTGGAAAGTTTAAACCAATTATCAATATATTATTCATCTCTCGCAGGTTTTACTAGACTGTATTATCAACTTTAAAACAATTTCTTTGGCGTTTGCACACGCCAAAGACTTTTGCAACTATTAATTCTTCTTACTGATCAAATACATGGCTTTGTGGATTGAGTCTTGCTAACTTTCCCAAAGAAAGTTGAGGGTGGGGGAACGAAATTAGACAGAATTTAAAAGTTAGGCAAATGATAATACTTTATTATTGCATGCAACGAATACAGCACAAGCTAGGAATTAAATAAGAGAAATTTAATGTTGGTCTGCCACAGTGCCACTTAATGTGGGTTAATTTAATCCCCCTAAAATATGAAGTACTAACAAAATCCCCTTAGGGTTTTTGAAGTAACAAAAATCTCATTGTTGATAAATTTTAGGTATTAAAATAAACGATAAGAGATTAATTTGATAGTATTTACTAATTTAGAACCGTATAAATTTCAGTTTACTAACAATTCATTTAATGGTAGGTGAGTTTTTCTGTTCTTTCATAAACTTTAAGGGGTGATTGGTTATTATATCATATTTCAGGGAGTCCATTTTGACCCATATTTTATTTACAAGAGAGATGAGCATCTCTGGTTGACTATTGTGCGCACCGACCTCTTATATACTAACCAAGTTAGCAAAACGTTTTTCATACTTATCATATTTTATTAACATCTTTAGTAACTTAATGATCCACGTTAAATGTAATCTTGGTCTGCCACTTAATGTGGGTTAATTTAATCCCCCTAAGATATGATGTACTAACAAAATCCCCTTAGGGTTTTTGAAGTAACAAAAATTCCATTGTTGTTAAATTTTAGGTATTAAAATAAATGATAAGAGGCTAATTTGATAGTATTTACTAATTTAGAACCGTATAAACTTCAGTTTACTAACAGTTCATTTAATGGTAGGTGACTTTTTTCTGTTTTTCATAAACTTTAAGGGGTAATTGGTTATTATATCATATCTCAGGGAGTCCATTTTGACCCATATTTTATTTACAAGGGAGATGAGCATCTCTGGTTGACTATTGTGTGCACCGATCTCTTATATACTAACCAAGTTAGCAAAACGTGTTTCATACTTATCATATTTTATTATCATCTTTCGTAACTTAATGATTCACGTTAAATTATTGTATTCTCTTACAATTTATGATTTATTTTACATATTATTAATCTAGATATTTGATATATGCATTAAATCATTTCTAAAAAAATTTATTTGTTTGATTAGTGCATGATTTTACATATAGAAATTAGAGAGCTCACATTCACTCAAGTGTTGAACAATTTACAATGTTCCCAAAGAGAATGTTATCTCTTGACATTTTACTATTTATTTTCCCAAAGAAAATTTTTTCTGTAAACATTTTACCATTAATTTTCCTAAAGAGAAATTGATCGTAGAGAAAGAAAACAAAAGTCTTACAAGAAACTCAAAAGTCTGGCGGTAGCGCACTGCGCACTTATAGCCAATTGTTTTGCAGCAGGGACTTTATAAATATGTGTTCAATCTGCATTAATCTTCCATTAAGAAATTAAAGAGAATCAATAATGGCTGTCCATCCTCATCGTCTGGTGTTAATGTTTCACATCAATCTCTTACTTTGGCAAATCAAAGCATCACAAAATTTATGTCCAAATAGCTGTGGCAATGTCAAACTATCATACCCTTTCGGAATCGGTGAAGGCTGCTACTTGGACAAGTGGTTTGAAGTAACTTGCGACAGCTCTTCTGGCACTCCAAGAGCTTTCCTAAACAGCGTCCATCTAGAATTAAACGAAACTGGCCATCCTTATTCTTCTGTTATCGTCAACTTCCCCCACAATTCAAGCATCAACCTGTCTGCAAGCCCGTTTTCCTTTTCGAATACAGACAATGTATTCACTGCCATTGGTTGCGAAAACTACCTCAATCTCAGTCGGAAAGATTCAATCCTGAGTCGCTGCCACTCTTTTTGTACTTGGGATCCTACGCAAAATGATGGCTGCGGTGATTTCCTATGCAACCTTACTCGAAACCGTAAGGTTGACAATTTAAACATATCAGAAATTTATTCTGAAAGTTTTCCCAGGGAATGCAGTTCTGCCTTCGTAGTTCATAAAGCTTGGCTTGAGTCAAACTACCTAAAAAATCCTTATGTTTTGAAAGATAAAGAAGTCGTTCCAGCTATTCTGGAATGGGGAAAATATGGAGGTTATTGTGTGGACCTATATAAGTCACACACAACAAAATGCAACAAAGATGATTACTGCGTCATAAAACTAAACTCAGACTGTTCTTGTCTTTGCGACAATAAAAAATCTGACAGCTATATAGGATGCAAAGGTACAGGTACTCTCTATTAATTATGTTTATTGTCATAGTCATTTACTTGTAACTTATTTTTTTTCAACATTGTGTAGGCCGCTTGCTTTGTGTTTCGAAGAACGATAGCTATCGCTCCGAATGTCCTTATGATTATGAACCTTATCAAAGTGAAGATGGAAAAACATGGTGCTCTCCTTCACGAAGTTCTGATGCTATATTTATTAAAAAAACTCCAGTCAAATATTTATTTGGCATAGGTATCCTTGTCCTTCTGTTTCAACATACTTTACATTTCCTTAGTACCATTGACGCAAAACTCGCAAATATTTATGATGTATTCCTTTCCTTGAGTTGTGCAGGTCTCAGTGCTGGGCTTGGAATGGTGTTACTTATCATTGTAACATGGTGGTTGTACAAGTTCGTACAAAAACGGAAAGCAATCAAACTGAAGCAAAAGTTATTTATAAGAAATGGTGGGAACATTGAGAAAACAAAATTGTTTACCTCGAAGGAATTGGAAAAAGCCACTAACAATTATCATGCCAATCGAATTCTTGGTGAAGGTGGTCAAGGCACTGTGTATAAAGGGATGTCAGAAGGAAGAATTATAGCTATTAAGAAGTCCAAGAGAGTGGATGAAAGTAAAATTGAAGAATTCATTAATGAGGTTATATTACTATCACAGATTAGTCACAGAAATATAGTTCAACTAGTAGGGTGTTGCTTGGAGACAGAAGTGCCTCTTTTAGTCTATGAGTTTGTTTCTAATGGAAATCTATTTCAACATTTACATGACCAAAATGAGGAGTTTTCATTCACATGGGAACTACGATTACGGGTTGCTTTTGAAGTTTCAAGTGTATTAACCTATTTGCATTCAACTGCTTCTGTACCTATATATCATCGAGATATTAAGTCCACAAACATACTTCTGGATGAAAAATTTCAAGTAAAATTGTCGGATTTTGGAGCTTCAAGATCTATTGCAATTGATCAAACTCATTTGACCACTCAAGTAAAAGGGACTTTTGGGTATCTTGATCCAGAATATTTCTGGTCAAGTCAGTTTACTGAAAAAAGTGATGTTTATAGTTTTGGAGTAGTTCTTGCCGAACTTTTAACTGGACAAAAGCCAATTCGTTCAACTGATATTGAGGAAGATAGAAGTCTTTCTGCATATTTTCTACGTGCCATGAAAGAGAATCGTCTATTTGAAATTCTTGATGCTCGAGTTATGAAAGAAGGTAAAAAAGAAGAGATCGCAACCATTGCCAATCTTACAAGAAAATGTCTGGACTTAAATGGAAAAAATAGGCCTACAATGCGAGAGGTAGCAATCGAATTGGGTGGGATCAGAGCTTCAAGATGCGCTTCAAGAATGCACCCTATCAATATTGAAGAGACTAATTTTGTTCACGGTGATTTAACTCCTTCCTTTGTGAATAATTAATCCTTTACTAGATAGTTTATTGATGCTATCACTTTCTCAATAGACGTGTACCATTTCATTTCACACAATAAAGGATTTACAAAGTTTTCATTCTTGTAAAATTATGAGACTTTTCTTTATATTTTGCTATTGTACACTTATATATCTTTGGAATACTAGTTTATTTATCTTTCGATGTAAAGCATATTGAGTTTAGAAACAATAATATGATAGTCCATCTTTACAACAAAAAGCCACTTCTCTTATCGCAAAGGTTCCAAGAGCTTTATGTCCTATGTTCTATTTGTGGTTGAAGGCAAATGCGAGAGGGCATTTATTATTATTTACATAATAATTAAATATGTTGTTCATGTTTACAAATTAGAGATTATAAACTTCTTCCTATTGGGTCTTGTAATGACCACCTTTTTGTTTATTTATTTTCTGGAATTTTTGTTAATTAAATAGGTGTTTTCGGCGGTCGGGCCCCCCGCCGAGGGGGGGGGGGGGAACGGATACTCAATTTAAAGTTTTGTTGGGGGTAAAAATGAAAAGAAAAAGAGATTGTCAGGGGCTGTCACCCAAATGAAGAAGGAATAAAAAGTCGAGAAGAAGAGAGGAAGAAGAGAAAGGAAGAAGAAGAAGAAAGGAGATAAAGAAGAGAAGAAAGAAAGGAAAGGGGAAAGAAAGAAAGAAAAGAGAGGGAAGATAGAAGAGAGGATAGAAAGAAAGAAGAAGAAGAGAAGAAAGAGGAGAATGGGTTTGGCCGAAAATGGTAGAGTGAGAGAGAAATGGAGGAGATGAAATGAAATAGAGTGGGAGGAGAAAAGAAGAGCAGACCGGTTGTAATCAAAGTTCTGGTAATTCATGCATGCAGCTTGGGAGGTAGATCTATCATTTCTTAATCAATCCAAGAGAAAAACTAACCATTGTTGTTCTTGATGCTAGGATCAGAAGAGAAGAGTGGAGGGAGCTTCGACTGAGCTGAGAGATGAGTGGAATAGTAAACCCATTCACAACCCATGCATCTCCAGTTTTCATATGAGTGGATCTAAGCTATATCTGTTAATATATTTAAGTTTGTGGTCTATGTTGGCTGCTCGTTGGGTATATAGTTTCCTGGGTTATCAAGATATTAAGTGTGTTTTGGAATGAAATATAGGCATGCATTGTGGGTATTTGAAGGTTATATGCTTCGGAATGTTTAAATTTATTCTTTAGCAATTGCTCATTGGGTCACTGATAGTGCTTTAGAATTCATTGACATTCAAAGTCTTCATATGCGTGGATTCGTCAAACCCAAATACACCTAGATTTATCTTCCTCCTCGGCACTTCCTCCACAGCCCCATCCAAAATTTTGCTACCTTTCTTATCATCATCCATTCATATTTTCTCCCCATTACTTCTTTCACGATTCTCTACACAAATTTTTTTTTAATTTTTTTTAATTTTCCTTAAGCACCAAATTTTTGTTATCTTCCTCATCACCTCCACGTAGCAACCACAAAGACTGGTGAGGCAAGCCACTAGGCCATGAGTGCCAAGATTCTGTCAACTATTAAGGTCATAGTCTTATTAGGTGAGGAGTCAGGACACCTTAAATTCTATCATGGTATCAAAACCCAGGTTCAGTTGAGCTGAGTGTTTGACCAGCGGGTGAGGAGTTAAAGCCTACAACTACCTCTATCAATAGGCATGACCCAACATATGGGCTTGACCGTGAGAGAGAGTGTTGGAGTCTCACACTAACTACGCACACTCAAGTCTACTGGTTTATAAAAGGGGGTAATCCTCCCATTTAAAAAGACCTTATTGGGTGAGGAGTCAGGCCCACCTTAAATTCTATCATATAATGCTGTTCAAAGCCGATCCATGGTCACCATCCGTCCCAATCCCATCTTAGTTCACCCACATAAACTCAAATAGCTAGCAAAAATTCAAATCAAACCAAACAAAATGGTAGGTGCCAGCTAGATCTGGCCAACATCGATGCTCTCATGGCAGCATTTGTAGCCATGGGTGATGAGATAATAAAGAAAATGGAAAGAGAATGAGAGTAGAAGAAGAAGAGAGAAGAACGAATGAGAGAAAAAACGAAGAGAGAAGTTACGACAAAAGAGAAGAAGATAAACCATCTCGGCCTAGACCATACCCGGGAGGGGGCATGACAGGTCTAGTCAATAGCCACCCATTAGCCTGTAGCCACTGGGCCCAGACCATACTCGACCCACCCACGCATTTTGCCAGGTCTACCCGAGAAGGGGCGTGACAGGTCCAGTCAGCAACCAAACCATCCATTCAGAACGATTAAGTCTCAGGTCTCTCTTTACCACCATATAGGGCTCGTAGACTCAACAAGGCACACTTACCAGACTTTCCTCCTATTAATCTCCCACCATCTGTTCGTATATTCTCGCAGTCAGCTTTCAAAAGTGTCCAATGTGGATCATCTGCAAATGTCTCTATCACTGGCAATGCTAGGGGTGTGGAAATCTAGTTAACCGAACCGGATTACACGTTTTTCAAACCGAACTGGTTTTTCGGTTCAAAGGATAATTCGAACCGAAACCGAACCTAATTATCCTTTGAATCGATTATTAACCGAACCGATAATTCGATTCGGTTATCGGTTAACTAGTTTATAAACCGATTTTAATAAAATTTGAAACTGTCCTTTTTAGAATAGCAAGACATCAAATGGGTGCCTCACAGCCGTCGATTTCAAATACCCCAAATCAAAATCCAGCGCTTACACAAACCAACACCTGAAGAGACGCACAAAATCAGTCTCACTTAGTCTCATTGAGACATCTCATAAACAAAAACGCAGACGCAGAACTTCCAAACAAACCCTAAAGCTAAAAATCTACCAAACGATCGAAGAAGAAGAAGGCTGAAGTCCAATCATGGCATTCTCTTCTCATCTCTTATCCAAATCCAAACAGAAAAGCAATGAAAGAGAAGAAATGGAGAAGACGAAAAAGAAAAAGAAACGGAAAAGCGAAAGGAGAAGAAGACGAAAAAGAAAAGGAAAAGTGGAGAAGGAGACGAAGAGAACAAGACAAAAAAGAAAGAGAAATTGGTGAAGCAGAGGAAGAGAAGAAGACGAAAATGTGAAGAAAAAAGGAAAAAGGAAAGAGAAAGCAGTGAAAGGAGAAGAAGACAGAGAAAGTAGTGAAATGAGAAGAAGACGAAAAAAAAATATTTGAGTGGAGAAGCAAACCCAAGAAAATGCGCAGAGAAGCAGACTACAGTCTGCAGTTCTGCATACCCAATACCAAGAAAAATTGAGGGAAAAAATAAGAAGGATATATATTTTTTTTTTCAAAACCGGTTTAATATCACCCTTAAACCGTTAACTGAACTGAAAATTCGGTTTAATCATTTTTGAAAACCGAAACTGAACCGGTTAATCTGAAAAATCAGTTTTTCAATTTGGTTTTGGTCCGGTTTTCCGGTTTGGTTCGGTTTTCGGTTTTTTTTTTTTTTTTTTTTTTTTTACAGCCCTAGGCAGTGCTGTTGGCTGTTCTGAACAAAAAAGTACAGCTCCTCTAATATCTCATCTTGTAAGGTTGGGAACTCTGCATTTAATAAAAACTGGAAGAGATAAAAAAAATTCAGTGAAAGAAAATGTCAGAAATCTGCACCTAGAAGAATCTCATGTTGTTGAGGACGAAAGAGGTGCTGAGTCAGATCTTGAGATGCATCCTTTATTTTTCGAGGCCTCTGAAGATGGACGTCTGCCATATTATCCTCTGAACACTGGCACTCGGACTTCCAGTTCTTTTAGTTTCTTTTCAGCAAATCAGCCTCAACTTAATCTGAGTCTTTTCCACAATCCCCGCCAAGTCAGTCGTGTTGGTTGCTTTAATGAATCTTTGAATACCAAAGAGTCCTCCAATACATCGTCATCTGCCATTGATTTCCACTTACTTCTGAAAAGAAGTGAGAATGCAAATGGTGACTCAGTGACTGCACCCTCAACTGCAAGCAAATCTAATGAGAAAGCTAATGAACTGGACTAGGAGATCCATCTAAGTTCTTCATCCACAAAGAAGAGAGCTTTAGGAAGCAGGGATATGACTACACAGAATCTTATGTGGTTAGCAAATAATGCTATAAACTCTGGACACAGAACGGAAACTCAACATACTAACAGTATACATTATCGTTATGGCGAAAATTATGGCAGGGCCGTCTTAAGTGGCCATTTGTCAGATTTACCAAGTACTAGAAACATTGATGATATCGGTGATCATTCCAATCTGGGATTGTGATGGAACAGGAAGAATTAAGTGACTATGATGAAGAAATCAAAGAACATGTTGAGTTTGAGTGTGAGGAGATGACTGATTCTGAAGGAGAGGAGGGTTTAGGCTATGAACAAATTCCTGAGATGCAAGAAAAGGTGGCATCAATATTCCTTTATATCTTTATTATGTTACTTTTGAGTTCAGTGAGCAATAAATTAGTGGTAAATTCCAATAATTTTAGATACTGAATGTTGAACTCAAATCTAGTAAATTATTTTCCGCTACTATGAAATTAGTTGTAAAATGTGTGTTTTTATGAGGAAAAAAATTAGTTGTAAAAGCATTTTGTTTTTAGTTAGTCAATGTGTATGCCCAATTTGGTTTCTTAGTAACTAATGATTTAGTTATTAAAATTATCTTTTTGTATCTAAATAATATAGTAACCGATTGTATATGAGTTTTGGAAACTAATTATTTTAGTTAGTTATTATTTATTAGTCCTGAGTGGTCTATTATTTCTGCAACTAATACTTCAATCGCTAATTGGTTAACATTTAAGAGCATTATTTTTGCTCTTTGTAATTGACTTGGTTTATACACTCAACATCAACAAAATAAGAGTGACAAAATATAAAAATCTGGATCAATAACATCAAATATCTTCATTGCATATAAAATTAATAGTTCAAACATGAATTTTTGTGCATGATGAGCAATAAAAATCCAAAATGCACTACCATGTGTTCATAATAAAAAACGAAAGCATGCACCCCACATTTTCATCAGTACCTACTATCTGTGCTGGTGTGTGAGTAGTAGTAATAGTGGTTGGTGGATTGATGGATTTGTTATGTTGGTGGATTGATAGATTTGTTTGAAATATGTTTGATGAAATGCTTGTGAGAGTTATATTTGGTATCTATTTTAACATAATATTTCATTTAGTTCTGTTGTTTTGTGTTGTATGGGTCAAAATGAAAAAACTAAAGATCATCTATGAAAGCAAAAGGTAAAGGCAAAANAAATCAGCCTCAACTTAATCTGAGTCTTTTTCACAATCCCCGCCAAGTCAGTCATGTTGGTTGTTTTAATGAATCTTTGAAGACCAAAGAGTCCTCCAATACAGCGTCATGCCATTGATTTCCACCCACTTCTGAAAATAAGCGAGAATGCAAAATGGTGACTCAGTGATTGCTCCCTCAACTGCAAGCAAATCTAATGAGAAAGCTAATGACCTGGACTTGGAGATCCATCTAAGTTCTTCATCCACAAAGAAGAGAGCTTTAGGAAGCAGGGATATGACTACACAGAATCTTTTGTAACTTCTCTTTAATATCAATACTCTTCTGATAGTACAAAACTGGTAACCCAATTTATCTGCTTTGGCAATGAAAAAATAATTGCAGGACTTAAAAGTGAATGGTAGCTGTTGGACTCGAGTTTTGGACCATAACCAATCCTTATAATATGTTGGAAATGTGAGAAAATGAGTTCTGATAATTATATTCTATAGCAAGAAAATAAGAAGCAACCTCAGAAGAACCAACACAATAACTATTGAAATGAAAACTGTCATGGAGGCAAGGATTATCTCCCTCTGATATATAGTATCCTGAAGAGATTGTCAAACAGCTTTTGCTTATCTAAATTTACTATTCTCATCTAAAATTTCTGATTGTCAAACTTATGATCTGAAGAGAGTCATTCATACAACATATGTACATACAATCAACTAATTATAAACTATATGTATACTTTCAAACACCCTCCCTTATTATTTTCTGAACATCTTGAATTGTTGTCAAGTCCTTGAAAACTTCATCTTTATAAGCAGACTAGATGTGTAGGTTAAACCTCATGTCAGTAGTTGCTATGAACTGTATTCATGTCTTTCAACATAAATTTAACGTTTTATAAATATTAACATTGTTAAGGTGTCACTCTCATAATGTTTAGGGGAATAATATTTCTTTCATGAAACCTGGAGCTTTCACATTGGAAATCAATCAAAGCCTTCCTCTTAATATTATTTTATGTACAATATGAAGAAACTTTTTTTTGCCAAAACCTTGTCAACAACACATAAGTCTCCTGTAATTTCTTGGAATGGCAAAGTTACAAAAACCTTTACGGGTTTACGGGTTTGAACTCAACATTATATTTAGTCTAATAATCATTAACACGATCAACTCGCACATTGAAAAGTTTAAACCAGTTATCAATTTACGGGTTTGAACTCAACATTATATTTAGTCTAATAGTCATTAACACTATCAACTCGCACATTGGAAAGTTTAAACCAGTTATCAATATATTATATATCTCTCCCACGTTTTACTAGTCTATATATTCAAATTCAAAACAATTTCTTCTGCATTTGCACCGACTCCAAAGACTTCTGCAACTATTAGTTCTTCTCACTGATCAAATACATGGCTTTGTGGATGAGAAAGTTGAGGGTGGGGGAAAGAAATCAATGACAGAATTCAAGAGCTGTGACCCATAAATATTATTCAAGAAAGTTACGCAAATGATAATATTTTACTATTGCGGGCACCGACATCTTATGTATTAACGAAGTTAGCAAAACGTGTTTCATGATTTCTTATATCATATTTTATTAATATCTTTTGTAACTCAACGATTTACGTTAAATTATTGTATCCTAGTATAGTTTATGAAATATTTTATATTTTATTAACCGTTGATAGTTGATATATGAATAAGTGATTTCTCACAGCACAAAGTCATTTATAAAAAAATTTCTTTGCTTGATTAGTATCTCTTTTATATATAGAGAAATTAGAGAGCTCACAATCACTCAAGTGCTGAACCCTTGTGACCAATAAACAATTTACAATTTTCCCAATGAGAATTTTATCTCTTCAAGTTTAATATTTATTTTCCCAAAGAAAACTTTTATCTGTTCACATTTTACTATTAATTTTAATTTCCCATTCAGAATTTGATCTTAAAATGTTAGAAGCTAAATTTGTTCCATATTATTAATTTAATAGATTGTTTTATATATATATATATGTGTGTGTGTGTGTGTGTGTGTGAATCCTCTTCTCCTTTAAGCTAGTGAGGGAGGTGGGTCTTGGGGCCAGGGAGGGGTGGTCAAGGAGGGTCAGTTGACCCTCCTTAAGTTTGGAAATATTTTTATTAGTTTTACAAATTTACTCTTAAATGAAAAATAATTTACAAAAAAACTCAAATCCATCAAATAAGTTAAGTCTTTTTTTTTTTTCCTAGGCTGTCAAAACCAAACCTGTTTTCCTCTACTTCCTAGGCCCGTTTTTCTTTATTGCCCATAAGTGACTCAACTACTTGGGTTTCAAAATTTTTCCTAAATTTCTTATTCTTATCCACACAAATACGAGTTTCTCCCACCTATCAAGCCAACAAGCCCTTTTTTTTTTCAATTTGTCAGGTAATACTAACATATTTTATATTTTTACTGTTAATTTTATTGTTCTTTTAATTTGTCAGGTTATATTGATACATGTTATATTGGTTAAGTAATACCTATTCTTTTATTTTTAATTCTTTATCCACGAAAGCAATTGCGTAACTGTAAAAACTAAAATTTAGATAAAAAAATATAAGTACCCACTAAGCACATTTATGGCCATATCAAACAAAGAACTCTCAGAGCTGAACACTCCACCCAAACAAACAAACAAACAAATAAATAATAAACATAAAGCAAGAAACGCAGTTTACAATGAGAATTCTAATATGATCCCCAGAAATTTAAGGTTTCAAGATGATAAAAAGAAGCATACAAAGATAGAAGATAAGAACAAGAACATTTAATCGTAGAAGAAGCAAAGCACAATACAATACAAAGAAAAGAAAAGAAAATTTTACTACAAGTATTAAGCTCCCATGTAGAAGAAAATAATAATAATAATAATATTAAATATTAATAACATTAATAAATAATATTAATATTAATATACACAAAGCAAACACGTCAAAAACTAAGCTAAAGAAGCAACCTGAGGAAATGGGTAATCGTTGTTACGCACCGATTAACAGCAACTTACAGATTAAAAACAAACAAAACGTGAACTTGTTCACGGTTAAAGAAAGAGAAACTCACACAAACTTATAAATACTTATATGTTTATACTTTTATGTAAATATATGTCTATATATAAACACAAAATAAAAATAAAAATAGAGAAAGAGAGAGAGGGAGTACCTGTGAAGAGAGACAGAGGTTAAGGTTTCATGGCGATAAGAGAAAATGATAGAAATTTCAAGAAAATGAGAAACTAAAGAAGACTCTTTCTGTATTTAAAGCAGCGACTAGTAGCGAAGCCAGATTATGCAAAATTTTATTTATTTTTCTGTTTTGTTGTTGTTGTTGTTTGTAGGAGCCCTCTCGTACGTTTTTACAAGGATGAAAAATTGATGATGGTGGTGATGGTGGGTCATGGGTTTGGACTTGGTGTGACACGTTGAGTGTGAAAGAGGTGGATCTTGGGTTTGGACGTGACCGTGCACGACGAACGTGAGCTAGTTGGCTTGAGCCCGCTAATAAAAACAAATTCAAAAACAAAAACAAGTCTTACAAGAAACTTAAGTCAGGGGGCAGCGCACTTAGCCAATTGTTTTACAGCAGGGATTTTATAAATTTGTGTTCAATCTCCATTAAACTTCCATTAAGAAATTAAAGATAATCAATAATGGCTGTTCATCCTCATCGTCTGGTGTTAATGTTTCATATCATTCTCTTACTTTGGCAAATCGTATTACTTTATATCTTTATTATGTTACTTTTGAGTTCTCAGAAGTGTGCATTATTTGTGCTGAGAATAACGTATTTCCACTTTATTTGTCATGGCTTCATTGGTGTCCCCATTTATACATTTTCACAAAGAAGATTTTGTCATTTTTGGGGAAATGCTGGAACTATTTTATTGTGCTGAAATAGATTTTTGCAGCAATCTATCAACACTTTTCTGTAATTCTTTTATGCCTGAATTTTCAGTCCTCTTGCACACTAAAGGTGCCAGTGATTGCAAAACCCCATTCTAACTTTTTATAATTATGCATATTTTTATTTGTATGGTTAGTATATAAGAACTTAAGAAGGGACTGTTCTGTCAGTTCTTCAAAGTTTTGCTGGGGGTGAAAATGAAGTAAATGGAAGCGGCTGGGTTTGCATGTATCAAGAGGACAAAGTCTGGAGGTTTTTGAAGAGTAAGCTGATGTGACAGGAGTTTAAGAAAATTAGTTCAATTTGAAATATATGAAAGGGGCAGTTTTGCCGAAAACGATAGAAGAAGAAAGCCGAGAGAAGGAAAAGAAGAGAAAAAGAAGCAAGGAAATGAGGGAGAGAAAATGAGGTAAGTGTTGGCCAAGTAAAGATGAAGGGAGATCACACGAATCTTTGTAGAAATTGTATCATGCATGTAGTTTTTAGAGTGAGTCATTTCACCATTTTCTTCAATTTGTGCAATTCTAATTCAATTTTGTCAATTTGGGTTATTAGGTGGTGAGGGATGATGCTTGAGGCAACTGGGCATTTTGGGTTGAGCCGAAATTTTTGTGAGTGGATTAAACGAAAACTTTTCTTAAAAATTTCAGATCTATGCTTGCATGTTACAGTGGTTTCCCAATTTAATGTTTTGATGATATTTGAGCTAGATGTGAAGATTGCTTAAATTGTTTTCTTTTACATGTTTTTGGATGAATCCTTGAAGTGCTTGATTGAGTTTTTAAGTGGGATGCATTTGTTTGTTAATTGTAACTATATGCACTCGGCTGGGTAGGATGATGCTTGACTTGTGTTTTTGATGAAATTATTGCTGGGTATTATACTGCATACTTGACTGGACAGCATGTTAAAGAAAAGACTGAGATGTGTTTTCAATAAATAGGTTGCTGGTTAGGTACATAGACATGTTCCTCGGCCGGAATACTGTTGTGAAATGGTTGTTTTGTGCTTTAAAAATGCTGGGAATAAAGACAGCTGGGGTGGGAATTGCTTTGGGTTTCAGAGAGTTATGTTTCTGTAAGCTATGTTTTGAATGGCTTTATTTTTTATATTAGAAGGATGGCTATTTGTGATATGAACTGTGGTTGGTATTTGAAGAGTGATTGGAGGGAAGCGTAGACATGTCCAGAAAGGACCAGAATAATCAAAAGGGTTAATATTTGCATTTCCTTTTACCATATAATTTTAACCCTTGGTTTATATATATATATGTTATGCACGGGAAAATAAAGAGCTGACGTGGAAGGAGTCGCGTCAGGAGTAACCTGCCCCTGTCAGGACAATGTGCGCACGTCAGACCTGCGAATAAACATGGAGCTTACACAAGTCCATCTCTCTGCAGCAAGTCATGCAAAGTCAGCTTGGAAAAAGGGAAAACGGGACGTGAAGATGGATGACGTGCTGACAATCACACCAACCCATAGATTTAATGATGATTACACGCTTCCATTCGATATAAAATGTAGAAAACCTCACCATTAAGGGGGTTGGTTNCAATAGAATGTATATAAATATACATATATAGTATTCTGTAATTAAAATATTTCAATATTAATTTCATTTATATCATATTTAATTACCATATAATTCATCTCATTGGATTAGAATGATATTTCTTACTTATATACTAAACAATAACGAAGAAGAAGAAGAAGAAGAAGAAGAAGGTGAAACTCTGTGTGGTGAATCTTCTATCACTCTTTCTCTTATTCTCCTCTTTGGCATGTGTATAATACAGAAAAAAGATCGTCAAAGTCTCCCGTAGTTTTCTGTTATTTGGTGCCATTGGAGGAATTTTGGTGTAATGGATTACTCATAGCTAGGCCTCAGTTATGGACAAAAATCCCATCCTGGTCTAATGTTTGATCAACACTAGAAGCCCAATGACCAGACGGGCCAAATCCAGTAGCTCTTGTTCCTCATAAATATGTAAAAATTAAGTGAATATGAATTACAGTTTCTTAGGCTTCGTTTGGTATACTCTTTAAAATACTATTCTAGTTTTTCTAATAAAGTTAAATAAAAAATTGGTCTTTGGTTCTCTTATTTTCAAAATATTTTTCTATATTATTCAATTTCTTTTAAACCACTTAAATTTATTAATTTAAATAAACACTTCCAATTTTTTTTTTTTTAAATTTACAAAAACACCCCAGTAACCCACATTTACCAGATTTTGGCCACCACCACCGGAAGCTAGCCGGAATCTGGTATAATGGCGTACTACCGGCTAAATCTAGCCGATAGTGTGTCGAAAAATGTTAGATCTACGGCCAAAGATCTAGCCGTCAACAGCCAGATCTTTGGTCATAGCCAGTCGTCAACGATGGCCGTATCTTTGGCCGTCGTTGACGACCAAATGCGGCAAGATTTGACAGAAAAAGGTCATATCATCACACGACCTGCTAGATCCAACCGATCGTGCACTGATACAAGGACTCCGGCCACCCTCCGGCAGTGGTGGCCGGCTATTCGTATTTAATGAATGGATTGGGGGTGTTTTTATTAATTTTTAATATTTTATTATGGGGGTGTTTAGTAAATAAATAAATATAGAAGATATTTTTGTTAATTTTCAAATCTTACATCGTTATACCCATCCAATTTTACTTTTTTCAAACTATTATTCTAAAAAGTATCAGAATAATGAACCAAACGGAGCCTTGACCCTCATCTTTTATACATATACAGTATTGTTAGACATATTGCAAAAACATTGGCCCTCTCCGTTTAATTTGGTGAAAAATTTTACAAAAAATGTTGAACTCTCCCTTCTTTGTTTCCCCCAAAGCAGCTTCTTTGGTGCATCGAACGTAATACAGAGGTTATCAAAGCAAGAAAATGAAGTTACCATGCCTTCATTTTAGGAATCATGGACGGTGAAATTCTACTTATTTTATCAAAACACAAAACTTCCTTGGCCTATCAATTAGGATTCACCCCATTCTCCATTCCTTTCTCACCAAGAATCTCTACTCCTAGTTCTTAGAAAATTAATCCACCTTAATTAGTATATATATACGAATAAAACCATGCTATGCTAATTACATTACATCATTATTTCACCATGGAAATTACTAGTAGTGATCCCATGAATGAACTAGACTTGGCTAAGGAAGAACCAGTAGTTTTGGTTTCTCCCAAGAATCCAAATCCTATACAGACTATTTTCTTATCAAACATTGACCAAGCTGTGACTTTTCCTGTTGAAAAACTCTTCTTTTTTCACTCTCCTCCAAACAAGACCTCATCAACACACGAAATTGTTGAAAGAGTGAAGGAATCAGTGGCTGAAGTGCTTCTTGTTCCTTACTATTTCATGGCTGGAAGACTTCACATGAACCTTGAAACTAGTAGGTTAGAGATTCTATGCAACAACGCTGGAGTCTTGTTTGTGGCTGCAAAATCAAAACTTATGTCAAAGGATCTTGGAGATCTTTCTGTTCCAAATTCTACTACATTTCACCACTTTGTTCATCGGCCTGGCCTAGACAAAAGTCTCGCAGAGACAGCACTTTTCACTATCCAGGCAATCACTGTTTATTCTTCCAATACTAAATATTGGTCTCATTTAAGCAAGATTTTGATTTTTGATAATTTAATTCATTTGCAGGTCACCATGTTTGCATGTGGAGACTTCTCAATTGGGTTTGTGACAAACCATGCGATACTTGATGGAAGATCAGCAAGTGAGATGTTTGAGAATCTTGCCTCTATTTGTAGAGGTGAAGGCCTTCAAACTCAAGTTTTATTTAATGATCGAACGTGCTTAAAAGCAAGAGATCCACCTCAAATCAAATTCATACATAACGAATATGTAACGCAGAAAGAGATTAGTTCATCTCTGGCTTCTTGTTTCACTGCACCGGATCAGGCATCCCCGTCTCCATTAATATTCTCTGATAAATACATTCAAAAACTCGTTTCTTTCACTCCCCAAATGATCAACGCCCTCAAAGAGAAAGCCATGACCAAGTCATGCTCAACCTTTGAAGTCCTTGTAGCTCACATATGGAGAGCAAGAACAAAGGCGGTTTACACAAACCCAGATGAGTTTTCATCGGTTCTTTTTGCAGTGGACATAAGGTCTAAAATATCACCACCTTTGCCAAAAGGTTTTGTAGGAAACGGTGTCGTTACGGCATTTGCCACTGCAAAAGTAGCCGATCTGGCTGAGAAACCGTTTTCATTTTGTGTTGAAAAGATGAAAGAAGGCCGGGATAGAGTGACGGACGAGTACGTGAGATCGGCCATAGATTGGTTGGAGGTTTATAGAGGGATTCCGAGAACCTGTAATGGAAACTTCTATGTGTCAGCTTGGTGGAAACTGTCTTTTAGTGAGCTTGATTTTGGGTTCGGGAAGGCTGTTCATGGAGGGCCAGTGGTGAGTGGGAATGAAGAATTCGTCCTTCTGCTTTCTGATAACGGAAAGGAGAATATTAACGCATTGATAGGTCTTGATGAAGAGAAAATGCAGAGATTCATGGCGCATCATTTTGAGATGTTTATGGAACCAAGTTTTCCATGACATAAAATATGGAGAAAAAAAAAAAAAAATGGATTTCCTATAACTTGAATAATTTGTTACTTAAAAAATCAGCTTAATCTACAATTTACTTGCATGTAAATCGCTATTACTATATGATCAGCAATAATCATATATTAAGAAATAAATGTATTTAATTATATGAGTTTTAAACTAATCTGAGAAATCTAAACTAATCCATTCTTTAGAAATTCAACAATATCATTATTAATAAATTGTGGTAATGCAGAATTGTGGTTGTCTCTAGGCATGGCAATGTTCCTCGGAATTCGGGGAACCCTTCCCGCCCCACCCCATATGGGACGGGGAAGCCCTAGTTCTTTTGGGGATAGGGGCGAGGGTGGGGGCATTTTAATCCCTATCCCCAAGGATGGAGCGGCGGTGGGTGATGTCTTTCCCCCGCCCCGCCACGTATATAATATATATAATTAAAAAGAAAAAAAAAAATATNTGTATTCATGTCTTTCAACATAAATTTAACGTTTTATAAATATTAACATTGTTAAGGTGTCACTCTCATAATGTTTAGGGGAATACTATTTCTTTCATGAAACCTGGAGCTTTCACATTGGAAATCAATCAAAGCCTTCCTCTTAATATTATTTTATGTACAATATGAAGAAACTTTTTTTCCCAAAACCTTGTCAACAACACATAAGTCTCCTGTAATTTGTTGGAATGGCAAAGTTACAAAAACCTTGAAGTTTAGCTATGTCTTTCAAGTTGAACATTCAAACTTTTTTCTGGGAAGCATTTCGAAGAAATTGCAGACATATATATGTTGACTTCAAAGTATTAATCTGTGGGTTAATAACAATAATTCCCCTTAGGTATAGCCAAACAATAGAAATCCCCCTATAGTGATAGAAAATAACATAAATCCCCTATTTTTTTTTGGCATTAAAATAAATGGCAGAGGGGTGTTTTAGTAAATATTCATTAACCTATCATATTATAAATTCTAAAAAAAAAAAGGGTTCGGCTAACTAAAGGTAGGAGGATTTTTATTATTTCTGAAATCTCAAAGGAACGTTTGTTTGTTGATTAAACCTCAGGGGGTTAAAAAAAACAACTTAATCAAATCTAGTGTAAGCAAAATAATCAGAGATTAAAATTAGAGGTTTAAGATCTTGACAATTTACGACGTGTTTGATTAGGGTTTTGATAGATTATAAAAAAACATTGAAGGAAATTTGATGGAGAAAGAACTTTGGCAATATGGAATTATAGACAAGTGGGTGTATATATATATGACTGATTTGAATTAATTAATTTGTGAGAAGTTGGTTTGGGTGATCGCAATTTTTATTTATTTATTTTAACACTATTTTAGTATTTTATTCATGTATTTTACTAAATTTTTTTCATGGAGGAAAATCTTGAGCCATGGACCGTCTGAGCACAAATACCCTCGTTTAAAAGAATATTTTTGGTGTAGAAAGTTTCAATTCAAGATTTTTCATTACATGGATTTCATTGTAAACAGAATGATTAACATATCGGTTCAAAGTCAAACCGACTACTTCAACAATATGCATCCATAAATACATATAGTGCAATGCTTATAGATTGCCTAAATATCGTTTTGATTTATTTGAATTTATTTGCGAGAAGTTGGCTTGGGTGATGACACTTTTTATTTATTTATTTTAACACTATTTTAGTATTTTATTTGTGTATTTTACTAAATTTTTTTTTTTTTTTTTGCATGGAGGCAAATCTTGAGCCGCGGACCGTTTGAGCACAAATACCTTTGTTTAAAAGAATATTTTTTATGTAAAAAGTTTCAATTCAGGATTTTTCGTTACATGTATTTCATAGTAAACAAAATGATAAACATATCGGTTCAAAGTCAAACCAATTACTTCAAGAATACGTATCCATAAATTGGTTATAAAAATGTAACCAATTTACAAGTTTGAACTCAACATTATATTTAGTCTAATAGTCATTAACACGATCAACTCGCACATTGGACAGTTTAAACCAGTTATCATTATATTATATATCTCTCCCAGGTTTTACTAGTCTATATTATCAAATTCAAAACATAGCACCGACTCCAAAGACTTCTGCAACTATTAATTCTTCTCACTGATCAAATACATGGCTTTGTGGATGAGAAAGGTGAGGGTGGGGCAACGAAATCAATGACGGAATTCAAGAGCTGTGACCCATAAATATTATTCAAGAAAGTTAGGCAAATGATAAAATTTTAATATTGCATGCAGCGAATACAACACAAGCTAGGAATCAAATAACGGACCCTTAATATTTTATGGGCTAAATAATCGCCCTAAGATATGAGATACTAACAAAAATCACTCTAGGGTTATGAACTAATAAGAATCCTCTTATTGTTAAATTTTAGGTGTTAAAATAAACGATAAAAGGGCAATTTAGTAATATTTACTAACTCATAACAGTATAAATTTTAATGGTTTATTAATAGTAGGTGACTTTTTGTTTTTTCAGAAACTTTAGGGGGTGTTTTGTTATTATATCATACTGCAGGGGGGTCTAGTGGCTGCTTTAACCTGGATTTTGTTCATTTGGGAAGTTCTTTTTGACTATTGCACGCACCGACATATTATCTATTAACCAAGTTAGCAAAACGTGTTTCATGATTTCTTGTATAATATTTTATTAACATCGTATAGTTTGTGGCTTATTTTATATGTTATTGACCTTTGACATTTGATATATGAATAAGTGATTAGTATCTCTTTTATATATAGAAATTAGAGAGTTCACATTCACTCAAGTGCTGAGCCCATGTGACCAATAAACAATTTACAATTTTCCCAAAGAGGATTTTATCTCTTCACATTTAATATTTATTTTCCCAAAAGAAAACTTTTATCTGTTCACATTTTACTATTAATTTTAATTTCCCATTCAGAATTTGGTCTTAGAATGTAGAAGTTAAATTTATTCCACATTGTTAATTTGATAGATTGTTATGATGTATATATGTGGTTGAATTCTCTCCTCTCTTGAGCTAGCTTTTAGGAGTGAGTTTTACCCGACCTCATTTATCATAGTATAAGAGAGCCACGTTTGTGATGGTGGGTCTTGGATTTGGACCTAGCCACATTTGCACGTTTCCTGGGTTTGGACCCTGGCGTGACATATAGAGTGTGAGGGAGGTGGGTCTTGGGGCCAGGAAGGGAGGGAGGGGTGGTCAAGGAGGGCCAGTTGACCTTCCTTAAGTTGGAATATATTTTTACTAGTTTTACAAATTTACCCTTAAATGAGAAATAATTTACAAAAAACTCAAATCCATCAAATAAGTTAAGTCTCATTTTTTCTTTTTGGGCTGTCAAAACCAAACCTCTTTTCCTCTACTTCTTAGACCGGTCTTTCTTTATTGCCTATAACTGATTCAACAACTTAGGTTTCAAATTTTTTCCTAAATTTCTTATTCTTATCCACACAAATACAATTTTCTCCCACCTATCAAGTCGATAAGCCAATTTTTTTTTTTTTTTCAATTTATCAGGTAATAGTAATATATTTTGTATTTGTATTGTTAATTGTATTGTTCTTTTAATTTGTCAGGTTATACTGATACATTTTATATTGGTCAAGTAATACTTATTCTTTTATTTTTGATTCTTTATCCACACAAATGCTTATTTTAATTTAAAATTGTATTATTTTTTCAACTTTAATCCTCTTATATATACTTATGTTGATGCTCAGTTTGAGCACCAACGAATTCTCACATGCATAACGTTGATTGACTCTGAAATGCACGTGAAAGTGGAGTGTATAAAGCGAAATAAATGCAAAGGGAGTTTTTAAGTGGTTCGGATGCTGAGGTAGCAAGTCCTACGTCCACTGATTTGTATTGATGTTAGTGTGGGTCAGGTCGCGACTGCGGACTGACTTACATAAGTTAAAAGAGTCAAAATGTTTACAGGAGAGAGATTTCTTTGTATGAAAAATGGCCGAATCCCCCTAATGAAGGGGTCTTCTTCATTTTATATCAAACTGAAGCGTATAATCATCACTAAATCCATGGTTTGGTGTGATTGTCAGGATGTAATCCGGCTTTACGTCCCATTTTCCTTTTCCCAAGCTGACATCGCACGACTTATTGCAGGGAAAGGGACGCGTGTGAGCTCCATATCACTTGGCAGGTCTGACGTGTGCGTGTTGCTCTGACGGGAGCAGGTCACCCTTTACGTGACTTTCCCACGTCAGCCCTTTATTTTCCTGGGCATAACAACTTATTTTAATTTAAAATTATATTATTCTCTCATTTTTTACCCCTAACATTTTATTTGTGGCTATGTCTTTGCTTGTGGTGATGATGGGTCATGGGTTTGGACCTGATGTGACACGTCGAGTGTGAAAGACGTGGATCTTGGGTTTGGACCTGGCTGTGCATGCGGCTAGTTTTTAAGCTTGAGCCTGCTTTATCATAATAACAACAAAAACAAAAACAGAAGTCTTACAAGAAACTTAAAAGTCAAGCGGCAGCGCACTTAGCCAATTGTTTTACAGCAGGGATTTTATAAATATGTGTTCAATCTCCATTAATTTTCCATTAAGAAATTAAAGATAATCAATAATGGCTGTTCATCCTTATCGTCTGGTGTTAATGTTTCACATCATTCTCTTACTTTGGCAAATCGAAGCATCACAAATTTTATGTCCAAATAGCTGTGGCAATGTCAAACTATCATACCCTTTGGGAATCGGTGAAGGCTGCTACCTCAATAAGTGGTTCGAAGTAACTTGCGACAACTCTTCTGGCTCTCCACGGGCTTTCCTAAACAGCGTCCATCTAGAATTAACTGGAATTCTTCATTCTTCTTCCTCTATAATCGTCAACTTCCTCCGCAATTCAAGCATCAACCTGGCCGGAAGCCCGTTTTCCTTTTCGAATACAGACAATATATTCACTGCCATTGGTTTCGAAAACTACATCAATCTCAATAAGAAAGATTCAGCCCTGAGTCACTACCACTCTTTTTGTACTTGTGATCCTACGCAAAAAGATGATTGCTGTGATGTCCTATGCACCCTTCCTCGATGATTTTCTTGCATTATGCATAGCTAGGGGTGGTAGCACCGATTATAGGTGAAGATGACTGAAAATGTATTCTGAAGCTAATGGATCGCTTAAGCGATCTAGTATAAGTCTGGTATATAGCAGCAAATCGCTTAAGCGATCTGGTATAAGTTTGACATATGGCAGCAGATCGCTTAAGCAATCGGGTATATGGCAGTAGATCGCTTAAGCGATCAGGCTTATTTATACCAGATCGCTTAAGCGATACACTAGATCGCTTAAGCGACTTTGCAAATGTTTTTAAAAATCTATCTAACCCTTAATATATCGGTTAATAACTTATTAGCGATCGCTTATCGAATGTTTTGATATTGTGAACGTTAGAGTAAGAAAGTATATTCCGTAATGTTTATTTAATATTTAGTCATTTTTTATTATTATTAATTATCATTTTCAATTCAATAGAATGTAAAAAGAACACTTCGGTCTTTGTCGATCAACATCGTTCATAAAACTGAAAGATATATTGTTATTCTATTATTTTTGTTAGTTCTTGGCAAGAAAGTAATATATAAAAAATATAATATTGATATAAAATTGAACTCTGCAACCATCTGCTATGCACTCTGTACACCAAGACTAAATAGACGGGATCGCTTAAGCGATTAAGGGTAATTTACTTCAATATTTCTTTTCCATGTTTATGGGCATATGTTTAATAAAATAAATATTATCAAGAAAAGTTAGGCAAATGATAAAATTTTAATATTGCATGCAGCGAATACAACACAAGCTAGAATCAAATACGGACCCTTAATATTTTATGGGCTAAATAATCGCCCTAAGATATGAGATACTAACAAAAATCACTCTAGGGTTATGAACTAATAAGAATCTCTATTGTTAAATTTTAGGTGTTAAAATAAACGATAAAAGGGCAATTTAGTAATATTTACTAACTCATAACAGTATAAATTTAATGGTTTAATAGTAGGGTGACTTTTTGTTTTTTCAGAAACTTTAGGGGGTGTTTTGTTATATATCATACTGCAGGGGGTCTAGTGGCTGCTTTAACCTGGATTTTTGATTTGGGAAGTTCTTTTTGACTATTGCACGCACGACATATTATCTATTAACCAAGTTAGCAAACGTGTTTCATGATTTTGTATAATATTTTATTAACATCGTATAGTTTGGGTATTTTATATGTTATTGACCTTTGACATTTGAGATATGAATAAGTGATTAGTATCTCTTTTATATATAGAAATTAGAGAGTTCACATTCATCAAGTGCTGGCCCATGTGACAATAAACAATTTACAATTTTCCCAAAGAGGATTTTATCTCTTCACATTTAATATTTATTTTCCCAAAAGAAAACTTTTATCTGTTCACATTTTACTATTAATTTTAATTTCCCATTCAGAATTTGGTCTTAGAATGTAGAAGTTAAATTATTCCATTGTTATTTGTATAGATTGTTATGATGTATATTGTGGTTGAATTCCTCTCTCTTGAGCTAGCTTTTAGGAGTGAGTTTTACCCGACCTCATTTATCATAGTATAAGAGAGCCACGTTTGTGATGGTGGGTCTTGGATTTGGACCTAGCCACAATTTGCACGTTTCCTGGGTTTGGACCCTGGCGTGACATATAGAGTGTGAGGGAGGTGGGTTTGGGGCCAGGAGGGAGGGAGGGGTGGTCAAGGAGGGCCAGTTGACCTTCCTTAAGTTGGATATATTTTTACTAGTTTTACAACGTTACATATAAAAGTGTAACCAATTTACGGGTTTGAACTCAACATTATATTTAGTCTAATGGTTATTAACACGATCAACTCGTACATTGGAAAGTTTAAACCAGTTATCCCTATATTATATATATATCCCAGGTTTTCCTAGTCTATATTATCAAATTCAAAACAATTTCTTCTGCATTTGCACCGACTCCAAAGACTTCTGCAACTATTAATTCTTCTCACTGATCAAATACATGGCTTTGTGGACGAGAAAGGTGAGGGTGGGGCAAAGAAATCAATGACAGAATTCAAGAGCTGTGACCCTCCTTAAGTTTGGAAATATTTTTACTAGTTTTACAAATTTACCCTTAAATGAAAAATAATTTACAAAAAAACTCAAATCCATCAAATAAGTTAAGTCACTTTTTTTCTTTTTGGGCTGTCAAAACCAAACCTCTTTTCCTCTACTTCCTAGACCCGTCTTTCTTTATTGCCCATAAGTGATTCAACTACTTAGGTTTCAAAATTTTTCCTAAATTTCTTATTCTTATCCACACAAATACAATATTCTCTCACCTATCAAGCCGACAAGCCTATTTTTTTTCAATTTGTCAAGTAATACTAATATATTTTATATTTGTACTGTTAATTGTATTGTTCTTTCAATTTGTCAAGTTATACTGATACATGTTATATTGGTCAAGTAATACCTATTCTTTTATTTCTAATTCTTTATCCATACAAATGCTTATTTTAATTTAAAATTGTATTATTTTTCCAACTTTAACCCCCTTACGTATGCTTATTTTAATTTAAAATTGTATTACTCTTCCAACTTGAACCCCCCTACATTTTATTTCTAGCTATGTCTTTGCTAGGGGTGATGGTGGGTCATGGGTTTGGACTTGGTGTGACACGTTGAGTGTGAAAGAGGTGGATCTTGGGTTTGGACCTGACCATGCACACCGAATGTGAGCTAGTTTTTGAACGAAATAGAGGCAACAACAGGAACAAAATATAACAGTAAAACAAATCAAACAGTAAACAAAGAAAATAACACGCGCGATTTACCCTGGTTCACCCAATGTGGGCTACGTCTAGCTGAGTCAATATTACTTCAATATGTCTCACCTTTCTCGTTTACACTGAATGAATTGTCCTATGATTTGCTATCACCCCCATAACAAGAGAAAAGTATGTTTATATACTAGATTTAAGAGATTAAACCTAGTTTTACACAGATTCCTATTCCTAAGCCCAACCCAATAAGGAATTAGTAACTTAAAAGAAATCCTATAGCCCAAAACCATAATAATAATAATAATAAAAAAAAAAAACAAAATCAAAAGCAAAAACAAGTCTTACAAGAAACTTAAAAGTCAGGCGGCAGCGCACTTAGCCAATTGTTTTACAGCAGGGATTTTATAAATACGTGTTCAATCTCTATTAAACTTCCATTAAGAAATTAAAGATAATCAATAATGGCTGTTCATCCTCATCGTCTGGTGTTAATGTTTCACATCATTCTCTTACTTTGGCAAATCGAAGCATCACAAATTTTATGTCCAAATAGCTGTGGCAATGTCAAACTATCATACCCTTTAGGAATCGGTGAAGGCTGCTACCTCAATAAGTGGTTTGAAGTAACTTACGACAACTCTTCTGGCTCTCCAAGGGCTTTCCTAAACAGCGTCCATCTAGAATTAACCAGAATTCTTCGTTCTTCTTCCTCTATAATCATCAACTTCCCCTGCAATTCAAGCATCAACCTATCTGGAAGCCAGTTTTCTTTTCCGAATACAGACAATATATTCACTACCATTGGTTGCGAAAACTACCTCAATCTCAATCAGAAAGATTCAACCCTGAGTCACTGTCACTCTTTTTGTACTTGTGATCCTACAAAATATCTTGATTGCTGTGATTTCCTATGCACCCTTCCTCGAAACCGTAAGGTTTAAAACGTAAACATATCAGAAATTTATTCTAAAAGTTTTCCCAAGGAATGCAGTTCTGCCTTCATAGTTCATAAAGCTTGGCTTGAGTCAAACTACCTAAAAAACCCTTATGTTTTGAAACATAAAGAAGTTGTTCCGGCAATTCTGGAATGGAGAAAATATGGAGGTTCATGTGTGGAACTCTATAAGTCACACAAAACAAATTGCAACAAAGAGGATTACTGTGTAATACAATAAAACTCAGACTATTTTTGTCTTTGCGATAGTCAGAGATCAGACAGCCATGTAGGATGCGAAGGTAGAGGTACTCTATTAATTACGTTTATAGCCATCGTCATTTACTTGTAAATTTTTTTTTTTTTCAACTTTGTGTAGGTGGCTTGCTTTGTGTTTCGAAGAACGATAGCGATTGCTCCGAATGTCCTTATGGTTATGAACCTTATCAAAGTGAAGATGAAGAAACATGGTGCTTTCGTTCACGAAGTTCTCATGATATATTTATTAAAAAAACTCCAGTCAAATATTTAATCAGTATAGGTATCAATTTCAACATACTTTACATTTATTTAGTACCATTGACGCAAAACTCGTGAATATTTATGATGTATTTCTTTTCCTTGAATTGTGCAAGTTTCAGTGCTAGGCTTGGAATGGTGTTACTTATCATTGTAACATGGTGGTTGTACGAGTTCATACAAAAATGGAAAGCAATCAAAATGAAGCAGAAGTTATTTACAAGAAATGGTGGGAACGTTGAGAAAACAAAATTGTTTACCTCGAAGGAACTGGAAAAAGCCACGGACAATTATCATGCCAATCGAGTTCTTGTTGAAGGTGGTCAAGGCACTGTGTATAAAGGGATGTTGTCAGAAGGAAGAATTGTAGCTATTAAGAAGTCCAAGATAGTGGATGAAAGTAAAATTGAAGAATTCATTAATGAGGTTATATTACTATCACAAATTAGTCACAGAAATGTAGTTAAACTAGTAGGGTGTTGCTTGGAAACAGAAGTGCCTCTTTAGTCTATGAGTTTGTTTCTAATGGAAATCTCTTTCAATATTTACATAACCAAAATGAGGAGTTTCCATTCACATGGGAACTACGATTACTAATTGCCTTTGAAGTTTCGAGTGTGCTAACCTATTTGCATTCAGCTGCTTACATACCTATATATCATAGAGATATTAAGTCCACAAACATACTTTTGGATGAAAAATTTCGAGTAAAATTGTCGGATTTTAGAATTTCAAGATCTATTGCAATTGATCAAACTCATTTGACCACTCAAGTAAAAGGGACCTTTGGGTACCTTGATCCTGAGTATTTCCGATCGAGTTAATTTACTGAGAAAAGTGTTGTTTATAGTTTTGGAGTAATTCTTGCAGAACTTTTAACTGGACAAAAGTCAATTCATTCAACTGATATTGAGGAAGATAGAAGTCTTGCCACATATTTTCTACGTGCCATGAAAGAGAATTGTCTATTTGAAATCCTTGATGCTCGAGTTATGAAAGAAGGTAAAAAAGAAGATCGCAACAATTGCCAGTCTCGCAAGAAAATATCTGGACTTAAATGGGAAAAATAGGCCTTCAATGAGAGAGGTAGTAATCGAATTGGTTGAGATCATGAGAGCTTCGAGATGCGGTTCAAGTATGCACCATATCAATATTGAAGAGACTAATTTTGTTCACGGTGAATTAACTACTTCCTTTGAGAATAGTTTATGCTCTGCTAGATAGTTTATTGATGTTGTCACTTTCTCAATAGACGTGTACCATTTCGTTTCACACAATAAAGTGTTTACAAAGTTTTCGTTCTCTGTAAAATTACGAGACTTTTTCTTTATATTTTGTTTGTGCCCTTAAATATCTTTTGAATACTAGTTTATTCATCTTTCGATGTAAAGCATATTGAGTTTAGAAACAATAATATGATCGATAGTCCATCTTTACAACAGAGAACCACTTCTCTTTTCACAGAGGTTCTAAGTGCTTTATGTACTATCTTCTATTTGTGGTTGAAGGGAAATGAGAGAGGGCATTTATTATTATTTATGTACAATTTTTGGTTTTCGTAAATGTTAGAGCGCAAGAGGATGGGTGCAACTAAATTTCGAGGAAAAAAATTAAATATATTGTTCATGCAGCCCGGTTTGGCTGAAAATGGAGGAGATGAGGAGAATGGGTTCGGTCGAAAATGGTAGAGTGAGAGAGAAATTGAGGAGATGAAATGAAATAGAGTAGGAGATGAGAAAAGAAGAGCAGACCGATTGTAACCCAAGTTCTAGTAATTCATGCATGCAACTTGGGAGGTAGATCTCTCATTTCTTAATCAATCCAAGAGAAAAACTAACCATTGTTGTTCTTGATGCTAGGATCAGAAGAGAAGAGTGGAGCAGAGTGCAGAGCTGAGAGGTGAGTGGAATAGTAAACCCATTCACAGCCCATGCATCTCCAGTTTTCATATGAGTGGATCTAAGCTATATTTGTTAATATATTTAAGTTTGTGGTGTATGCTGGCTGCTTGTTGGGTATATGAGTTGCCTGGGTTATGAAGATATTATGTGTGTTTTGGAATGAAATATAGGCATGCATTTCGGGTATTTGAAGGTTATATGCTTCGGAATATTCTTGCTGGAAATTGGAATGTTTAAATTTATTTATTGTTGGAGTTTACTAGTTTATTATGCATTCTGGAATAAGGGGTGTAACTATCATGTTTGGAAGTTATAATTTTGGGGGTTGTTTGTAAGGATTTAAACATGATTCATTATGTGTTTCGATATTTGGATGCCATGTGTGTGTGTGGATGCATCCTTCGGATTGAGACCACCTTTCATAGTACTCGTCCCCTCCAATCATTAGCTAGCAGATTATATTTAGCTTCATGAGTGTATTGAGATAGTCTATCTTATCGAACGATTATGATATCCTAACAAGACAGGATAGACATCTAATGAGCTTTAGGCGGGATAACACCAGGCGGGTATTGGTCGGTGTGGGATTTTGACACCCCAAGGGTAGACCGTGGATGAGATTCCATTTGATACCATATCATGACACCTTGAGGGTAGACTATGGTCGATTATGGTTATCTAGTGTTGATTATACCATCCCAAGGATAGATTGTGGATGGTACACCCTGAGGATAGACAATGGGTGGTACCACCCCGAGGTTAGACTGTGGGTGGTGTAACTACATGTCTATGTTGGGACAGACTCGTGAAAGTTATGACTTAGGTCCTTGGTTACTGGTATAGTGGTGGTGATTGATTTGTTTTATATGATTTTGGTATGTGATTCCATGGCATCTGGAAATATTATATCGTGATTAATGTTGTATCGTGTGATGGATTGGTGTTGTGTGGCTTTTAATATAAAATGTATTATCCACTTATTGGGCTCCCTAGCTCACTGTTTTATGTCCTCCCTCGTCAAGATTGTAGACTGGGTTCGTGCGGAGCATACTCTACACTCTAGGTTGGCATCGATGCATGAACATCAGCATGTTTTACAAACTTTAGTGCACTCTGATGATACTATGTTTTTGTAACTAGATTTTTTCAAAACCCTAGTTTAGAACTTTAATTTTATGTATTTATGCTTTTAGAACTCATTTGGTTGTATTTCGGGATTTAGATTTCTATGCAGTTCATATTGATCTCCATATTAATTCTGTTTTCAAAAATTGGAATCTTTCGAAACATTTCTGAATACTCACACTCCTCTAGGAATCTTGAGTCTCTCAGATCACCCAAACCAACTTTTCACAAATTAAATACTTCAAATCAATCAAAACAATATTTAGACAATCTATATATATATACACACCCACTTGTCTATAATTCCATATCGCCAAAGTTCTCTCTCCATCAAATGTCCTTCAATGTTACATAACTAAAAGAATAATAACATTTACCCATATAGATGGCTAAGCATTTTTTTTTTATTATCTATCAAAACCCTAGTCAAACATGTCATCAATTGTCAAGATGTTAAACCTCTAATTCTAATCTCTGATTATTTTGTTTACACTAGATTGATTAAGTGGTTTTTTTTCTTTAACCCCCTGAGGTTTAATCAACAAACAAGGTTCCCTTGAGATTTTAGAAATGATAAAAATCCTCCTACCTTTAGTTAGCCGTTATTGAACTCTTTTTTTAGAATTTACAATACGATAGGTTAATGAATATTTACTTAAATACCCCTCTGCCATTTATTTTAACGCTAAAAAAAATAGGGGATTTATGTTATTTTCTATCACTAAAGGGGGGTTTTTACTAGTTGGTTAAACCTAAGGGGAATTATTGTTATTAACCCACATATTAATACTTTGAAGTCAACATATATATGTCTGCAATTTCTTCGAAATGCTTCCCAGAAAAAAGTTTGAATGCTCAACTTTAAAGACATAGCTAAACTTATAAGGATTTTGTAACTTTGACATTCCAAGAAATTACAGGAGACTTATGTGTTGTTGACAAGGTTTTCGGAAAAATAGTTTCTTTCATGGAAGAAATAGTATTCCCCTAAACATTATGAGAGTGACACCTTAACAATGTTAATATTTATAAAACCTTAAATTTATGTTGGTACCATTTTATATTAGATGTAATGTTTTTCTATATTAAATGTAATGTTTATTTGATTAAATAAATGCTTAATTATATTAAATTAGTATAATTTTAAAAGTAATTATTATTTAATAAAAATATCATTCACAATATTTAATTAATATATACAAAAATAATGAGTGAAATAGATTAATTATTGATTATTACAATAAAAGAAAAAGAAAAAAATATTCTAAGAAATATTCTTTTTGGTGTAATAGTGGGTTAGAGATGCAATAGTGTTTCATACAAAAAATCACACCAATTTGGTGCAATAAGTTGGAGATGGTCTTACATATGCTTATTTTAATTTAAAATTGTATTATTCTTCCAACTTTGACCCCTCTATATTTTATTTTTGGCTATGTCCCTGCTTGGGGTGATGGTGGGTTATGGGATTGGACTTGGTGTGACATGTTGAGTGTGAAGGAGGTGGGTCTTGGGTTTGGACTTAGCTGTGCACGTCCAACGTGAGCTAGTTTTTAGGCTTGAGCCCACTTTATCATAATAATAATTTAAAAAAAAACAAAAACGAAAACAAAAGTCTTACAAGAAACTTAAAAGTCAGGCGGCAGCGCACTTAGCCAATTGTTTTACAGCAGGGATTTTATAAATATGTGTTCAGTCTCCATTAAGAAATTAAAGATAATCAATAATGGCTGTTCATCCTCATCGTTTGGTGTCAATGTTTCACATCATTCTCTTTAGGGGTGGAAAAATCGGGTTAACCGAACCGGTTAACCGTTTGCTTGAACCGAACCGGTTTTCAGTTTTAAAAATAAATTTAACCGAAACCGGTCTGGTTTTGGTTATAAACCGGTTATGAACCAAACCGAAAATTTAGTTCGGTTATCCGGTTAATAAGATTAATGATGGACTGCCTTTTTGGCCCAATTCGCACACTCCACTTATGGCCCATAAGTTATGAGCTGCCTTTTTGGCCTAATTCGCACACTCCACTTTGGCCCTTTTTTTTTGTTTCTCCAAGTTTTTTTTTTTTTTTTTTTTTACTTGAATTAAAGTTATATACTTATATTTATTGTAATTGAATTTGAATTCATGTAATTTTAATGTACATCAAATAAAGCTAAATTTAGTTCCAAATGCAAAATCTGCACCACAACGGGACAGAATATATAAATTTACTAATTTAACATGTTATAATCTTTTAATATTTGAACTTGAAACATGAGAAAAATGATGAACACAACGAGACAGAATATATAAATCTTCTTCCTTTGCTTGCTATTCTAGATGAAATAAATTAACAGGATTAGGATCAACACAAATTAAAGAAATGATACACATTTCAAATCATACAAACAAAAGACCAAACTTCTCAACCCAGATGATTAAAACCAAAAAGGAGCCATATTCACATAGCTTTACTATTTTTTTTTTTTTTATTTCCTTCTTCTCTAACATCTTCACTTTAGCTCCGGACCCTTCAAATGAGAAGCTAGAACTTTACTAAAAAGCTCCTCATCTTTCAGGTCATGCTCTCTAAACGTTCCCTGAAAACTTTTAACATGTCAGAAAATGTTACAGGACATCAAATATCTGAGCCATGGGCTCTCCTGTTCAGTGTTCATTGCAAAGAGATGAGGTCACCAAGAAATACAAAGCAAAGAGCCAAAGAGATGAGGTCACCCATAGGAAACAGACGACGACGTGGAGACTTGGTGAAGGAAGAAGAATGGTGACCGCGACTGGTGACTGCCGACTATTGAGCAACAGATTGGTGAGCAAAGATCGACGGCGTGAGCAAAGATCGATGGCTACTGGCTGAGGCATGACCACGTGACTTCGGCGTGAGAAGTGAGAACACAAATCTGAGAATTGAGAGTCCGAGAGAGTGTAAGAGACAGAGACTGAGTCACTGAGACTCTAAGAGTGTGAGAGACTGAGAGTTACTGAGGTGAGCGTCTGAGTACCGGCGCGATTGATTCTAAGTAGTAAGGTCTGAGATCTAAGTACTAAAGCAGTGGAGGCGTGGAGTTGCCAAGTGAAGACTGAAGTGAGTGTTAGAGTGTTACAATTAGTGTAGTGACTTAATGAGTGTTAGGGATTGCAAAATAAAAAACTAAAATATAATTTTTTTAAAATTTCGGTTTAGAAAACCGGTTCCGGGTAACCGGAATTTATTATGTCAAAAACCAAAACTGAACCAGATTTTCGGTTTTTTTAATATCTGAACCGAAACAAAAAAAAAAAAACGGGATTTTCAGTCCGGTTCGGTTTCTGGGTTTTTTTTTTCCATCCCTACTATTCATTAATTTCTTGTTAGTTATCTAACTATTACTTCATTAATTTCACAGAAATAGAATTGACTATAAGGCCACTTTGATGGTGGCTTTGCAAGGCCACTGGCCACCTACCTGCAGCAGCTCCTCCCCCAATTCCTTTACTTTTAATTAATTTTTCCTTATTATTATTTATAGATTTTGTAATTGTTCTAGTATTTGATTTTATCGATCTTGTTTTGTGTTTTTGGATTGTGATGAATGTTTTGGTTTGTGTTGTAACCTAAGTCTAAACTAATCAATACACAAATCCACCAAAACACAAAAAAAGATTTACCATGGTTCACCTATCCAATAATGGATCAATTACATCCACGTTGAGCTCCAAAATATGGAGACTCACTGCACTAGTAATATCTAAACGGTTACACCAAGATTACACACTCAATCGACTGAATCAGAGCAATACCTCAATTCAAACCTAATCACTCTAATTCTACCAGTAACTTGCAAGATTTCAGAGAACTAACCTAGCCTCAAAGGAAACACAACCCCTTTAACAATCCTACCCAGATTACAACAAAGAATAACCCCAGCAATGAAAACCCCAAATCGATTGCTCTTTTCACTCAATAGAACCCTAACAAGAACATACTAAAAAATCCGATAATCACATTCACTGTTTTTGCCCTATTTTATATCGTTGACAATCAGTGATTGTGAGCTGCAGGATCTGTCTTGAATCAACGCGCAAGATTCATTCACTTAACTAAATGAGAACGATGTCGTTTGGCTTCATAAAACTTTCAGTCTCCACCTTAAAGCCAACATTCTGCCTTCCTCTCTTCTGCTGGACCTCCTTCAGCATAGTAAGTTATTCCCATATTTCATCTCAGCTCTGAAAATTGGCTAACTGATGTGAAGTAAGTTCAAGTAATGCTTGAACTTGGTTGTGGTCACAACTTTGGTTCTCATGTCTGCTGGATTTTCTTCAGTTGGTACCTTTAGGAGATTAATTTTTCCCTTTACAATCAGGTCTCTGACAAAGTGATGGTTGATATCCACATGTTTTGTTCTTTCATGGTACATTGGGTTCTTACTCCGATGGATGACACTCTTGCTATCTGAGTAGACTGTTGCTATGCCATTCAACAACTCTACTTCTTTTAGAATTCCCTGTAACCATGTTGCTTCCTTGAAAGTATCTGAAACTGCTATGTATTCTGCTTCCATGGTTGACAGTGCAACCAGTGGTTGCAGCTGTGCTTTCCAGCTAACACAGTTGCCTCCCAATGTGAAGTAGTATGTAATAGTGGACTTCCTAGAATCTTAATCACCTGCAAAATTAGCATCTACATACCCAACCAGATCAAGTGATGCATTTCTTTTACAGAAAACTAAACCAATCTGAACAGTGCAATTAATGTATCTAAGCAACCATTTTAGAGCATTCCAATGCTCATTTCCAAAATTTGACATAAATCTACTCAATAGTGATATTACATAAGCTAAATCTGGTTTGGTGCTTATCATAGCATACGTCACAAAACCTATGCCATTCGAATAAGGGACATTTTCCATTTTTAGCATATCAGATTCTGTTTTTGGGGACTGTAACTTATTGAGTATGAAATGACTTGCAAGAGGCATTGTTACAATTTTGGACTCAGCCATGCCAAATTTAGAAACCAATTTCTATAGGTATGGGAATTGATGAAGTTTAAGGGTATTCGCACTTCTATCTCTATCAATCATCATTCCTAGGATTTTCTTTGCTCTCCCTAAGCCCTTCATGTCAAACTCAGTATTTAATTTGGCTTTTAGTTCATTAATCTGAGACATGGACTTACAAATCAGTAACATGTCGTCTACATATAACAGAAGATATATTGGCATGTTATTGATGTAAGCAAAATAGAAACAATTATCATACATGATTCTAGTGAATCCACTTCCTACTATGAATGTATCAAACCTCTTATACCACTACCGAGGGGACCGTTTAAGTCCATACAAAGATTTATTCAGTAAGCATACATAATCAGGCAGTTGTCTATCCTTGAAACCTGTGGGTTGGCTCATGAATATTTTTTCATCCAATTCACCATGCAGAAAAGTAGTTTTAACATCCAATTGTTCTATCTCTAAGTCATATTATACAACAATTGAAAGCATGAGTCTAATAGTTTTAAATTTAACTACAGGTGAGAAGATTTCGGTGAAATGAATACCTGCCCACTGTGTGTAGCCCTTAGCCACTAACCTGGCTTTGAATCTTGGTGGATCAGATTGGTTGATTCCTTCTTTCAGTTTGTAGAGCCACCTACATTCCACCAACTTATGATCTCTGGGCTTTGGGACAAGTGTCCAAGTGTTGTTCAGGTGTAGTGAATCCATTTCCTCTTTCATTACAGCCACCCATTTTTTGTTGTCCTTTGATCTCATTGCCTCAACATAAGTATCAGGTTCAGATCTGTGTATTTTTGAATCAGCCATGAGTATTGTATAGATCAAGTCAGCATAGCTGTACCTTGTGGGAGGTCTGATTTCCCTCTTGACTCTGTCTCTGGCTAATTGATATTGGGCCAAATCATCAGGTTGATCCACTTCAGTATTCATAGGAGGATCTTCTTCATCCTCTTGCCCCTAGGTTGGCTGTAGCTGGTCTTCAAGTGGACCTATCTCATATGTTCGAATATGTTGATCAGGATGAGTTGCAGGTTCCACCTCAAACTGAGTTATCCCAATTTGTCCAGGGTTATCAGAATCTTCTTGTGAGCTATCTGCATTGTTAGTACTAGATTTGCAAGGGAAAACAGCTTCATTGAAAATCACATCTCGACTAACAATTACTCTAACCCCTGGGGCAGCCCTTTCCCAAAGCCTATAGCCCTTGGTTCCTTCTTGATACCCTAAAAAAATGCACTTAAGGGATCTCAGCTCTAGCTTTCCATCTCGGGTGTGTGCATATGCAGCACATCCAAACACTCTCAGGTGTTCAAGAGATGGTCTCCTCCCAAACCACCTCTCTTCAGGGCACTTAAAGTCTATGGAGCTTGAAGGGCTTATGTTTATTAGGTAGGCTATTAGACCTAGTGCTTCCCCCGAAAAAGTTTCTGGTTGACCAACAGTGAATAAAAGGCATTTAACCCTCTCTAGTAGGGTTATATTCATTCTTTCAGCAACCCCATTTTGCTGAAGGGTTCCCCTAACTGTCCTATGCCTTAAAATTTCCTCTCCTACACAGTGAGAATCAAACTCCAAGTTGTAGAATTCTAATCCGTTGTCTGTCCTATGCTTTTACCTTCCTATTAACTTGGTTTTCAACAAGGTTTTTCCAACCTTTAAACTTAGTTAAGGCTTCATCCTTAGACTTAAGGAGGTACACCCATACCTTCCTACTATAGTCATCTATAATGGAGAGGAAATAACAATTCCCTCCATGTGTCCTAACCCTTTCAAGACCACAAAGACCTGCATGCAAATAATCCGAACATTTTTCAGCAAGATGAGTTCCCTTTTGGCAACTCATTCTGTGTTGTTTATCCAATACACAAGTTTCATAGAAACTCAACTCAAATATGGATTCCTTACCAAAGTAGCCTTGCTGGCTTAAAACTGTCATACCTTTCTGGCCTATGTGGTCAAGTCTCAAGTGCCATTTCTCTGCAGCAGAGAGGTTAGTAGATAATAAAGTAGAATTAATAGTAGATGCAAAATGTTGGCCACACAGAATATACAGTCCATTTTGTTTGACTCCTTCAAGCAATATTTTATTATTTTTATAAACTACTATGGACCCTTTTCAGCCTTGTAACTACATCCAGCTTCATCCAACATTCCTAACGAAATCAGGTTTCGTTTAAGATCAGGTATGTACCTCACTCTGGTTAACATTATGGTTTTACCATTGTTCAACCTAATAGTTATGTTTCCTATACCTTGGACCTTACAAAAGTGATTGTTACCCATGAACACAGTTTCAAATTCTCTTTTCCTAAGGTTTTGGAACCATTTAATGTTTAGGCTCATATGAAAAGTGCATCCTGAATCTAGAACCCAATCCTTACTACTAGCTTGGTTTGAGACTGTGAGAGCTTTTGAAATTTCAATATCAGTACTAGTGCTGGCTAAATTACTCTCGATACTATGTTGTTTTTGTTTCTTTATCCAGTCATAATAGTTCTTCTTAAGATAGCCAGGCTTATTACAGTGAAAACACTTTCTAGTTTCTCCCTTAGTCTTATTATTCTTCCCTTTTTTCTTAGTTTTAGAATTCATGTGTTGTTGGAAGTTTTCACTATTATCTCTTCCTAATTGTACTGAGTCTGTTCTACCTTTGACAAACAAGTTATTCCTATTTCTCTTTTGGATTCTCAATTCTAATTCTCTGGATTTCAGGCCAGCTATAATCAGGTCAACACTAGGAATTGTCCCAGTGTATGTAAAGCATTTTTCACTGCTAAATACTCATCAGACAAAGAATTCAACAATATCATTGCTAAACTAGAATCTCCTAACTCCTGATCAGTACCTTTCAACACTAATGTCATCTTTAAAAATTCATTAAGATTTTCTTCTATAGACTTAGTTACATCCATCTTATATGAAAACAGAGCACCTTTAAGAAAGGCTAAATTAGGTGCAGACTGTAACGAATATAGGGATTCGAGTTTACCCCAAAGTGTGAGTAGTGTTTCCATGCCGTCTACCTTCCGCATGACAGCATCAGACATATTCATTATGATTAGATTATAGGTCTCTTCATCAACTTCAGATTTTTTCTTCAGTTTCTCCCTATACCACTTGGTGGTGTCTTTCTCCAAGGCAAGCCCTACCTTATTGTGGGAAAGGAGGGCCTTCATTTTCTTCTTCCATGTATTGAAATCGATCTTCCCATCGTATTGGGAGATCTCCATATGAGCAGCACTTATAATTTTGTCACTGTAACAGTAACCCTAGGCAAAATTTCAAGATTTTACTCCCTGACTTGTGTTTGTGACCCAGACTCATGAATTCACTGAAGACTCAGCAAGATTCGAAGCCCTAATGATTTGAAAACTCTAAATCGAAAAACCCCCAAATTCTGACAAACCCTAAATTTCCAATTTGTCACGAATTAATCGATTTCTTGTGTTTGTGACCTAGACTCACGAATTGACCCAAGACTCAGCAAGATTCGAAGTCTTAATGATCTAGAAACCTTTAAATAGAAAACCCCCCAAATTCTAACAAACCCTAAATTTCCAATTTGTCGCGAATTAATCGATCTTAACCTAGATACGTCCTTAGGACTTTGGCTCTCATACCACTGTTGTAACCTGAGTCTAAACTAATCAATACACAAATCCACCAAAACACAAAACAAGATTCAAGAATCAAACACACACGCACAAGCCAAGATTTACCGTGGTTCACATATCCAATAATGGATAGATTACATCCACGTTGAGTTCCGAAATATGGAGACTCACTGCACTAGGAATATCCAAATAGTTACACCAAGATTACACACTCAATCGACTAAATCAGAGCAATACCTCAATTCAGACCTAATCACTCTAATTCTACCAGTAACCTGCAAGATTTCAGAGAACTAACCTGGCCTCAAAGGAAACACAACCCCTTTAACAACCCTGCCCAGATTACAACAAAGAATAACCCCAACAATTAAAACCCCAAATCGATTGCTCTTTTCACTCAATAGAACCCTAACAAGAACATACTAAAAAACCCGATAATCACATTCACTGTTTTTGCCCTCTTTTATATCGTTGACAATCAGCGATTGTGAGTCGCAGGATCTGTCTTGAATCAACGCTCAGGATTCATTCACTTAACTAAATGAGAACGATGTCGTTTGGCTTCATAAATCTTTCAGTTTGGTTGTGATTATGGGTGATTGAGGAGGTGTTTATAGTGGTGATAACGGTGGGGAGATGTTTAGTGATAGACTTAGGATTGGGGAAGGGAAAGGTGGAATATTGTTCTTAACAGAGGTAAAACTCTAATTTTATTTAGATTTAAGATTTAAGTCACCCTAAGTCAAATAGAAAAAGGAAATAAAAACAATAATACTTCAAATACCAATTCTTTCATACAAAATTTCAGCACAATATGACACTTGATCTCAATGAAGGAAGATCAGAGTTGAAATGACAAAGAGCTGCATTTCTCTTTCATTTAGACTGTTAATGTTTTAATTTAAAAATAAAACAAAAATTATAATAGTATGGAAGGTTAGGAATAAAATATTTAGATAGAACTCATATGACATCTTTAATAAAAAAAATATATACATATTTTGTTATTGTGGGTAACAAATTATCTAATCATTCTGAAGATTATCGATTAGCTCCTTAATCTTTGGAGTGATCCAACAATCTAGATATATAGGTGGGCTAGAATTACCCTATATGCCTGCACTTTCCTAAACAATAATCTACCTTCCTTCTGTATAAATAAAATATTAAGCCTTTGAGGACCTCCCTATCTATGCATAATTTATTCTAACTCATATGCATGTATATAGTTTATTTATCATTTGTCAAAGAATGACTAAAGAGAGCTTTCATGTCATCTGCGAAGATAGGAATTATCAAAATGGATTTAGGATTCTGTGAAGCTTTCCATCCAAAAATATAAAAATATTATTTTGTTTATATAGAGGAAGGAAATGAAAGGGTTTTAGTTATCAGGTGAATGGTCAAATATTCTCTACTATATCAAACTTTTTTTCTTACTTTAATAAAATATTTGTGTTTCCAACTCCCAAGGCTTGCTTAAAACACCCTCACTCCGGCTGAAAAGCAAATGCTTTCTTCTTCTTTCATTTGCTTGCTCCTTTTATCTTTATACTTTAATTTAACATGGTAGGGTTCTACCATTAATCAATTATTCGCAGTAGAGTAAAGATGAAAAGAAAAAGAATAAAAGGAATGATAGTTAAAAAACATTCAAGTTTGAGTCTGTTTTACCTAAACCTGCTTTATCAATAGTTTTTTAATAGTATTATTAAATACATTTTAAACGTCAACTCAAAAATATATAATAATCACGTAACATAATCGGCATTTGAGTTTAGAACTTGTAAAATAATAAAGAATCGAATCTTATATAGTTAGGCATATCATATGCTTTATATTTAGTTCTTAACTTTGTTTTTGGTATTGTTGCTTTTTTTTTTAAAGTATAGTTTTGGTTTGGGTATCCAAGCAACTTCATGTTCTGCAATCACTCCAAGTAACTTAATATTCTTTGTCTTTCTACTCCATCAAGAAACCTAAGCTTCGTTTATTGTTTCATTCTCATCATTCATACAGCCATATCTTCATCCTTTCCTCTCCAGAGTCATTAAACACCTTCTACTGAATCAATTGATTGATGTTCTTCTTCTTCAGTTTTCTTCTATCTCTCAATCTTTCATAAATCACTCAAAAACACTTCCATTCACAAACCTCTCTCACCCCTGAAACCAGATCGCTTCATTTTCACTCCTCTCCTGTTCCCTTATATCTTGTTTACTCAAAAAATCCTTTCCCATTTTCTTATTTTCGTTTGGAAAAAAGAACAAAAAGATCTGTTATTTGAGTTTGCACCTGTTTTATTTTTTGTATTTTTCAAAACTGAGAAAGAAGTGAAGAAGGAAAAAAAAGTTTGAAATGGCTGAATTTATTGGGGCTATCGCTGGTGTGGTGAGTGCCGTTCTCGACGTGGGCAAGTGCTTGACTGCTCCGATTGGGCGTCAATTTATGTACCTGTACAGCTACAAGAAGAACATTGACAATCTCCAAGGTGAAGTTAGGAAGCTGAAGAATACAAGAGACGAAGTGCAGGTTAGGGTTACTGCTGCTGAAAGAAACGTGGAAGGGATCAAGCAGAATGTTAAGGACTGGCAGACGGATGTTGAGAAGACCATTACTGAAGCAGAGAAGTTGATTCAAGAGGAAGAAAACCACCCTCGATGTTTCAAGGGATTGTGCCCCAATTGGATCACCCGCTACAAACATAGCAAGAAAGCATTCAAATTAAAGCAGGATGATATCAGTCAACTCCTGCTGCAAGAAGAGAAATTCGACAGAGTTTCCCATCGTAGTATTCCTCAGGAGATATGGCTTAGATCTAATGAAGATTATCTGGCTTTCGAATCAAGAACCTTCACTGAGAAGAAAGTATGGGATTCATTAAATGATGAGAATATCTACATGATCGGGGTTTACGGCATGGGAGGTCTTGGCAAGACTACGCTTGTGCAAGAAGTCGGCAGGAAAGCCGAAAAGGATAAGCTCTTTGACGACATTGTTTTTGTGGAGGTAATATTTTCTCTTTGTTATTAATCATTTGAAGTGAAATTAGTTTGACTTTAGGCTTCTATATAAAGATGTATATTTCCCTTTATAACTAATTTAAGGAGAAATAAGCGTTCAATAAAATATTAGATGCAATTGGTTCAATACTTTTATCCATATTTATAATCCTATTCCCCAAATATTGTTTGGCATATTATTTGAGAAATATTAGTATTTTTTTTAATTATTTTTAAACCCTTTAAGTTTATCAATTTCATTAAATACCCTCAGAAAAAAGTTTAAAAATTAACAAAAGCACCCCCACGCACCCATACTTGCCAGTTTCCTGCAACTACCATCGGTGACAGCCGAAATTTGTCACAACGGCCTACCTCACGATAGGAACTGACCGATAATTCACCGATCTGGCTTTTTCTAGCCAGATCCATAGTAGATCTAGCTTAAAAAGGCAAGATCTGACGGCCAAAGAAATGACCGTCATTGACGGTCAACGACGTCCAAATCTTGGCCATCGGTGACGACCAAAGATGGACTTTTGCAGCCGTCAACGGCCACGTCTGGCTGTAGATCTAGCCTTTTCCTGCCAGATCCATGGTGGATAGCCAAAAAAGGCCATATCGATGCCATACCTGCCAGATCCCACAGGTATGTGTCGTAACGCAATTTTTCGGCCAGATTCTGACGGAGGTGACCGGAATCTGGCACTACGGGTGGTGGGGGTGTTTTTGTCATTTTATAAAATTTTTATATATTGGGGTGTTTAGTTAAATTAAAAAACCTATGAGGTTTTTTATAAATTTTTAAATTTTACCTCGTAGTACTCCCCTATTCAATTACCTAATATTATTCCCAAAATCCTATCCAAAATAATAAAACAAACGAACCCATTATTTCTTCATCTTTATTTAAAATATCCCTATTTAATTTATTTTATTTGTAATTACACACACACACACACACACACATATATATATATATATATATATATAAGATCAATTTATAAAGATTTGCTTCCTATTTAAGGACGTTTCTTATTACGTTGTTCTTTTAACAGGTAAATACCATAAAAAAACAGTTATCAATTCAAGATTGGCCATATTTTTTTCTATTTTTTATTGTATTTTCTTTATTTTGTGGTTTTTGATTGGCTGTAATTTTATTTATTTTTCATTTTTGTCTTGCAGGTAACAGAAAATCCTGAGATTAAAAAAATTCAAACAACAATTGCAAAAAAGTTAGGTCTTAAATTCCAAAATGAGAGGGAAGGTGAAAGTGAAAGAGCAAATAAGTTATATTCAAGAATGGAGAAGAAGAATATCCTTTTGATCGTAGATAATATTTGGAAAGAACTAGATTTGAAGTCGGTTGGAATTCCTTCGGAAGCTGATCGTGGAAGAAATAAAATATTGATGACAACAAGAAACATAGATGTGTTGGAGAAGATGGGTTCCACAAATAATTTCGGGATGGGCATTTTAAATGAAGAAGAAGCTTGGGGCCTATTCAAGAGAATGGCAGGTAATTGTTATGACTCATAAAATAATCTTGTCCCTTCTAGCAAATTTTTTTTTTTATTTTAATTAGATAACACACAAAATAGTTAAAAGCAGTGATAACCTAAAATATTTTCAAAATCTATGGGTCCTTTTGGTTCATTATTCTGATAATTTTTAGAATAATATTTTGAAAAAAGTTAAATTGGGCGGGTATTACGATGTAGAATTTGAAAATTAATAAAAATACCCCTTATGTTTGTTTATTTACTAAACACTCCTATAATAAAATATTAAAAATTAACAAAAACACTCAAATCCACCCATTAAATATGGACAGTCGGCCACCACCGCCGGAGGGTGGTCGGAGTGTTTTTGTAATTTCTAAAAAAAAAATACTTGAGGGTATTTAATTAAATTAACAAATTTAGGGAGTTTAAAAGAAATTAAATAATATAGAAGAAGATTTCGAGAATAAGTCATTTTTACTGTTTAATTTTGTTAGGAATACTAATAATAATATTCTCAAGAATGAACCAAACGAACCCTATGTAATTACTCATTGGTAGAATAGTAGTGGTTGCTTAGGGGGATCTCTATAACATCACATTAAAAACAAAAAGTCTAATTCGTTTGACATTAGTTTTATTAATTCTCTAATTAAATATTTTGAAAAAAACAAATTTATATGTTTAATTTCCATATACATAAACAATTGTAACTTGAGGCTATTTTCTCATTACAAGCTAGTCAAATTTTATTTGAACCCATCTTCAACCAACAGCCCACAGGCCGCTCTGTAACTGCCTTCACAACCCACATAGCGAAACAAGTCTTTTGTCGCCACTGTCAACAACCCCAATCCACTACCATCCCTTACCAGAACAACCTTCCGTACCCAAAACATCACCACTGCCTCTTCATTGCTGCCACTTCTCAAACCCGCCACCACCAGCAAATTTCCAATCATCCCACCAAAACCACATATTTTTTTCTTTAAGAAATTTGAGGATAAAACGTGAAAGAAAAATTAAAAAGGTAATCATACAAATCATCCACACTCTTTGGGGTGGGGATTTGGTTGCGGCCTGCCAAGGGGTTGGGGCTGCTGGGTGGGGTATGGGATCTTTTTAATTTTAATTTAATTTTTGGGTTTTTGTCATCCCCTTAGATTAAAGCATATTACAAAATCCCCCTGTGATATTATAAACAACAGAAAAAACCCTGATGTTAGTTAGCCATTATCACTTATTTTTAAGATGAAATTTAAAGTATATTCATTAAGATAATATGCATGCTTTAAACAAATTCTTAACATTTGAATTTGTTTTATTAGATGCTGTTAGTTAATTATAGTGCTTAGTGTAACTCTCATTATCTTTAGCCTAAATTCATAATAATGAGAATTGACTTGGCAGCTTCATTTTACATTTCCTCATTTCCTATCAGCTTATTTTTCTTTTCTAATAAAACTGTTTTAAAGCTCTTCATAAGACAAATGTATTTCTATGATTTTAGAAATGAATAGTGGATAGAAAAATAACAATGAGGAATATTACATAGATATTTAAAAAACAGAAAAGTTGATGGTTTTATTTATAAAATAGTCCAATAATATAATAGCTAGAAATGCAATTAGTATAATCCTTGCTTCTTGTGTAGGTAGTGTAATTCAAACACGTGAATTGAATTCTTTGCCACAAGATGTATGCAAGGAATGTGGTGGTTTGCCAATTGTCATTTGTGCTATAGCAAAAGCATTAAGGAACAAGAGTCGTCCATCTGAGTGGAAAGTTGCCTTGCGCGAATTGAGAGCACCTTCACCGACAAAGTTCGGAGGATTATTGGAAGAGGAATATCAGAAGATTGCATTGAGTTACAAATATTTAAGAAATGACGAATTGAGGAAAACTTGTTTGATTTGTAGTCTAATGGGAAATGATACTTCCATTTCAGACTTGTTCAAACATGTTGTTTGTTTGGATGTACTTGAAGGAGCTAACCTTACAATAGAAGAGGCACGAGATAGACTCGATAAATTGGTCTATGAACTCAAAGACTCTTGTTTGTTACTTGAAGGTTTAGAAAACAAACAATTTTCTATGCATGATGTCATTCGTGTTGTTGCCATAACGATTGCATATATAGACCACCACGTTTTTACAGGGAGAAATGACATTGAGAAGGAATGGAAGGATAAAGACAAGCTTAGAAAATGCACAAAAATCTGCTTACCTGGAGACAATGTTATACGTCAGCTTTCACATGAAGAATTAGATTTTCCAAACCTTGAATTTTTCTATATGGATATGAAAAATTCTTTCGAAATCCATGAGAACTTATTCAAGGAAATGCCAAAGCTCAAAGTTCTAAATTTATTTAGAATACAACTATCGTCGTTGCCATCATCACTTGGTCACTTGATAAATCTTCAAACATTGTGTTTAGATTATAGCAAAATTGAAGATTTTGCTATCATTGGAAAGCTAAAAAGACTAAAAGTCCTTAGCTTGCAACATTCTGATATTAAGGAGTTGACTACAGAAATAAGTCAATTGACTCAGTTAAGATTGTTAGATTTAAGTAATTGTGGGAGATTGGAAGTTATTGCACCAAATGTGATATCAAAATTATCCCAACTGGAAGATTTGTCTGTACAGTTATGCCCTATTCAGTGGAAGGTTGAAGTACTTGAAGAGTTGAAAGGCTTATCTAAATTGACTAGATTAGAATTAGACATTAAAGATAGCAAGATGTTGCCTCAAGGCTTCTTTTCCAAAGAGCTTAGAAGGTATAATATATCAATAGGAGATTGGCCGGCGAGAATTAACGAAGATGAGAGTTTGAGGACATTGCAATTTAAAGTTAATTCTAACATCTCGTTAGAAGAATTTCAGGGAATCAAGAATGTTGAATTCTTACTCTTTGCAAATGTTGAGAATGGGCTTGATGAATCGCAGTCCAATATCACGCCACTTTTTAATGAAAAGGTTTGATTGACTGTAACATCTTATACTTCTCTATTACATATTCTTATTTTCCTTTATACTTATTCTCATTTGTTAGCACATAGTTCTGGCATTGATTTACTTATTCTTCTCTGTTTGTGTTTTTTTTTTTTCTTTTTCCCAGTGATTTAAAATTGATTTCATAATTAATTCATGCTTGATTTCATGATGAAAATTATTAGAGAGACAAAAATCTCATTGTTAATATTGGCATATCAACTATAAATCCATAAGAATCAATTTTTTTTTTTTTTTTTTTTTTAAATATTCTCATAGGTGTAAATATTGAAACAACAATTAACTTTTGATTGCAGCTTATATTCTCCAATTTGATGGCCTTGGCACTCATAGATATTTGTTCTGGAAAGATTTGGGACAACCAACTTCCACCATTCATGTCTTCCTCTTATCAAAATTTGACGCAATTAAGCTTGCAGAGATGTAGAAATATAGAATATGCAATTCCATTTTCCATAGCCAAGAGGCTCCAACACCTCCAATACCTTGATATAGAGAAATGTAAGGTTTTAAAGGAGATTGTTGCTAAAGAAGAAGGAGCGAATGCAGTTGTCAGTTTTGTCTTTCCTAATGTAATCTTTTTAAGGCTTAAAGAGTTGCCAGAACTTACTGCTTTTTGCCCTGAAAGACATACTTCTGAATGGCCAAAGTTGAAAGAATTGCGGGTGAAAATTTGTAACAAATTCACTTCAAAACATATGAACTTCCAAGAAAATAGTGAGAAGGGTGAACTTCATATTTCAGATCCAAAATCTATCTTCTTGGATGACAAGGTACTAATCTCTTATTTCACTGTTTATTGAAAAAGAAAATCAACTTTTGTCATATATATTACAAAAATTCATAACTTTAATTATGGAGTTCTAACATCTCTATTTTCCCTTGGAATGATAATTTAGAAAAAAAAAAAAAAAATGGTCAATTGGATTTGGACAGTTTTGTTATGGGAATTTAGTCAATTAAAGTACATTATCTTATTATTGAAAACATGGTGAAGAATAACTATTTCAGAATATTAGCACATGAATCATGTGTTAATTTCTCAATCAATCCTCCAATGATTTTGCTCAAGTCACAACATATGTTTTGTTTTCTTTCTAGATTACCTTGTATCTTCCTTTTATGTAAACCTTGCACTCATATATCTATTTGTCAAAAACTGATTAATGAAAAACAAAGCTTTCACTTATCTTCTTGTGAGAGTTTGATCTTGTATATATCAAGCCTATGAACTCTGAGCCAACAATTAACTTTTGTTTTAAGGTTATAAAAGTCTGGCTAATTTGATTTTGTTTTGACGGATATGCAGATCAACTCTGATTTGGAGAAAATGGTATTAGAAGATGAGAACAGACGGATTAAATGGCAGAGTCAATCTAAAGTTATTAATATTGAATATGATAAGTTAGCAACTATTCCACTTGGGCTCCTTCAAAGATTTGAAAATCTAAAAGAGCTCCAACTACATAATGTTAAATACAAGGAGCTATTCTTTCCAAATCTTCCAAATCTTGAAGTTCTAGTTGTAATGTGGTGTAGCAAATTAATGAGTGCAGTGCCATCGTCAGCTTCTTTCTGGAATCTTAAAGTTCTGAGAGTTGAGAGTTGTAATGGTTTGATAAAGTTAATAACACCTTCAGCAGCTAGAAGCTTGGTGCAGTTGAGAGAAATAAGCATAGAAAATTGTGAACTTTTAGAAGAGATTGTTGCAAAAGAAGAAGGAGCAAATGTAGTTGTCAATTTTGTCTTTCCGAGTGTTACCTTATTGAAGCTTCAAAATCTACCAAAACTCACAGCTTTCTACTGTGAAAGACATACTTCTGAATGGCCAAAGTTGAAAGAGTTGGTGGTGATAAATTGTGACAAATTCTGTTCAAAGCATATGAGTTTCCAAGGAAATAGTGAGGAAGGTGAACTTAATATTTCATATCCAAAATCTACCTTCTTGAACGATATGGTACGAATCTCTTATTTCATCGTTTATTGAAAAAGAAAATTAACTTTCTTCATATATATTACATTTATTCAAAACTTCAATTATGGAATTCTTAAAATCTCTATTTTTCCTTGGAATGGAAATTTTAAAAAATTAATGGTTATTTGATTTGAACAATTTTACTTTAGGATCTTAGTTAGATTCATTCAAGTACTAGATTTGACAAAAAAAACAAAAAAACAAAAAAAAATTAGATCATCTAATATAATTCTAGAAATTATCCAATATAATTCTAGAAATCAATAATGAAATTTTATTTTTACTAGAAATTTGTCTATCAGGTGGTTCATTTTATTATTGAGAAAATTATTTTCAACAAGTTTGCAACTTGAAAGCCTACTAAAATGGGATCATAAATTCAAAATTATTTTAACATGATTTGGATTTGAACAGTTTTGTTATGGGAATTTAGTGAATTAAACTAATTAAAGTAGTAGGTTTAAAAAATTAGATCATCCAATATACTGTAATTCTACTAATCATCAATATAAATTCATTTTTACCAGAAATCTATCTAACATAATATATTATTTTATTATTGAAAACATTGTCAATAATAACAATTTCAGATATCATCACATGAATCAATCCCCCAATGATTTGCTCAAGTCATGACATATGTTTTGTTTTCTTTCTAAAATACCTTGTATCTTTCTTTTATGTAAAGCTTGCACTCGTGTATATTTGTCTAAAACTAATCAATGAAAAACAGAGTTTTCACTTATCTTCTTGTGATAGTTTGATTTTGTATCTATTTTCATGTATATATCTACCCTATGGCTTCTAAGGCTACAATTAACTTTTGTTTGAAGATTATAAAAATCTACCTAATTTGATTTTGTTTTGATGGATATGCAGATCAACTCTAATTTGGAGAAAATGGAACTACGAGGTGAGAACAGAGTGATTGAATGGCAAAGTCAATCTAAAGTTCTTAAGATTTGGAAAGACGTGTCAATAGATATTTCATTTGAACTTCTTCAAAGATTAGAAAATCTGAAAGAGCTCAAATTATATAATAATCAATACAAAGAGTTATTCTTTCCTAATCTTCCAGATCTTGAAGTTCTAGATGTAACATCTTGTGTTAGATTGATGAGTCTAGTATCATCCTCAACTTCTTTCCAGAATCTTAAAGTTCTAAGAGTTAACTATTGCAATGGGTTGATGAAGTTAATAACCCCTTCAATAGCTAAAAGTTTGGTACAGTTGAAAGAAATGAGCGTTGAGAAATGTGAAATGCTGATAGAAATTGTAGAAAATGAGGGAGATGCAATAACGTGTACTGAAATTGTTTTTGACAATTTGAAGAAGTTGTCACTTAGAGGGTTAAAAAGTCTCATATGCTTCTACTCTGGGAGTTGCTCTTTTAATTTCCCATCTTTGGAAGAGTTAAATATAGGAGAATGCCCCAATATGAAAACTTTCTCTAGAATCTTAAGCACTCCTAAGTTACACAAAGTCAATTATGAGAGCTGGAATAAATCTAAATACCAATGGGAGAAAAAAAGAGAAGTAGAGAATGAGGGGAATGATCTTAATAAAACCATACAAGAAGCATGCAAAAAACAAAAATAGGTATGTATTCAATTAATTACTTTAAATATTACTGTTTTTTAAAGTTAGTTTGTGTATAGGCTGAGCATTATTGTTGAAACTAGTGGCAAGCACACACTTAAGACACCTCACATCCTTAAGACACCTCACATCACTACTAGGATATAACAAACTTCATCTATATTTTTCTAAGAAATTTCTAAAACTACACTGTTTTATAAAATTATTTCTAAGAGTTTTCGACTTTTTCCCACCCAAGATTTGACCTAATGACACTTTCCCACACAAAAAGTTTCAAAATACATTTTTACTACCTACTTCGAAAGCCGTGGATTAAACTTTGGTGAATATTATTTCTGGATAGCACTGGGCACCTTGTTTGGCTTCACTTTACTTTCGACATTGGGTTCATCTTGGCCTTAAGTTTCTTAAAGCGTAAGTTCATCTGGTTATCATATATTAACTTAAGAAGAATAAATGCTACTCTGGTTTGTTCACCCAGCTAAATACAGATGCAGCTCCTGGATCATCTCGTGCGATGATTTCGTTAGAAAAGTTGGCCAAAATTCAAGGAAGTCAAGATTCTAATGATGATAAACTTGTGGAAGAAAAGTCTAAGAATTCTCCTATGAAAGGTGAATTTAATTTCTTACTTCCAGTTCTGATTGTTGTCCATTTTTGTTTCAGTTGTATTTGTTTCACCTTAATGTTTGATAGTATTTTCTGTACTGTCTTATCTTAATTAACAAGCGGAATGGTCTTACCTATTGAACCCCTATCAATGGCATTTCAGGATGTGAAGTACTATGTTGACATCCGGGGTACTCCTCATTATCCAATCTGCATTCAGAATTATTTGCATTGCATGATTTTTAAAGGCATAAGATCTCACACGCTCATTTCTGCATTTTTTTGTCTTTAACTTAACTTTACTTCAATTTGGTTCTAGGAGAAGAAGAAACTCCAACTATATTTTCTGATGTTACCGGTGCATTAAGGCCTGGTGTTCTCACAGCATTAATGGGTGTTAGTGGAGCTCGAAAATCCACTCTTCTAGATGTTCTGGCAAGAAGAAAAACTCTGGCTACGTTTGTCTCCTAAGATTAACACAAAAACTAAGACAGTAAGAACACTCTATTAAGGATGCCTTGGTTGGCATACTAGGAGTTACTGGTCTATCTGTTGAGCAACGTAAGCGGCTCACCATAGTTGTCGAACTTGTTGCCAATCCATCTATAATCTTTATGGATGAATCTACAAGAGGGTTAGATGCACGAACGGGAACAATTGTCTTGCAAGCTGTCTAAAATGTGGTTGAGACAGGAAGGACAATTGTTTGCACTGATCACCAACCAAGCATTGACATATTTGAAGCATTTGATGAGGTAAAACAAATTTCTAAGTCACTTTAGAAATGTAAAATTAGAATTTCTGGTTTAAAAGGCTAGAAATGGAAATGCATGTTTGATGGTGATCTTATATTCTTATACAACATACAACTGTTTAAAGTTTTTTTGTTGGTTTGGGTTCAGCATGGTTTGGTGCTTTGATGTGTTGTGGAAACCCGTTAACTTGTTAGGGTATGTAACATTAAAGTTTAAGGATCTCATTTACTATTGGAATTGACTACTACATGAATTTATGACTGGGTGAGGCTGAACATGACTAGCAAAGCAGAGTTTTTGGTTATTAAGAAATTGCAAGTTTGTGAATTGACTACTGAGTGTAGTGTGGGTGAAGATGTTAAAGGGAGCAATGCATGATTATAAATTTTGGATTATTGCCAACAAGTAATTTTGTGTTGCTGGTTTCTTCATTTTGGTCATACATCCCAACAGTGGCTATAAGGAGCTTTGGGTAAAAAATCGTTTAAAAATTAATGGAGTAAAATAGATAAAATTATCAAGGGTAGAATTGAGAAAATCATAACTTCAGGGTACACATGATTGTGAGAATGTTAAAACGGACCAATGGCGTGCTTGAATATGCTGCAAGTGTGTGATTCTTAAGAAATATGTAAATCAATTATATGCTTGTCTCTTAGTCATCTTAGTATAAGCATTTGGGGTTCTGGTTGCTACTTTTTCATGTTTCTTGCGTTCCATCAGTCTCTAATTGAAGTTTGTAGTTGAAGAGATTTTTGAACCTTATCACCTTGGTCCTACATGGATTATTTTGAACAAACCTTATTTAGTCAATGCTCAATTTTACTGTATATTCTCATAGGTGTTTGAAGTTCAAACTGCATTCAGAATTATTTGCATTGCATGATATTTAAAGGCCTGGTGTTCTCACCACATTAATGGGTGTTAGTGGAGCTCGAAAATCCACTCTTCTAGAGGTTCTGGCAAGAGAAAAAAACTGCTGGCTATATCGACGGGGAAATAAAAATTAGTGGGTATCCTAAGGGTCAAGAAACATTTGCAAGAGTTTCAGGTTATTGTGAGCAAACCAACGTACATTCTCCTCAACTCACTGTAGAAGAATCTTTGATTTTTTCTGCTTGGCTACATTTGTCTCCTGAGATTAACACAAAAACTAAGACAGTAAGAAGACTCTATTAATGTTGTCTGTGTTAATTGGTCTGAGGTAACATATAATTAAGTTGCTGACATGTTTTAACGGGAATTTGTGAATCAAGTCCTTGAGATCATAGAGCTTGATAATATTAAGGATGCCTTGGTTGGCATACCAGGAGTTAGTGGTCTATCTGTTGAGCAACGTAAACTTGTTGCCAATCCATCTATAATCTTTATGGATGAACCTACAAGTGGTTTAGATGCACAAACGGGAAAAATTGTCATGCAAGCTGTCTAAAATGTGGTTGAGACAGGAAGGACAATTGTTTGACTACTCACCAACCAAGCATTGACATATTTGAAGCATTTGATGAGGTAAAACAAATTTCTAAGTTATTTTAGAAATGTAAAATTAGAATTTGTCTGTGAAATTGTAACTGTAGTATTCATTTGGAAAGAGTAGTATTCATAATATGCTTTTCCACCTACCCAATTCTGGTGGCTAGTCTTTCATAAATCTTTGACTGAACAACTTTAACTGACAGGCAATTCGTCGGGTGCTGAAGATTAGAGATAACTATAATCTGGCGACATGGATATTAGAGCTCTCATCTCCATCTTCAGAAGTTTAACTTGGTGTAGAATTTTCCCAAATATACACGGATTCTGCTTTATATGAGTAAGTTCAATACAGAGCTTCTGTTTTGATGAATAAATTTTAGAATGTGGTTATGTGCTAAGTTTAATACCGCGTCACTTCCTCAAATTTAATAATAAGTGAAGGCTGTTCTGTGATTTTATTTTCATGCTCACTCAATGTCACATAAATACTTGAACTATTGGTTGAGTCTATCTTTCTTGTAGAGAGTGGGGAAAGGATCCTGTATATATAAAAATCGGCTATTGATTTAGTTGTTTGAATATTAATTTCACTGTTTGTAGGCACACGAAAGCTCTTGTGAGGGGGTTGAGTACTCCACCTCCTGGTTCAAATGATTTGCATTTTCCAACCCGCTTCACACAAAGTGGTTGAGTGCAATACCCTTATTGTCTATGGAAACAGAACTTGTCTTATTGGAGAAGTCCTTCATACAACTTATTCCCGGCAGTTATAGCATCTTTGCTTTTTGGTGTACTGATTTGGGACCACGGAAAGGGTATGTAAGTTTGTTTGTTAATTATGATAAACATTTATCACCAATTTTATTATATATAAATTTGTGATTGAGGCAGAGCACCGAGCAACTGGTTTGATGAATTGGCCTAAAAATTTGTCTTGAATTAAATTAATAATCACAAGAAGTTTTCTGGTTCCATTTTTCTGTCTTTATATGCGCTGACTATGCCTATTAAAACATAATTCAGTATTGCCGTCGCCTATAGTTTGCAAGTATCTTACTTTGATTTCTTCATTTTCATTTTAATCTGGCAAAAATACCCTGCAATATATATGGTGTATTTTATGTTTCGGTGATATTCATGGGCATCAATAACTGCTCAACCGCTATACCCCATATTGCAACAGAGCGCAATGTTATGTACCGAGAAAAAATTTGCAGGAATGTACTCTCCCTGGGCTTTTTCATTTGCACAGGTACAATAATCTTGAAACTTCTTAAAAGTTGAGCTCAACATTATGAACTCTGCTTAGTTTATTTTCCATATGCAAAAACTCTAGTAAAATTGATCACATTACTTTGATTATATTATCTTATTATGTATACTTGATTTTTCAGGTGACTGTTAAGCTTCCTTATTTATGTCTTCAAGCAATTATATACGTGATCATCACCTATCCGATGATTGGATTTTATTGGTCGGCGTATAAGGTCTTCTGGGTGTTCTGTTTATCTTGCAATGCTACTTGTGGCATTGAAGCCGACTCGCATGGTTGCTTCTATTCTATCCTCTTTTTTCTACACCTTATTCAATCTGTTTCCTGGATTCCTTATTCCTGAACCGGTAAGCTACTAAAATCTACCAAGAAAAGTACATGAACCATATCCATTCCAAATTTATACATTAAAATGTTTATTCTCTTTGCAGCAAATTCCAAAATGGTGGGTTTGGTTGTATTATCTGATTCCTACTTCTTGGACGCTAAACAGTTTGATCACATGACAATATTGAGATATCAACAAGAAAATTAGCGTTTATGGAGAATTAAAAAGCATATCAACCTTTCTTAAAAGATTACTTCGGTTTTCACCATGATCGCTTGCCTATTACAGGCATTGTTCTTCTCATCTTTCCTCTTGTTCTTGCCTCTCTTTTCGCGATTTGTATAGGATGGTTGAACTTCGAGAACAGGTCAGACATTGGAGGAGATGTTAACGTTTGTACAGAGCCTTATAAGCAATACATATTGAATTTATATTTTTTCAGATTGTTGTAAATTATTGAAATGTGAATCTTGTGATGGGTTTTCAGATTGTTGTAAATTATTGAAATGTGAATCTTGTGATGGGTCTATATATATATATATATGTGTGTGTGTGTGTGTGTGTGTGTGTGTGTTTATAAGATGAAATTTTGAACTAGAACACCACAAACAAGGGGGTTGACATTTATTGAAAGCTGGCACTATCAATTCATCGATTAACGAATTTCAAATGATTTGGTTTAATCCCACTTAATGATTTTGTTGCATGGTTGAAGGTCCAGTTCATGGTTTAATCCATTCCCAGATCATTGACTTGCTACTTCTCTCACTGTTGGTCTTTTCTTCCCATTTAACCTCAAACATCTTTTTGTGAGAATGGCAACTCTTATAATATCACCCTTTTTCCAAGCATCAAAGATTTCAAATACACGATTCTGTTTCATTGCACATCAAAAAGTATTATTTCAATAATTTCATGATTAATGCAAATTAATTTGGCTATGTAAAAATAGTTTCCATTAAAACCTTCTATATATCTTAGGAGGAATATTTTATTAAATGATTTGCATCAATAGTTTAACGAGTTTCACAAACTTAACTTTACAGATCAAAGGCTTATTTGATTTAACTTCAACAAAAAACCCATAATTTTTCATTAAAGGCTTAGCTTCCATTTTGACAAGGGGGGATATGGGGATATGAAAAACTGAAAAAACCTGATAAAGCAAAAAGAGCAACATAAACAACAATAATCATGCCTGGAATCGGGCCTGCAATTTTAGAGAAAGAAANTAAGTCAGGTACAATGTTCTCTAAACCACTGATTTCATGTACGTGTTTGAAGTACTGCACATGTGTGAGAGCATCATGTTTCTGGAGCACCTTTCTATATTCCAATGCAAACTTCTTACACTATTTCAATGGTAAAATTGGTTAAGTTTCGGAACAAGTCATGAGACAAGCTACAGGAGTTTCAAATACAGATCTGAAAGCTACTCAGGTGAGACAAATCTTGTAAATCAATAAGCAATGCAGTAGTCATCAAATTCCTTTCTGCATGATCAATAAGCAATATGTTATTTACTAAATATGATACTAAATAACATATTTAGTATCATGTAAAACTCCTTTAACTTGTGTTAGACAAGGTATAACACCCTGTGATATTAGCCTTAGCTCAGTACACCCATTTAAATCTAACAACCTTAGATGACTTAATTGGCCAAACGATATGGGGATCTCTTTAATATTAGAACCGGCAAGGCTAATAGTCTCTAAGTTACTTAACATTCCGATTTAAGATGAGCCAGTTAAATCAGGACAACTATGAAGATACAATGTTCGAAGATTTACAAACATTGAAATAGATTCAGTCAGTTTCTCTATGCTGCTACTGCTTAAGTCAAGAATTCTTAGATCTTTCATTCCTTTAAAGATATTATTGTTGAGGACAAATATTAATAAATTATACTGTAATAGAAAAGCATGTAGCTTAGGGCACTCCAACACAACAGGTAGCTCCCTAATATTCGTTGAGATTAATAAGATGCAAGTGAGATCTTCAAATGTGTTTCTATTGGGCCATTCTCCTGTTATTCCATCATTCACCAAGACTATGTGATTATATTTAGGTGCTATTATTAGTGCAAAATCACTTATAACATCATGCATTTTAACATACTCATCATATATATCCATGTCATCAGTCAAGAGAAAAGAGGAAGTGAGGGCACTTACAATAGCATGTGCTCTATCTCTAGCATCATCCATTGTATCAACATTTTTGACCCACCTTAAACTTCAATGGGAAATCTGAATCTTCTGGAAATAAACTACAAAATAAGATGACTGATTTTGCCTCTTCACTTTCTAGATAATTGTAGCTTAGCTCCAGATATGAAAATATATTTGCCTGCATTCCTAGTATGTTGTTTAGGAGGACTTTTGAAGTTGCCCTGCTGTATCACTCCACACACGCTTGTTCTGATTCTTCAATGTTCTTTCTAAAGTCACAATGGCAATTGGAAGACCATCACATTTAGCAACTACCTCTCTTGCAATTGGACTTCTATCAGAATTTTCAGCATATGGGCCAGCAAGCTCCTTGAAAAGAATCCACGACTCTTGTTTTAATGAAGTGCCAACTGCAAATATCTTTTCACAATCCATTTGATTGCAAACATTTGATGCGCAAGATTTGGTTTTAAAATAGTTACAAGAAAAAAAGAAGAAAAAAGAATTCTCCTATTTGAGAAGGGCTTCACATCTAAAGCTTCACCATTATTAAGCATTAATAAGTTCCATTGTCAATAGTTATGATAAAAATAACATTAATTAAGCGTTACCAAAATTGGTAAAACATGATTCATACATACTCCCATCTTTATTTTCCTTTTTCATTTCCTGCAAAAAGGAATAAAATTCAAGGGGTCCTCAATATTCAGATGCAAAATGCAAGTTGTATACAGCTAAATTTAGGATGTTACACAAAAAATTTCATTTTTAGGAGAGGTTTATTTTGAGATTTTATATTAGGGAGGGACTATCTGCACTCATAAAGTGGTTATGACATGTCTTTTTTTTTTTTTTCATATAAACATGATTAAAATTTAATTTAATTTAATTCGTTTTGGTTTGTTTACACAATTCTCTTAATTTAACAAGAAACCAGTAGATTGGTGTTCAATAAGATGGAAAATACTATGAAAACCGAATGTTTTAGAATTAATGAAAAAAAATTTTCTAATTGTTAGTTGCAATTTGTTCAGTCAAATGACTGAAGAGCCTAGATAGATTTCCAAAAGCAATTAACTTTCTAACCATTTATTGCCAAATCTGTAAATCCACCACAACGTATAAGGTTAAGAAGACAATAATTATGGCGCTACCATATTTATTTGTAATGAACATAATGAAATTAATTTAAACTAATAAGTAAATGATTAAATACATCATTTCGTCGAGTCATGAAATACATCATGAAAAGAGTTTATGCTGTGTGGAATAATATGATCCATAAATATTTGGAACGAAATTAAGCAGTGCTATCAGCTCCCTCAACCCCTGCATGCAGGCGGGTCCATTCCACCAGAACTCTTGGTTCTGATGTTACTGCATTCAGATTTTGCTGGTCCTTTTCCAATGTATTTAAGTTGAATATCAGCAACCTCCACACCTTCACATGGTGTACCACTACTACAGGCAAGTTTCATAGCATAGGTAGCAGAAGTGCCCCGAATTTTCTTGAAGCTAATGTTGCTAAGCTTAACACGTGATGAACCTGAACAAAAGGAAGATACTCAAGAAATGACATGATTATTAATATCATGATCATTCCAATAAAAAAAGTTTGACATGTAACTTTATACTGTATGTGCTAGTCCTTTGTATTGCATTGATTCCATGGCACGTATACTTGATCTATGAGGATAGGATTGCTGACATTAATCATGTTAATGTCTTCAAAATGAATCATAGATGCAGAGTTAACAGTAGAAGCTGGCCAAGTTTTTATTCTAACACCGTTCTCGTATTAGTTAAAGTGCAATTCTTGACAGTGACTCCAAACACTGGTCTTCTTTCTCAAACTTTCCTAGCTTCCTATACTGATACCATGACCAGGTCCGCATCTAACATTAGTGATTGATATATTTTGCTACCATCACCAATGGAGACACATCATCACCTGTTTTGATGAATGAATCTATTATGTTGATTCCACTAGATCTCCCAATATGGATTCCGTCAGTGTTGTGGCTATCAGCAGGGGCAATAATGTAAAAGCGTTGAAAAGTTAAGTTGTTGCAACCTAGGACATTAATATGAAATTGTTTGCTGTTCAAGGATCTTATATTGTGGACAAACCATGGGTGATGAAGTCGAACCTTATATTCTGTTACATAATGAAACACAATTTTTGTAGTGTCATATATATCATACTAGCTTCTTAATTACTTAATTAGTTATGCAGGCTAGTATGATTGAGTTTAAACTTACAATGGAAGTGTTTGCAAAAGTTTTTGCCACAAGTACCCAAGCAGAGGCTCCTTGGCCATCAAAGTTCCACCACCTGACAATGTGAGTGTTCTATCCGTTGGAAAGTAACCAACTTCCATCCTTTGTCATTTGCTATCAGTTAAGGCCTAAGGGTGCCTTGACTTCAACCTCAATAGCAGCTTTGCATGGACCTTCAAAAGTCACAGGACTTAATAAAATATCCCCTTTGGAATAAGACACTTTGCTTGGAAAGTTGACGCACATGCTTTGTTCCATGATCTGGTTAAGCCTAGGACAATGCAAACACCATTTAAATAAGATTGATATCATTATCCATACATATTTTGGATTGCATCAGACATGTAATTACCTGGTTGATATCAGCTCCAATCTTTGCACCTTCTTTTGCACATCAAAATTGACTGACCTCTACTTGTTGACACAAGCAATACCAAACAAAGTTTGCCACAATGAATTTCACCATGTTTTCCATCATATCTTTTTCTTGTCTTTTATTCTACTCACACTTATTGATGAACAGGAAAATGTTATTATATAATGAAATGTTATTTCTCTATGACCATTTTATAGTTCAATGAAGAAGCTCATGCCATTAATCTCTAACAAAATATTTAGCTAATATTTGAAATTGTATTATGTTGTAGCATAATCCTTACATTGTTTTCTATTTTTAGTTTGACTTTGTTTCATTTTTTTAAATCAAGACGAAAGAATAGCGAATGAAAGTTGATGACCTAATGTCACCTATGAGAGGATTAATGAGTTGACATCGATGGTTAGTTTTTTAATAACAATATTAACTACTTGAACAAACACTTTTTCATTCAAAATCATGACTATTATAAGTTTAGTTAGCTACTGTTTTTCAGTTTCTCAACAGGAATGGTCAATTAATGAATGAATAATTAATTCTTAACAAGAAATAATAGAGAAGAATGAAAGATAAATCTTAACAGCATATAAACATCAACGTGTTAAAATATATCTTGAAAAGATTCTAGTGTTGGAATCTCGACATAGAAATATTAATTATTCTCCTGGAAAAAGAACTTAACATGATTTATTTAGCATCAAGGAACTTGAGATCAATAATGGTTGAAGAAATGTGTTGCATGTAGACAATAAAATCTATGGTTGATATGAAAGGGTCGGATCTTGTGAGAAGGGAGCCAATGACAATCAAATAGATCTGCACATAGAGAGTAAATGAATGTGAAGACTCGGGGGACACCGATTTGGTGTCTGCCGCAAGCACTCCGACGCTCAAATCAACATGGTTTAAGGTATTTAGTGAGAGCTGAGTGTGGGAAAGGATTTACCGTAATGTGGCTAGGGCTAGACTAACACAATGTGGTCAGAGCATAGCTTTGTGGTGGCTGAAAGTGGTAAAGTTAGTTGGAACTAAGCTTTATGGCGAGGAAAACGGTGATTCTTAGGAGCAAGAATTTGGGAGCTAAAGCTATGGGTGATTTCTCCATGAATAATGAAAGGCTTGACCTTTGTTTATATAGGACATTCCTAGTAGAACTTTGAGCCCTACTTGGTAGAGGAGTTTAAATTAAGAATGAAGTCTTGTTACTTGCCTTCATTAGGTTAAGACTCTACCAATTCAAGTTAGATTTGGGATCTTGACTGAATTGGAAATTAAATAGGATTTTGATTCCTATTTTGGGATGAATGTAGGCTAATGGGCTAGAGCCTGATTTAGCTTAATCTTATAGAAAGACCCAACTCATGGAGTGACCCAAAAAGTAAGTTGGCCTAGTTCGTAAGGTGGGCCTACTCGTAGAGAGGCCTGACTCGTGGAAAGGGTTGACTCATGGTATGGTCTAGCTCATAGAATGGGTTGGCCCATAGAAAGTTCCTTCTTACAAATTGGGTCATCCCATTGGATGATCAATCCACGAGATCGATTTAAGCATAGGCCTAACCAGAATTGGGCTAAGGCACTAAGTCATGGATCATTTGTTTCGTTATCGAACCTGACGAGATCTAGTACGATTTTTTGCCCATACAGTTTGTCTCCCACTCTCTAAGTTAAGGGGTACTTAGCTTAAAGAGTATTTATAGTCTATCATAGGCATAATACGAATGAGTCATTGTCCTCTCGGGGAGGATTTCACTCGAAGCATATGCTTTTACCACTAGGGCACTAGCCGTTTGGCTTGGTACGTATAGCCTAATGCAAAGTAATGACCGAGTGAAGTCAATTGGATCCTTGAGTGGCTCAAGGTGTTTGAGGTTTACATTGATCCTAGACCGAATAAAGTAGGCTAAGCCAAGACGAGCATGAGGAAACCACAGGGCAATCTATAAGGAGTGACACATTTGTGAGCCCATCCGTGTTGGCTCACATTGTCGCGTGGAAAGTATTGGTCGAGTAGGAAATTTGGCTGAAAGAGCATATGAGGCCAAATGAAAACATAAGGCTGAATGGAGCTAAGGTCGAGTGATCACATGAGGACAAATGGAGGTGATGAGGCCAAATAGAGACAAGGCCAAATGAAAACATAAGGTCGAATGAAGCTAAGGCCGAATGGAGACAAGGCCTAATGAAAACATAACACCGAATGAAGCTGAGGCTAAATGAAGGTGAGGAGGCCGAATGGAGACATCCCTGAACGAAGGTGAGGCGGGCCACATGAGGATTTAATAATATGATTACCCTTGATAAGCCGAGCCGAACGGAGGTGTTGATGAATAGCACTTGATGTATTTTATTCGTGACTTATTCCCACTCGTTTGGCAGTAGGAGTGGAGCCGAAGGTGAATGAGTGATGATATCATGGAGGATGTTCGAGGAATCTATTCACAAAGATTCGCTTGGTAGGGCTGAGCCAAGTGGACTAATTGTATTCGATGGTGATTTTCTTAATATGATGATGAGTCAGTTCGGCAATGTTCCCTAAGTTTGAGTGGAGAGCAAATACCATTGAAGACATCTATAGTGAAGTTTGCTCGTTACAGCAAAGACCTTGTCATGGAGGGACCGAGTCGAGCTGAGCCGAGTGGTGATTCGATGTTTTGACTATTGTATTCCATTCATCATTGTTCCCGCTTGGATGGCCGAGTAGAGCCGAGTGGAGAAAGAGATGGATGTTTCAACCTCTCTTGTGTCATAAATGGGCACGTCAATAGGACTAGAGAAATTTATTAAAAAGGAGAGGGAGAAAATATAACACCTAGCTAATGGGGAAATTATGAGCCTGACCTCTCCAGGAAATCTCTATTACAAGGTTAACAATATTATAAAAGAATACCAAAACATAATGCATAAAGATAGAAAGCTAATGTAGAAAATCCTAAAATACAAGCTAAAGAAAATCAAATAAATCGGTAAGTATCTAGATTTGTTCAGTTAGCGAGAGATGACGCATATGTGGAAGGGTGATAATCAATTGGTAAGCCTTTCTAATCTAATGAGAGTAGAAGTGAAATACTACCCGAAGTTAATAAAAGTGTTGTCAACTGCTCTAGTGCGAATCATTTTTAGCTTGGAAGAAATGAAGATTACTTTGTGCGACAATTTGGAGAAGATCTTCGAGAAGAAAGAAGAAGATGATCAGAAAGGCGTACAGTTATATAGAGAAAAGATAGTCTCTTAACTTCTTCAAGTCTAGGAAACTTGGCTATTTTAAGACTACGTTATTGTTACAAATTGAAAAACCTATTTACCACATCCACTGCCAAAAGCCTATTAAAGCTCAAAGTACATGGATTAGTGTATTGCAAGTACACTTTACAAGAGAAGATCTTCTTCCTTAGTTTGCATGAAATGGAACTTAGAGATTTACATGGCCTCACTTGTTTTAGCTCAAGTTTGTATGCTTATTGAATCCTCAGACTTTGGAGAAACTGCTTGTATATGGATGTTCACATATGAAGATCTTTGGTTATGGAAACCAAGTCACACCTAAGTTGAACAAAATGTTGATAGTCGATAATTTGGGTAAAGAATGTGAAGTAGATTGGATGGGTAACATTAATGCCACATGCAACAATTCTTCGATGAACAAAGTATGTCAAACATTATGCTAATGTATTTTTCATATTTTTAGAGTACAAGAAAATTTTTTTTCTTTGTCCTTTCATTTTATAAGGTCAGTTTATATCCATTTAAAACCTTATTACTTAATATGAAACTAATTAATAGCTTTCACAAATCATAATCCAACGGTTTGAAAAGTGAGATAGTGTATATGAAATAATTACTCATAACTTGCCATCACCAACTATTAGATGTATCAAATCAAATGCTAAAAATGGTGAAAATATATATATATATATATATATATTATATATATATATATATTAATATATATATATATATATATATAATCCGAAAATTCTAATTTTTAATTCATATAAATATATACACATAACATTGATACACTTTAGTAAACATAAGGTATCTTGAATGATGCCACCAAACTCCGCCACTTCTTGACATCCCACCAATCGCAAACCATCTAGTACCTGCAAAACAGTAAATTAACGGAGTGAGCACTAATTTCTCAGTAAGTAAACCAAATTGCACTATTGTGTTTCCTCCGTTACTTATGTTCTGATTTTTTTTCTTTTCTCACTTTATTCTTTGATTATATCTTCATTCTTTTCTATTTATGTTTCTCTTATGTTGTATCCCTTCTCTTCTTTTCTGTTTCTCTTTCTTTTATTTCTTCTTTCTAGTTTGCCGCGGACTAGGTTGATGCATGGATTTGGAACCCTGTCCATGTGAGTGGGTACATCATCACTTACATGCACTTCCGACTATACAAGCACTGTATCTCTCTGCTGTGGCTACTCGCTCGTGGCGGCGTGCATGTAGGTTCTACTCACTGGGTACAGTCCTCATCCACATACACTACTCACCGGACTGTACAAATACTGTATCTCTCTACTATGTTGCTCGCTCGTGGCGCATTTATGTGGGCATCTCTATCACTCACGAGTTTCCCATCACAAAAACCTTATATCATAGCATAATATAAAGAGAATAGAAAGATACTATGCACATTTCAACATGATTTCCAAACTATGAAATTCTACACTGCATTTTTTAAAAATACACACTTCCATATATGAACATATCTTTCATCATGACCATTTCATGGATGCATAACAAATTCATAAAAACATATCATCCTTAGGCTTGTTTATACATACACAAGCTCATACTTAGTGGTATAATACATATTACACATACCTCCACGGTCATTCATTACATCAAATATAATATGTCCATACAATCATTAAATAACCACAAAGACCACTCATTCAACATGCTTCACAACCCTTTAAGCATCATTTTCATACTAGAATCATCATAGATATTAAACTACAAATAAACTATAAGTGGAAGCACTTTTGAGATAGTCATTCTGCACACGTCATATTCAAGAAGGCATATCTCGAGTTATACACATCGGATTGCTATGATCTTGATCTCAGTTTAAAGCTTAGAGAAAGGGCTACAATTTTATGTTTAGACTCAACCTAGTTTCGATAGGTAAGATGCCTAAAATCACTCAGAAAGTCACAGATTTGACAGGGTAACCTTGATAACATGCCTACTTTAAGGCTTTTCCATACCTATTTACCTCCACTCACTCCCTACCTTTCTTAACCTTCTCCCCTGTGAAACAGTAAAAAGATCAATATATAATTCAAACTTCAAGTCTTGCCTTTCTCTAACCCTTTCCTCATTAGGGTTTAGCCAACTTATGCATGCAATTTCTCTTTGGATTTTCATCAAACACTTCATATGCACATGCAACTACCTTGTTGGCTACACTTCCACAACTCTTTAATTCAACCAAATTGTGAGCCAAAAACTCACTAGTATGCATCAAACTTGTCATTTTCACAATTCTCTACACTTCAAAAATTTCAACACAAAATCTTCCACAACTTTACCAAATCATCACATAACCATACACTACTTCTCATGGCTAGAATTAATACATCAATAAACATAAAAAACAGCCCATAATTCTCTCATACCATCAAATATAAACATACAAAAATTCATTCAACACAAGTTTTGCCAAATTAGGTTTACTTACCTTGAATGTGTGAATTACTTCCCTTTTGCTCTAAATCTTTTCCTCTTAGACCTAAATCATATAAAAACCATAAGAATTTAAAACTTTAAAGTTTAATCCCACTCCTTTTGCTAAAATTTTACCTTAGATGCTTGAAGATTGAAAATCTCCAAAAATCTAAACCAAATCCTATGATTTTCCTTTGAAGTTTAGTGAAGAAAATTGAGAGAAAAATGGGGTAGAGTGCGTGAACAAGGGCTGAATATGTGTTAGAGTTTCTTCAAATAAGCGTTATTCAATTAATATAAGCTGTGTTCCCATTTTACCTTGCACTTTCTCTAAAATTCATCTATGTCCTTTAGTCAATTACCATAATGCTCTCATTTTTATTGCATCTCTCATGAAATTCTATCTCTTTTCATTCCCCACAATTTCAACTAATTTTGAGTGAAAAAACCATTTTACCCTTAATGCAAGTTAAGGCATTTTCTTCACATTTTTTCAAAATAACTTAGCAAAAATCAACTAAGGTATAAGAGCATTGCAACCCGGAGCTAGAATTGGACAATCTCTCTTGAAATGACCTATTGCCCTCAATGATAACACCTTGGGCCTTTCTTCTAGCACTGTCCAAAATGAAACTTACCACACATATTACACTATGATCTTTGGCCCCCACTTTGTTGTCTACCCTCAATAGACTTTTTATTCCAATTATTGCTACGCAATGACTATTGGCTTTGACTCTACCTCTGGCCAAGACTTGAACCACTTGAAGTCCCAGAAAAACTACCCTTTCTTTTCTGTGTCCTATTACTAGGGCCACCAATTGACCACTCTATTATTGCGTTTCAGCTTTCAAGGCTCTCTCCTATCAAACTCTCCTAGGCTACTCTCAACTCTTATAGTCGCGCCATGTTAGAATCTGTAATGAACTCACTTCTCTTAACGTCTCGGTAAACCCGAGGGTAGTAGTGATCAAAGACTTCCTAGCGAAAAATGGCCTAAGTAATAACTGCCTAGTTTTTGTACTTATGCTAGACCGACTCCAACCAATGATAAGTTTTACCCTCTAGTAGGAAGGTAGCAAACCTAAGTTTCTGAGCCTTGGTGCATCCCATGATACCAAATACCCGCTCAATTTGTTTCATCTATGACTCCATAACTACAAGATCCCTAGTCCCATTAAAGTTGATTGCCCCTAACATCCTTGCTCTTTCAATAGTGCTTCTACCCCCTGACACCCCGTCATCCTATCTTGGACAGCTTGGGTGACTAACTGAGCCAATCTATCCATTGTCTACTCTAGATCAACCCTATTGTCTTAGGGTTTTGCATCTAGCTCTACCTCTAGCTCTACATCTGGCTCTACATGGGGCACATGGGATTCTAACATGTGAGCAACCAATTCTGCCACGACCTCAACCCTAGGTTCACTCTCCCTCCTTCTAACTTGAGGAGCTAAAAGGTCCCCCACATGTCTGTTGTGGGGTAGGCCACGTCGATTCATGTTGAAATCTACAAAATACAACAAATTTTTCCTCAAAAAAACAACACTTTATGCATGCAAACAAATTCTTTTATCATATGAAAATCATGTATGCATGTACCATGAAAATACCCTTTTAAAACCTGAAACCTAAGCTCGCATACCAAGTTGACATGACTCATCCTAACCCTCCCTATCCCATGGGCTCTGGGCGCACCTACGAGACTTAGGTGATGAGACGCGCCATGTTAGAATCTGTAAAACCATAAAATCTATATTTTTGAAATAACATCATAAACGTTTCCTCTTTTCATCATCATAAACATACACAAAATAAGTCTTTTACAAAATAAGAAGAACTTATGGTATTAGGTTTTATATTCTTCTACAATCCAAAAGAAAACATGAAATGACGAATGATAGAGCCAAACGTAAGCCTTTATGGCATAAAAGTGAAACACATCGGTTACACACTTGATAAAATGGAGTTGTATGGCCTAACCTCAAGTGGACTTCACTCTTCTGCACAGTAATCTTCTTGACCTAGTGCGGGGGGTGGTGGTGGTGGTGGTGCTGAGAAAAACATTTGAAGAAAAAAGGGTGGGCTAAAAATAATTTGAGCGGGGAATGTGAGAAAACATATTAGTATGCAATGAAACATTCAAGCTTATGAAATCTCACTTCTATAAACAAATCATATAACATAAACCATCACTCAATCTCATGTGCACCCTCTCCACAACTAGTACCCAGGAGTAAATCCATCTAACCCGGCAAGATCTAACATCCTGGGTTGGAACACTAAATCCATCATGTTAGGTGGAATCAAACATCACTCAAGCCTTCAAACCTGGCGGAATTTGCACACTCAAGTTCGGCACAACCAAATCCTACCTGTCAAAATCCTGCATCGCAGGGGCTTTCTACCCACTTGGTCTGGCAAATAATCAATCACATCCTGCCAGATGGGATCATACACCGCTCAGGCCTTTGACCCACTTAGGCTGGCATAATCAAATCTTATGCACGCGTAGAGTCATAACATAATATAGGGGGGATGGGTACTGCATAGGGTGGTTTAAAAGCCAATATCATCTCATACTTATTCTCAAAACATATTTCTCATAAGCATATAATAATTTCATAACATCTCATATAATGTAAATATATAAATGCAAGTTCTCAAATGTGTTCTCAAATCTAACAATCTTAACTCTTTTTCTTTTCTTTTCAAAACATTGCCCAAAGGCATCAAAATTTCATCTTTCTCATGTCAATCAACAATTTCCAACAATAATATTGCAATAAAGTTCATTTCTACAAAGAAATCGAACAACTTAAGCAATTTAAAACAATAAACATGTATAAATAAGCCTTTAGAGATAACTTTTGTTAAAATGAAAGCTGGGGTTTTAGATTATTTCACCCACACACCTGAAGCTGTCTCAAATAACGAAAGCCCTCAAGAAACTTGGTTCTCCTTCTCTTACTTGAACCAATTCTTGAAGAAATTTGGTTTTAATCCCTAAGTTAGGAAAATAAGGAAAATAGAAGAAAATTTACCTAATTAAAGGCTTACCCATGGATAATGCACACCAAAATTCATTTTCCTAACAAATTTTGAGTCAAATATACCATTTTCCTCTTTTCTTTCTTCTTTCTTCTCCCTTATTCCAATTGACTACATCTAAGTTTAAGTTGAGCGACTGGAAAATATCAATTTGCCCCCACCCAACTTATACGCTATTATTTAGTACCCCCTAACCCTAATTAGTAAATACGGGTTACAGGCAAAAAAAGGTACGGGAATTATACAGGTATAATAAGGTAAACGGTGAAAAGTACATTTATAAAAATTCGGTCATAAAATTCGGATACGGGAAAAATATGGTACAGGTATATACAGTTTAATATGGTGCATTGTTAATAATACGTTTTGAAAAATACGGCAATACAATCTTAGTTTTAACACTTTTTGGACTACTAGTTAAAATCAACATAAAATATAACATTTCAAATACAAAAGTATTCAATTTGACTGTATTTACAAAACATAAAAGAGAACATCATCAAATACCTGGTCAAATGCAAAGTCAATTAACCAATAACACAAAACACAATATATAACTGATATTCAAATTATAGTCTCCAGACTCAAACACAATATTAGCCAAGATTCAACTATAGTGTCAAATTAAAACATATAAGTCATAAAAAATCAAAATTCAAAGTCGAATAAGAGCTCCAAACAAATAAATACACAATAATACAACAAAGATTCAAATTATAGTTTGTAAAAAACTCACAAAGTACATAAACAACAATAAGTCAATAACAACTCAAAAAAGAGCATCTTCCAACCAAGCAGTGTCATCATTATCCATTAAGTCATCCACGTAAACCTCAACTGTTGGTGTGGAATTAGCATCTTCATCCTTGTGAATTTCTTCATATCATAGTCTGGAAGCTCTCCTAATTTCTAAGATTATAGGTTCCAAGTCACGAGTCATCGTGGAAGAGAATTATCCATCATCATCGTGTTCATCCTCAATACACAAGTGTGTCTAGCATTTCATGTGACAACCTATTCTTTTTTTTTTTTTTTTTTTTTGAGCCAGTTCAAAGGCACTCCAATTTCTCTCACATGATGAAGCGCACAAGGTTGACTCAGAATTCGAATGGCATACTTCTTGAGCACAGGAAGATCATCCCCTTGTAATCTCCACCGTATTCCTGCAAATGACATAAAAAACTTTCTTGAATATAAAGAGAGAAGCAATGTAAAGAAAAGATATGAAATTTTTAAAACACTTATGAGGACGACTTGTTTTTAACATCGTTTTTGCGTTGCAGTAAATAAGGTAGCTGGCCTACTACGATACAAAGAACTCTCTCACAAATGGATGCTTTTCTTCTATAGAAAGGTTTTCATGAATGAAATTGATGTCATCTTTAATCTCCCTATCCTCTCTAAAATTTTGTGAGAAAAGTAAACTGGATTGAGAAATGCAGTGTAGCATGTATAGGATGAATGATGTTGTTGACCCGACGATTCTCAAACAATTCCCAATTCTCCTATACTTGCTTGCCTCACTATTACATCTTTCTTTGATTGCAACTTTGCCCTTCATTGCTTCATATAAGTAACCAGCAGTAGATCCATCACCATCAACCAAACGAAGAACTCGAACCAATGGCTCAATAGTTTTATAAACCTCCTTCCTAAGCCCAAAAATCACCTTTGAACAATTTCAGTGACCTTTTACCTGATTTGGTCTACAATAATCAAAACCCTCCATTCAGATGAAGCAACAAAGAGTCGAAGTTCATTCTCCAAATCCAACACAGATTGAAGCATTAAAAAATTTAAAGCAAATCTTGGGCATAAGGTTGTCTCAATTGTCTATCTTTGGTGAACTCTTTCATTGCTGCATGAAGAGTTGTGTACCATGTCATGAACACAAACTATTATTTTGCTTCATCTGTGGTAACTTTTACCCAATTAACTTCTTCATATATGTCTTTCAAAAGAAGCTGAATTCCATGAGCAGCACACCTGTCTTATACATTCGAGGATACAACCAATGAATATGTCACCAGTAGATGTGAAATTGCGTACCATTATCAGTTATGAATTGCACAACAATGTTCTTGTCCAATTGATTCAATCATAGAAACAACAATTTCTTTCAGATAAATCCCAGTTTTTCTTTCTCGAGAAACATCCAATGATTTTATAAACACTCACCGCCAGGTGAATATGCCACAAGATTAATGAAAGACCGATGCTTATATCAATCCATATATCAGATATTATAGTACGACCAGATCCAGATGTATCCCAAGAATGCTTCACCATAGCAACATACTCATCAGCACCTTTTCTAGATTCTGGAATTAATCTAGTTCGAAGAGTTGAATAAAATGGAAGCTTGTGTGCTACACCATATTCAGCCACGCCTTAACAAATTCTCCAAAAGCAACAGTTTAAACAACATAAAGCAATATTGTTCACCACAAAACACTTAGCAAGCATTTTATCAACAAACTCTGTCTTTTTTCTTATTCATTTCTAGTAAAGATGTGCTGACTTTGACGTCTTTGGCTCCTATAGAAAGTGGTGAAAATGGTGAATTGTTCCTCATGATCATTAGAGTTTAAAAGTAGTAAAGAACCGCTGAACTTTTTAATTTTTGTTACTTCCACTTCCAAACATAGCTAAGAATGCACATGTGTGTCTCATGATTGACTTTACTACAATCTCAAATCATGCCAGTAATTCCAACAAGTGTGCTTATTCTATAGCCCCACCACTAAATACTTTTTGACAAAATTTACATTTCCATATATTCCCTTGGAGCTCCTCAACATGCTCCCAAATTTTATTTTTTTGTACCATATTGATTTGAGTGTATTTACAAGAACATAAAAGAGAACATCATCAAATACAAAAGAAAAAAGTTAACATATAATCTTTTTTCTTTCCTAAGCATGAAGCATATAATTATGTGGAAAATAACAAAATTATGGAAAAAGTTAAGCATATAGTCCTCCTCTACTCATCCCTTGGTTTATTAGAACTCCAGATTCCTTCTTTCAAGATGGCCAATCCCAGTTTGAATATAATATGCCAATTATAACAATTACTTCATTATTATTCTATTTTATTAATATTTGTAGCTACATATAAGGGCAGTTTCTTTCTACCCATATAGATTTTTTTTCTATTATATTAAATATTTGAACACGGTCCAACATTAAGGCACTAATTAATCTAATTTTTTTTTTTTTCATGCATGCATTTCACTTTTTTATTTCTATACCCCTTGAAAAACATTAGCCATATTGATGAACAGTTTGTCCAGCTTTCAGCAAACACTCACTAAAATTATACAAATGGCCAATTAGAACAAATAAAACTATTTGAAGAGAGAGAGGCAATCAACTACTTACACCAAAAGTACCATATGATGTTTAGTTAACATCTTTTATGCTGAAACGTAATGGGGTTAGAATTCAAAGAGTGCTTATTTATTAGTCCATATATCTTCTATTCGGTCTCCTCAACTTCAGCAAACTAAAACCCGAAAAAAAAAAGAAAAGCATTCACAACACCACAACTGAACACAGTTGATACATACCCAACATAATAATTGGACTTTATAAGTGCACAATGTGCAATAAATAAGCTAATTGTATCAATTACAAAAACACTGTAATTATTTGTCTTTAATGGTTTACTTAGCCAATAACCTTTACAATATATCTACCTAGAAATGAAGGGAAAATTAGTTCATGGATCAAACAAAAGTAGGAAGCATCAAAAGAATGTTCTCTGTAGGTATAATATAAAGGATTCATCTTTGACATCTAAATCAAAAGGCTTTTTTAATCAAATATTTCCTTTTTTTTCGGTGAGAACAATACAAAAGTCAGTACAAGATAATATTTCCATATATCTTACATTAAAATGACAGTAGAACTGTACAAGACAAAGAATTCAAAAAACGTTTTTCATTCATAAACTAATAAAACTTTGTCAACTAAGATATTCTAACAAATGTCCAAACAACCGTTAAATCAAGATGAAACAAAAGAAGTTACTTTCCTCAATTGCTCGTGTTAAAAGTTAAAACTGAGTCAGACAAAAGCTGTTGAATTTTCTGGGCATTTTCCAAAGAATTTGGCGGGAACAATAAATCCAAATAAAGTTCATTCCCTTCCCAACTAAGATCCGGCAGAAGCCAAAAAAGCAAATAGACCAAATCACTCCAGCAACCCATTTAGCTACATCTTCACGCCCTCTAAAGAAGCCATTATCCATCACAATCCCCTCAAGCTATTCGTGCAACCAGACAACCAATCAAGCCCAGAGTCCTCACGACCAACCACAGTAACAAATACAAATATAACTCTCGGTCTATCACAAGCGTTTCATCAAATATGTTTCAAACAAATCCATTAATCCACCAGCCCCTCCTACTACTAGTCTACTATTACTACTCACAAGCCACACCAACACAAACACAAGCAATCAACCAATAACATTCAAAGAGAAGAGAACAAGTGTAAAGTGTGTACCTTGAAGTCCCGAACTTGAAGTTAAAGCCTGGAAGAAGAGAACAAGAGATGAAGAAAGCTGAAAACGTGAAGAACTGAGGAAGAAAAGCTGAAGAAGAACTGAGGAAGAAGAAGAACCGAACTGAGGAAGAAGAACTGCTGTTGACTGCCGAAGAACTGAAGAAGAACGGCTGAACCAGATTTGTTTTAATTTTTTGTATAAACCCACCAAAACGACGTCGTTTTGGGGGTGTAAGATTATGTTTTTGTTTTTCAAAAATTCGCGAATTATATGAGAATTATACGGGAAACCTTATTATACGCGAATTATACGGAAGATTTTACAAAATACGTATACGCCTGTTTTATACACGAATTATACGGTTGTTCGTATAATTCGTGTATAAAACGCGTTTTTACTAACTAGGCCCCTAACACATACTTTTTGTCCCAAAGGATTAAATAATTGCACTTACACCCCCAAAATAACTCTTAAAACTTACAATGTAGTCCAAATTCTAGATAGCTCTATGTCGCAACATGGAAAAATGTATGTCACGGCATACAACCCTGCAACCACAAAAATTCCTCTTTTTAGCCCTTGACACATTTCCAAACAACATACCCAACTTCTAATAACACCACAAGCATTCTAGATAATCCAAATGCATTTCATAAAGCTCCAATCCACTCAACAATTTCTAACACATTGACAAGCCAAAGACCAACCCATAAAAATAAAAATTTCCGGCCACAATTCCATGCATCATCCAACGGAAACCTCTGTCAAACCTCACAATTAGAATTCTTTCAAAACCAGAAAACTTCCATTTATCAATCAAACAAACCAGTCCCACCAATTGACTAGATTTCTCTTCACCAACTCAATTCAAACAACCACAATACAAGCAATATCCCACCACAACTCCATTCAACATATATTATGCACATGTGTGATACATAATTAATCAACCCACAACCAATATGAATTCTAATACAAATTACCAATCCAACACATCCCAAAATAAAACATACTACAAAAAGGCACTCCCACAACCAAACATCATAAGTTTTCATTCATCCATACATAAAAAGGAGAAAGCATGCAAAAGTCATATCAATACATAAATATCTATAATCATACATGGAACACAATGGGTGCGTAGGTTACACCTTAGTCATCGATTTGTCTTCCCCAACACCTTATTTATCTTCCATCAAGCCTTGGTCACCATTTTGTTGTCACCATTATAACTCTCTGCTAGAATCTGTCAATTCTACCTTATTTATTCGCAAGACAAACCAAGGTCCTATTCTTCTTTTACTTTATGTAGGTGTTATGATTATCAATGGCGACAACCTATCAAGCATCACCAAGTTTAAAAGCTCTCTTAGCCAACACTTTGAGATGAAAGATCTTGGTTCCCCTACTTACTTTTTGGGACTCAAAGTCTCTTCCACTCCTAATGGTTATTCTCTTTCCCAAGCAAATATGCATTTGACTTGCTCTCTCATGTTGGAATTACTAATGCAAAGGTCGCTTCTACTCCACTAGAGACAAATGCTTGCCTTACTCCCATGGATGGCACATCCCTTTTAGACGCAACCCAATACAAACAGTTAGTGAGCAGTTTGGTTAATCTCATAGTCACTTGGCCTGGCATCACTTATGTTGTTTGTATTGTTAGCCAATTCATGTCTACTCCACACTCCACCCATTATATTGTTGTCCTACGAATTTTGCATGCAGATTCTATAATACATCAAAGGCACCCTCTTTATAAGTCTCTTTTTTCTGCTCACTCCTTACTACAGTTGCATGTTTATTCTAATGTTGACTAGACAAGGGATCCTATTGATAAACGCTTCACCATTGGGTATTGTTTCTTCCTTGGTGACTCACTCATCTCCTAGGAAAGTAAGAAACAATCATTTACATCTCAATCTAGCACAAAAGTCGAATATCATGCCTTAGCTGATACCATTGATGAACTACGCTGGCTTTGATGACTCCTAGAAGATATAAGTGTTGCTCATTCCTCTTTCATTCCTATCCATTATGACAATCAGCGTGCCACACATATTACCCATAATGACATCTTCCATGAACATACTAAACTCATTGAGATTAATTGTCACTTCATTCACCACCACATTGCACAAGGCATGTTGACTTGTTATTTGTTCGCTCCATCGATCAAATTGTCATGTCTTCACAAAAGCTCATCACCCAAGACATGGAGCTAGTTTCCAATCTCAAGTTGAAATCTACATTAGCACCTTGAGCTTGAGAGAGAGAAAGAGAGAGAGAGAGAGAGAGAGAGAGAGAGAGAAGGGGGAGGGGGTGTTAGCCAAAATCAAGCAAAGCTTGATTTTAGCCATTGCTTGAATAAAGCAAACCTTGATTTCAACCATTAACATGATGCATTAACATGATTCTAGCATGTATTGAAATGTATAAATAGAGAGCTCTTGTATATTGGAAAACACACACTTGAATATACAAATTCATTTTTTGTCTTTCTCTTTAGTATTCTAACAATAATATTAATTAATAATAAATTTTAATATCAATGTAACATATTTATAAATTCCATAGAGAGATGATTCAAAATAGTCATTATTTTCAATTGTAGATATTCCTATTTCTCAAACATCTTCATGCCTAGGCTATATGAAATCAGTCTCTCTCTCTCTCTCTCTCCTTTTCAAGCATAGGATAAAATATAATTTAGTTGAAACAAAGAGCAAGCTGCACTAAAATTTGAATAAAAAAATAGTCATATTTAGTTGTGATTTAAATTTGATCTTCGAATTAATTATAACTTCGTTGCTCATTATTGTTTAGCACGATAGACCATGCAAACTTTTTCGCATTCAATTCTTATTGTGTGTGTTTGGTTTAGGGTTACTAGAAATGTTATATTGATGGAAATATATATTACCTTGAATATTACTGGGAATGTTTAGGGAAATATGCTTGGTTATGTTGAATAAATTGGTGGGTATGTTATACTGACATGTTTGCTTGGGAGGAATAAATTGGTGGGTATATTATATAGATTTCTAAATTGTTCTCCTTTTTTTAAATATTAATATATTATTATTTTTTGAATCATTTTTTAACCCCCCTAAATTTGAGATTTTGCTTAAACAACCCAACCACATTAAAGTTTAATTTCTAACAAAATCACTCCCACCCACCCCAAGCCACTGTCGATCGACAGTGAACAGAAGTGGCTAGAATGGCACACAACCAGTCGGATGTGGCCAATTGTGTGTCGATTTGGCAATTTCTAACCACCAATTTGGCTAGAAACAACTAGATTAGCACATGACCGACCAGATCTAACCGGTTGTGTGTTGTTCTAGTGATGTCAGCTATTGGTGGCTGCCGACGGCCGACAATGGTGCCCAACGGGAAGTAGTGGTCTTGGGTGACCTGCAATTTGTTTTAAATACAAGGGTATTACTACCTAAAAACTTAATTAATTAGGGGTAAAATTATAATGGTATATTCATGTAAATCAATTTCAAAATAAGGGCATCATTGTCCTAAATTTTTTATCAATTACAGGGTAAAATTGTAACAAAAATAAGATTACTAAGTCATCTCATAATACCTAAGAAAATAATGGTATTCAGATTACCACATATATAATCAATAGTGATTACTATTTATTTTGGAAGATTACTAGAATCTTTTATTATTTGACAACCAAACGTGATAATGTAAGTAATATAAGATGATATTACCTCAATAATAGGGGATAACCCCCAGCTAAACGCCTCTTAAGAGATTCTAAGACATAGATGAAATGAGGGAACCAGACAGCCTTTAATAGATTGAAGAAAGGTGTAGATGGAATCAAATCAAGATGAATTTCATACGACCTTTCTTGTTCGTATTAAAACGTTTTTCTTTTGCTTTTCCATATACTCTTTCTTGTTAATAAGAACTTAATTTTATGCTTTTCTTTCTCTTGTTTGACTGTTGCTCTGATTCATATTGCCTTCTCTTCATCCCTCTCCTTTCCAACTTTACTTAATTTTTCAATTGATCTTGTTATTATCTTCCTCGTCTATTTTTCAAAAAACAGAAACTACCAATATAAAAGAGATTCAAAAAACAATTGCAGAGTCGTTAAGTCTACAATTGAAGGAGGCCGATCTTGGGGGATGTAAACTACTACTCACAGCAAGAAACGTAGATGTTTTGAAGAAGATGGGTTCGACAAATAATTTCCAGATTCGTTTTTCAAACAACAAGCTATAAATATTTTCTTTTTCTTATATTTTTCATTGGTTGTCACAATTTTGGTTGTTTGTTTTAGAGTCTTCGCCCTTCCATTTCTCCAAAGAAAGTTTCCTACATTTTAGTTTGTTAGTAGCACATAAATTTGCTGTTTTTTTTTTCTTTTTTTCTGTGTGTGGTTTGATGAGAATAAATAAAAAATTTTCAAGTTATTATAGTCACGAAAAAATTTCAAATTTCCAAGTTATTAGATACCATTCCCGACTTAAGACAATTGCTTTATGCGTTTAAGATCACATTAATAACTATATTTCAGACCAATTTTTGTTTAAGCCAAATTCTGTTTAGTTTTCCTCAAATCATTTTTGCTTCATAATTTTTTCTTTTCTTTCTTTTCAATGCTGTAATAGGACTATTCAAAAAGAAAAGTAGAGCAGAGTGAAAATCTAAATTAAATATTGTGAGCATAACAAAATGAAATAATTAATATTGCACATCTTATTTAAGGATAGTTACAATTAATTCTTTATTACATTTTTTTTTTTTTTTAAAGTTAAAGTTGCATATTAATATGAATATAAAATTCGGATTAAATTTTTATTAAGTGATGACTAGGGGTGCAATCAAGTGAGTCGAGTATCTAGGTATTCGAACTTGACTCGATTGCTACAATACTAAGTTTGAGTTCGAGTTTGAGCCTGGTTGGATTTGATGAATTGAGTTCGAACTCAAACTTGGTATTCAAAAGTCGAATTCGAGTTCGAATTCAAGCTTGATTAATCGACTTTTAATCAAGCTTAATCAAGCTTTTCGAGCTTTTTATACAGTAATCAAACTCGACTCATGGGATTATTTGAGCTACTTGAACTCGAACTCGACTCAACTAATGTCAAGTTGAATTCGAACCGAACTCGAGCTGATTTTCACCCCTAGTGATGACCTAAATAAATTTCCTCAGGCCTAGACTATCATTGAGCTGGCTCTAAGCATATCTACAAAAGAATATAAAATTTAAACATGATTACACAATATTTGTATCCAAGCACATCTTTTTTCGAAATTTTATTAACTAACACTCTTTTTCTGTTAGAATGATATAAAATTACAATGAATGGTCTGGAATGATATATAAAAAAGAAATTATAATTAATCTCTTTTTAAGTCCTAATAATAATTAAAATCATTTTAAAATATAATTTACAAATACTTTATATTTCATTGCATGATTACCGTTCTCTTTTGTATTTTCTCGCTAAATAGTTTTAATAATCCCACCATCTATTTTTTTTTTCCCTTGGATTAAATTTTGGACGCTTTTGTCTCAAGTTAAATCCCAATGCATTGATTCAACAGCGGCATATTTCTTCTTTAAAACCTTATTGGATATTACGCTTTATCATAATTATATTTTATTTTTTCATTAAGAAAATAAATAACAAAAGATCAACCAAAAGAAAAATCTGGAAAAAAAAAAAAACTTACTTTTTCATGTTATTATCTTTCGTTGATTGAAATAGTATATCATCACTACACTTCAAAATACTTTTAACCTTAAAAACAAAATTCCAAACATATAAAGTGTTTAGGGTTTTAAGAAATAAAAAGTTTTTAAATATTTTTTTAAGAGACTTAATGCCTTTTTGGTAAATACAAATTAAAATATAGTTTTAAAAAAAGTATTGTTGAGGTTTAAAAGGAAACTGGTCGGGACTCTAATTTGAATTACTTTCCGTAGTTACAATGGTGCTTGAAGACAAGCCAAAAGTAATGGGTGGACTCTATCTTTAAACCCATTCCAAAACAAAAGCCCAATTTTGAAATAATAAAACAAAGTGGATCTATTGGTAATTTGGCACCCAACTATTTTCCCATAAACCCTTATTTTTTTATGTTATTCAAATCATACTTAAAACAAAAATATAGTTTAATGGGATCCATCAAGTTACAATTAATACAAAATTTTAAGTTTTTAATTGCTTGTTAATTTTTTTTTTTTTTAAATTCAAGTTATATCATTAATGAAAAATTAGTTGACAATAGAAATTTCATGTTTACAAATGCCGAATATGGTTTTATGTTTTAATAGAATTGTTTATTTGCATATACAATATTACTAAAGAAAATAATTTAATTTACTCTTTTAAAATAAAATAAAAACGAAATGAAGGGCATTTAAGGAGTTTATAGGGTGTCATAAAAAAAAAAAAAATTAATTTAATTTTTAAATAGAGTGTCTATCAGTTGTTACAGAGTATCAAAATTTTTGAAGTAGCTTTATATGAATCAATGGTATATATATTTGATTGTGAACAACTTTAGGTTGCAAATTGAAGAAACAAAGACACTCTCGTTATGGAAGTATCTAGATTTGTTCAGTTAAAGTGAGACGATGCATATATGAAAAGGTGATAATCAATAAGTAAGTCTTTCTAATCTAACGAGAATATAAGTGAAATATTGCCCAAAGTTAGTAAAACTGTTTTCAGTTGCTCTAGTATGAAGCATTTTTAGCTTGGAAGAAATGAGGATTACTCTGTGCAACAATTTGGAGATCTTCGAGAAGAAAGAAGAAGATGATCAGGAAAAGCATATAGTTGTATGGAGAAAAGATCACTTCTCAACTTCTCCAAGTCTGGGAAACTTGACTATTTTAAGATTACGTTATTGTTATAAATTGAAAAACTTATTCACCACATCCACAACCAAAACCTTGTTAAAGCTCAAAGCATTTGGATTAGTGTATTGCAACACTTTACAAGAGATTGTCACAAACTAGGAAAGAGTATCAATAGAGAAGATCATGTACCCTAGTTTGCATGAAATGGAACTTAAAGATTTACGCCTCACTTGTTTTAACTTAAGGTTTGTATGCTGTTGAATACCCAACTTTGGAGAAAGTATTTCTATATGAATGTTCAGAAATGAAGACCTTCGGTTACCAAAAAAAAAAAAAGACACCTAGGTTAAACAAAAATGTTGACACTTTGATAATTTGGGTAAGAGAGAACAACATTTTTCTATGGTTTGGCGAAACAACTCTTTCCCACCTTTCAAGTTTCAACATGACACTTTCCCACACTTTGTTAAATTTTGTTACGTTCTCTGTTAATATTTTATTGAAAAGACGAAAATACTTTTAAATATTTTACTTTATAAAATTTTTATTATTTTTTAATTAGCCAAAAAGTCAAATATTTAAAAAAAAAAAAAATAGTTAACCCCACCTAAAAAGTTAAAAGTAATGCTATGAAATTGTTTAAAGTTAAATGACCTTAATATTTATTTATAATGTCATCAATATCTTATCGTTGTTATTCAATAATCTACTAAATTTATAATATTTTTCATAATATAATGTTTTTCATTTTTACTGATTAACACAGAAAATCAATATTCCTAATTAATTAAACAAACAAAGGAAAAAAAAATATCTTTACACTTAAACTAATAAATAATTAAGTAAAAATTTTGACTTAACTAAATTTTATTTTATAATAAACTATTTAAGGGTATTTTTGTCTTTTCAATCAAATATTAACAAAAAAACACTAACAAAACCCTATAAAGGGTGGAAAGTGTCATTTTGAAACTTGACAGATGGAAAAGTGTCATTTCACCAAACCTTGGGTGGGAAAATGTGGTTCTCCCTTTGGGTAAAGAATGTGAAGTAGATTGGATGGGTAACATTAATGTCACAATGCAAAAATTATTCAATGAGCAAGTATGTCAAACATTATGTTAATGTATTTTTCATATTATTAGAGCACAATAATTTTTTTTGTCTTTATCCTTTTATTTTATAGGATCAGCTTATATCCATTTAATTTTAAACTAATTAATAGCATTTACAAATCATAATCCAACGGATTGAAATGTGATACAGTGGTATATGAAAATTTATATCATCATTTAAAAAATATATATATATACACACACACACATATATAGAGTTTTGGGCCTATGTTGTAATATGGGTTTTTTAAGTTCTTTGTCAACCCCAATTGGGCCCATTAATTTTAGCCCATAAAAACCCAAGCCAAAGCTAGGGTTTTTCTCAACTCTCTCCAGTTAAAACTCTCTCATATATAAGCCACGCATCACCTCCTGCCAAAGCCCTTGTGCTCTCCGTTTCTTCTCACATCAGCTGCAGTCTCGTAAGTCCATTTCTCTCTTTCAAGCAAACCCACAATTTAACTTTCACTCTCAATTTAAAATTTAAACTTTTTTTTTTCTTTTGGTTTAAACATTTTCAGCAAGACGGTAAGTGAGAAATGGTGAAGCATAACAACGTTGTGCCAAATGGGCACTTCAAAAAGCACTGGCAAAACTATGTAAAGACTTGGTTCAACCAGCCCGCGAGAAAGACCAGGCGCCGCGTTGGTGGGTATCTTTTTAATTTTTAATTTAGGATTTTTAAATGGTTGTTTTGATTGATTTGTGTTGTGGGTTCGAATTTGTTTTTTGGTGTTGAATAGCTCGTCAAAAGAAGGCCGTGAAGATCTTCCCTCGTCCGACGGCGGGCCCTCTTCGCCCCATCGTTCATGGGCAGACTTTGAAGTACAATATGAAGCTCAGGGCTGGGAGAGGCTTCTCGCTTGAAGAACTTAAAGTGAGTTCTTTGGTTGATGCTAGCTTTTTATTTGTGTCTATATCGCCTCTGTATCGTGATACATGAGCTTGTTACTTGTGTTTATTCCGGAGTTAATAGGTGTTACTAATGTATTATGATTTAGAGATTAATTTTGAGTATTTGTAGGTGTTAAATAAATATTTTTGAGTGTTTAATGCATACAAAGTCATTTTGAATTGTCCTATATAAATGTTTGTTTGTTTGTTTGATATATCTATGGTGGGTAATAGCTAGTTTAGTTTGGCTTTGAATGGTGGATCTTTAGATTGAGTTCTGCTCATGCTCTGAAGGAAGGGGGTTAAATTATAAATTTTAAGTTAGAAAAAGTTATTTTTTTTATGGATGGTCACTCTTCATAAATCTTATGAACTCATTGAAAGTTTCTAGTTTGAACAAGTACTTGGTATCTTGTTTCTGGATCCTGTAGTTCAGTGTTTATATACTATATACTTCTTTGTCTTGAGGTGTGTGAATTTCTTACTCATTGGGAGTGTCTGAAACAAATGTTGGATAATTGAATTGAATAGGATTGAGAAACTTGAATAATCTAAATCAAAAGTGCTCTTAGATTTGAAGGTAATAGTAGTCTTAAAGGTATATTGTTTAATTTTGATTACTAGATATGAGTGAGACAATTCGTTTAGTGACATTTCTATCCCATTGTTTTGATACCCTACTGAAGAATGGAAATTAATAAATGTACTTTGTAAATAAGATGAAACGATACCGCAATGTAAAAATGTTATTTCTACTACATTTTAGATTACACTACTGAAGTCTCCATTTTGCTGGTCTGATAATGTGGTATGGAATAGCCCATTTTACGTATTTCATTTTAGTTCCTGTCAGACTAAGGGAAATTAGAATTGGGTTGATGTTGCCATCAGGAATGTAGAGTTATGTTTACATTGTGAGTGCTGCATATTATATTTTTAATAAGAGTTTGGTTTTTTGGTCTGTTTTTCTTTTTTTTGGTCTTCCAATATTTGTTGATTTTCTTGAGTTTCTAGTTTGGTCTTCTAATATCTGTTGATGTTCTTGAGTTTCTTTCCATATGCGGATGTAACATTCATGAGTTTCTTTTCATATCTAGACGTAACACTGTATCTGTCTTAATTAGGCTGCAGGAATTCCCAAGAAGCTTGCTCCAACCATCGGTATATCAGTTGATCATCGTCGTAAGAACCGATCTCTGGAGAGCCTTCAAGCTAATGTTCAGAGGCTGAAGACATACAAGGCCAAATTGGTTGTCTTCCCAAGACGTGCTCGCAAGGTCAAGGTAATTGGAAAAGACAGATGTTTGTCAATTGCATTTTATTGCTACCATTTCTTATGCTCAAATTCTTTTCTTTTTTCTTGATGTAGGCCGGTGATTCCGCTCCAGAGGAACTGGCAACAGCAACCCAAGTACAAGGACCCTACATGCCGATCACCCTTGAGAAGCCCACAGTGGAGCTTGTGAAGGTTACTCAAGAGATGAAGTCCTTCAAGGCATACAACAAGCTACGCGTGGAGCGAATGAACACACGCCATGTCGGGGCAAGGCTGAAGAAGGCTGCAGAGGCTGAAAAGGAAGAGAAGAAGTAAACAAGGTCCGACTTTTATAGGCAGCAGCATTTTGAAGTCTAATGTGGGACTGCTTTTTGCACTTAGATTTTGATTCTGTTTGTTATAGTTATTTGAGACTTGTAGTTTTAGTTTTGATGACATGTGTTCAGTTTATGAGGTTTAAGATTTCTTGGCTATATCATTTGTGTGAACCTTTGCCTGTCTTGGTTTTGAGTATTTTATTTAAAGAGGTAAAATTCTGGCACTCTTAAGCCTTTTTATTATGACCACTTAGAAGTATAATATCCCAAGCATTTTTTATTTTATTTTGGGTAATGGGGTGTTTGGGTCAACTTGAACACTTCTTAACTAATTCTTCAAGGCTTTGATATTAATGATGGGATAAACTTTCCAATTCTTATCCTTGGATGGTTAGAAAGTACAAACTTGTTTTGACAATAAATTTCAAATGCAAACGTCGTGTTCTTTTTCTTAATTTTCAGTGTTATAAGCTAATTGGGGACAATAGTTGATTGGAATTCATACATTTATTATTATGACTTTATCAACTCAAAATAAGAAATAGAAATGAGTTTATTTTTAAATGACCTCTAATGATTTCTAACTCCATAAGGATATTTTTTTAGTCCCCCCTTATTTATTAAAATGTTTACATCTAACAAGTTATTTAAACTTTTAAAGTAAACAGGGCATTTTAAAGAAAGTATCATTTTATATTTTAAAACTTGTATAAGTTTTATGTTTTAAAAATATCCCTTTCAGTTGAAAGTAACTATTGAAACTTATTTTTACAAGGTATAAGGCTTTACAGGGTATTCTCGACAGATAGGTTCTGCCATAATACAATATGATATCAACATATTAACGTAAAATTTGTAAACCCTTAACGTGAAACTCGTAAATTCTTATTGTGAACCTTGTAAGCTGTTAATATGAAACTTGTAAAATACACTTTATACAATATTTGTATAATAGATATTGTGAGTAATCCCGGATGGTTAAGATAAATTAGTGATAGTGTAAATAGAATCGGTCTAAATCGATTTTTCGTCTGAACATCTGTGATAAGCGAGAGTCATAGGTGAGTTGTTATACTATCTCTTCCAAGATTAGTAGAAGTTACATAAGAGCTTAAACACTTGGATACCAAAAAAATAAAAAAAAGAACTGTATATAGGAAAAACTTCGACATTACCTCACTTTAAAAAACCCAAAAAACAATACACAAAAACTGCTGACGGTCTACCTTCAAAACAACCTTGGTAATGAGTTTTCTTCTCAATTTCCCTATTTATTTTATTTTATTTTTAAGTTTTGTTGATTCAAACTGATTAAATTTTCATTCATCATCTTACTCAGCCTCAAAATTTTAAATTCATTTCTTATATTTTATTTCATCAAATTTTGAATTGACTCCATTATGTTTGTTCAATGCCTCAATGAAGTTGACCCCATCAAGAATCATTATGAGACGATGAAAATAGTGGCAAGTGTACACAGTTGGGAGCAACCGCAAGAGGAGCAGCTTACGCTTGTCGCCGTCTTTTATTTGCTCCAACTTCGCTAATAGTTCCAGGTTTCACTCTTTCGATGTAGGTGTTGTCGTGGGGCGTCTGATATGAAAGTTAGTCATGTCTTTGATTTCTTCTTTCATGATAAGATGTACTGGGTTTGTTTCAGGAAGAGAGTTCAAGTGGTTAATTCCATGGAGGCTGTTGGTAAGCCACCGGGAATTCAAGCAATGTTGAACACTAGTGCCTTGCAGCCCAGCAAATACAGGTTCTTTTTTACTTTGTTTTGTACAGAGAGTCTTGGTGGCACCAGCGCAACATTGTTGTACATTTCGAATGCCTGTTTGATAACATCTCATCACCTAATAAACTAAATTCTTATTTTTTCGTCTAACCTTTTATCATGATTGATTAATTTTACAAAAATGTATAGATGGTGAGATTTTATGGATACGCGTATGGATAATATGTTAAGTCTGTCCTGTGCAAGACTTTTTCTGGCTGGTAATCATAACTCTGGTTGGATCCCTGTGTTATATAAGAGGTCTCTGATCAAATCTCTTGGTTGTTATATCGGTTTTGAAAAATTAGTACACAGTAGGATGGAAGGGGTTGGTTAAATGTATAATTTAGAGAAAAAAAAAAAATCTCTTGGTTGTTATTATCGGTTTGAACAATTAAGCTGCCATGCTAGGAAAATAATTTAATCATTTTAGTAAAATTTAAAGTATTGCATGGGTTTAAAGCAGCAATTTAAATTTAAACGGCTGGTGTTGGAGGGCCTCTTCATGGGTTTGCGCTTTTACCACATCTCATGCCACTAATGATAAGAAGAAGAGGAAGGAGAGGAGTAAGGAAATGGCAAACAAACATTGGATAAAGTGCAAAGGTGGGGCTGGTGAAGGAAAAGAGGAGAACTCGATCTAATAAGGAGTTGAGTATGATTCGATATAAAGGAATCAGATGCATCGCATGTTCCAGTGATGTTAGGTGAAGTGTTGGAGGTTTTTCGTCATCAAGGAGAATCAGCTCTTTCATTGACTGTACACTTGGAGGGCTGGTCATCCTCTGCAGTAAGTATTGGCTTGTTTGTCACTGCTTGTTTATTTTTTATCTCTAGTCCAAATCCTTTTCTTAATTTTGATATTTACAACTCGCAACAGATAATCAGGGCCCATCCAGAGTTGAAACTTTATATTGGAATGGATGTCGATCCTTTGGCGCATGAAAAGGCTCGAACTCACATCGATTCCCTCTTGGATGCTCATTCTGATTTGAAAGCACATATCTTTCTGAAAAATTTAGACATATAAATCTGTGCTAGCAAGGTTGAGAATCAAGCAAACTCGGAGTGGATGGCATTAATGGACTGGGATGTCCTCTATGCAGGTTTGCTTCAATGAATTGTTGTTGTTTCTCAGTAATATAACTCTTTCTTATGTCTTAAAAATTCATGCTGTCCTGAAATCATGTTTTTGATGTTATGATGATTTCTACTTATAACCAATATTTGATTGTTGATATTTGCCTAGGCTCTCATTATTCATACATCTGACTCCTATTCTCTGTGACTAATGCTCTTTATGCCTAGTGAACAATCCCAAAAGAGGTTTTAGCTGCTTGGTAATGGGCCTTAGACATGAGAAGGACTCTCAGGTGAGAGTTTTATTTCACATATACAAAAGATGAGTCACAACAAAATCTAATTCACATTTTCCATCTCTGAAGCACAATACATTACTTTGGATTTCTAGTGACATCCTATTAGGAACAGAACAGCTTTGCACTCAGGAACTGGCTTTGCTTCACCTATCATATTTAATCACATATTCATACAGTAAGGTAGAGGCTTAGGTTACCTTCACGAGAACTCACTCTCTACGAATCTTCGGCTTTCTGTTTCTCTCCTATGCCCGGAGTTTTATTATACAGTCTTCTTGAGTGAACTTTTATTAGATGTCAATCTTGTAGATCATGGAGCGGCTGGTACATTCTTTAATCATATTTCAGTGTATGTGACCCTTCAAATTCTCGCTTGTGTGAACTGATGAGGTTAGTATCTCATTAAAAAAATATGACTAATACAAGTAATGCCATATGAGGGAATGTCGTGGAGTCACAGATGTTAAATTGATTGATACCCTCATTCTAGCAACTTCTTTACGTTAATGTTCAGCTAGCTTTTAAAGGATATAAGAGTAGTAAGTTTTATATTCAATTCAGTGGTTCTGGTGTCATCCTTCTTTCTTGCTAGTTTGCATGTTTAGTTATCCTTCTCATGTGATCTTTTGCTGGGTGATTAGTGTGATTGCTTACTTTAGAATCTTCTTGTTTACTAAACTGATTGAAACAGGCTTATTTCAGGCAAGTCTGAAAGCAGAGGACATATTAAATTCATGGCTAGACCCCGAAGTGGGTCGAGTCCTGCGAGAATATGGGAAGAAAGCAACTGGCGTTTGCTTCAAAAAAGGATTGTCAAGCTGTCTTCAGGTGGATTGCATTCCACCAGTGAACTGGTAGATCTTATCCGGAAGTGACTCCACGGACTAGAGGTAAGTTATGCTCCATTCATCTATATAGTTCCTACACTTTAGCTACTTCTGCAAAACAAACATGCCTTTTATCATCTGCACTTTACGTTCTCTCTTCGAAGAAGGTTTAAATTGTGGGCTCTATGGCAACAAACTAGGCAATAAAGATTATCAAAACTTGATGTGCTATGTACTTTTCCGAGTAAATAGTATTTATGGAATTAGAATACTATAGGAGGTAGACAAGGTGTGGATAAGCAGCAACAGGGTGTTTCAACTCTAAGAATTGCCGTGAACGATGAACTAAAGACACTGGAAAATTCCCTCTATGCTTCTTTTGATTGTCTTGCTCCTGGGGTAGGCTGCTGTCATTTCTTCCAGTTTGGAGGACAGAATTGTGAAACAAACTTTTCTCAACATCATTGACTGCATAAAGAAGATGATGAAGAGGGAATGGAGACGAGAGAGAAGAAGAGATCTGAAACAGATCAGAAATGATAGTGATGTAAATGAGATGTGGATTAAACAAATGATACAAGGTTGGAATGGAACAATTCTCACAAAGAGACCTATAACACCATCTGAAAAGAGGAAAGATGAATCGCCGCAGCAGGAGTGCTAGCTCAGGGTGATTCAAAAGGCTTGAAAATCATGACATTTCGCGGGAAAACCAATATGTAATCTGTATTAAGCTATATGTATGTTGTTCCACCCTCATCAATTCACTTTCTTGAATCTTCATTGTAGGTTACATGTTTTACCATAATCTTTTGGAATCCTTTTGTTTTACAAAAACTATAACATTTTTTTTTGAATACATTGGAGAAACTATGAGAAAAAGACAGCGAGAGGTTGGATTCATTCCCCATTTTGCGAGGAGCTGGACCTGGACCCTCTTTGGGTTTGTGAAGTTCCTCTAGCTGGGGGAAAAATGGATGTAACCCATAAAAAAATTTAATAAAATAATTAAACAACTGAAAATAAATTGTACATAGTTATGGTTAAATTATTATTGTTTTCTTAAAAAAAAAAAAAAAAAATATATTGTGGATACCAAGTAATTAAAAAAAGAAAAATAGTGGACTTAAGGGGTTTAACATATCAAAGCTCATTTTGAAGGGGTTTTTTTTAAATTCATGATTTTTAAGTTCTTACAAATATTATCAAAAACTTTACAAATTAACAAGAAAACCGTTCTATTCAATTATAACACGAAAGTATTTTGTCACATGTTAGGAAAGTTTAAGATACAGCAGGATATTTTTGTCAACTCAAATTATTCAACTATATTCTATTGGAATTGGGAAACTTTGAAAGAAATTCAAATTAATAAAACCCTGGGATTGTAGTTATTTACTAACACCCCTGACAGAAACGAGCATTCCCTTTAACCACACAAATCTATCAGGAAGCACACGTTTGATCCAAACTAAGATGTGAACAGAGCACTACCTTAAAAATTTGCAATCCCTCAACACAATTCTTCTTTCCAACTCAAACTCCATCAACAATTCAAAAATCAACACCAACTTTTCATCCTTTTCATACCAACCACTCTCACAACATTAACAATAAAAGATTTCAACTACACTGGTTCGATCTCTTCACTCAAAATCAAACCTTTCCCTCAATCGTTCCAACTAAGGAGCTTTTAGTGCTGGAGAAAACATCACGGATGACAGCACTTTCAGGTGCACATAGAATATTTGTTTATTAATTTGCAGCTTTGTGTTTGGACTTATGTGATAAATTTGCATTTTTTTTTTTTTTTTGTTTGGTGTGTGTAGTTTGAGGAGAGTAAAGGGTTGGGATAATGGAAGGTGGAGCTTTCATTCTGAACTATAAGCTCAATCGTCAATTCTTGTCCTTTCTTTCTTTATATGTAGTTTTTAAAGAAAAGAAAGGAACCCGTTTGGTTGATGAGAAATTAAAGAAAGAAAGAAAAAAAAGGGAACTTTTGACATTGTGACTTAAATTTTAAGACCCCTTTACTCAACTCACTGAGCCTTACATCTGAATAGGAAATTATATAGTCTAATCCTATAACAAAGAAAAACTACTGGTGGTATTCAAACTCCAAAAGGCCTTTGCCATCTTTCGATGTTTTGTGTGAACAATGCACTTAAAACTCTTCATGTGCAACACGTCGGTAGCCTCAAGAACTGTATGCGAATACCACTTGCCGTTGAAAAGAAGTCAATGTACCTATCACTCACCAACCAACCCACAAATGTAAATCTCCTCACAATTGCCTCAAACTCCAAGTCTACTCCAAACTAAACAAACCCATGCCTTTGCACGCCTCAATGGTTTTTTCCTGGAAGTGTTTCTCTTTGTGCCACTTTGATCCTTCGCTATGCCGGCTTTAAAGAACCCATGCCGTTTCCTTCTTTGAACAAACTATTAATTATTGCCACACTGCATTCCTGTGGACATTTCATTCGGGCTCTACGGTTGCCTGTGGTCATGATGGTTTTTGTACTACAATCAAATGGTTAGGACTGGAGTTTCGCTTGATGATCTACACTTCCCTTTTTTTCTAAAGGTGTGTGCCGATATTGGAACTTAAAAGGGTATGGAGATCATGGGCGTCTGTTCAAACTTGGTTTTGAAACGAATGTCTTTTTGGGTAAATCCTATTGTTGTTTATGGTAATTGGGGCTTTTGGAAAATGTTAAGAGTGTGTTTTATGAATGGTGAGAGAGATATTGTTAGTTGGAATACAATTATAAGGGTATTTTCGGGTAGTAAGGTGTTATGTGGAGGCCCTTGATTTATATCGTGGTATGATTTTATGGTCTGGGTTAACCAAATGCAGTAGTGTTGTCAGATATTGCGAGTTTGTGGGGCCTTGCAAATGAGGTCATGGCAAAGCAGACATTGTTATGCTGTGAAGAATGGGTTAGATGTTCGGGTTACTATAAGTAATTCACTGATTGATGTGTATGGGAAATGTGGAAAGTGGATGCTTCAAGGAAAGTTTTTGATGAAATGGCAGACGGGATCAAATTTCTTGGTGAATGCCAATCACTAGTCTTCTCATACAGGGTGTAACAAGGATGCTAAATTAGTTGAGTGATTTGTGCAAGGTTGACGCCAAACTCTATTGCCATATCTAGTATTTACATGTGTTGGTTGAATTAGAGTATTCAGTTAGGAAAGGAAATCCACGGGTTCAGTTTAAGAATGGGCATTGAATTGATGTGTTTGTTGCCAACTCATTGATTAACATGTATGCAAAATCAGGCATCCATCTGAAGCTTCCTATGTGTTTCACTATATGCCTGTAAAGGATGTTGTTACTTGGAATGCATGATTACAATCTTACTCCGAATGGGCTTCAGTTAGCAGCTCTGGAACTAGTAAGAGAAATGGTAGTCCATAACAAGATTCCTGACTCTGTCACTTGATAAGTGTTCTCCAACTTGTGCACGAGGTGGTTTCCTTCGTCCAGGAAAAGAAATCCATGCAGTTACCATCCGTAAGGGGTTCAACTTTGATCTGTTTGTCACCAATGCTCTGACAGATATGTATGCAAAATGTGGCTGCCTGATCTGGCTCAACGTGTTTTGAATATCCCTTAGGGATGAATATCTTATATATATTAATAGCAAGCTATGCTGAAAACTAGTGATTGCTCAAAATCTTTGAGTTTATTCTCAGAAATGGGTCTCATGGTATGATGCAGATGTGGTTTCCTTTGTGGGTGCTATATCAGCTTGTGCAAATCTAGTGCAAGCAAGCAAGGGAAAGATCCATGGAGTTGTTATGGAACTTTTTCACGCAAACCTCTTTGTTGCAATTCTTTTGGACTTCATTCCAGAGTGGTCGAATTGATATGCTAATAAGATCTTTGAGCGGATTCCAAATAAGAATGCAGCCTCTTGGAATACTATGATTTTGGGTTATGGAATGATTGGGGAGTTGGATATTGCTATCAATCTCTTCGAAAATATGAGGGAAGATGGAGTGGAATATGATTCAGTTTCATATATTGCGTTTTGTTGGCTGTAGCCATGAAGGATTGTTGAGAAGGGGAGGAAAATATTGAGGAAATGCAAGCTCAGATATTAAGCCGACGCAAATGCACTATGCTTGTATGGTTGATCTCCTTGGACGAGCTGGCCTTATGGAAGATGCAGTGGAACTTTAAAAAATTTACCCATCATACCAGATGCCCAGTTTGGTGTGCTTGCTTGGGGCATGCCGAATCCATGGTAACACAAAGTGGGATCTTGGGCAGCCGAGCATCTGATTAAGTTGAAACTGAAATTGGTTAATACTCCTCTTTCACACTGTATGCAGAGCTGGGAAATGGGATAAGGCAAACAAGATTAGGGAATTGATGAGAGTTGATCGGGGAAAAGAAAAATCTGGTTACAGTGGGATCAAACAGGGACAGGTAAAGCATTTGTAGGTGGAGAGGTAATGGAGAACTACACTTCGGTCATCAGCATGCAGAATCCTGTTAAATTTGTAAAGAAGAAAGCTGAGTTTTATTGTTTTTGCTGTGTCCCTTATGCACTCTGAAACGTTATTTGGGAGATGAGGCAGTAAAGGAATAAAAATTCTATTCAATTGACTTTGAATTGATATTCAGTCTTAATCTCCAGGAGGTGGAGAAGCTTGCTTAGTATTAAGTGTTGGCAGCATCAATAGTGAACCAGAAAAGTGAAAGTGAAAACAGAAATTTTTTGTCTGTAGAAGACCAAGAGGAGATGAATTGCATCAAACTGTGGCTTAGTAGTACAGTACTTGATAGATAAATACTCCTTTTTTGGCTTCCTACCTCACTTCAAGAGTACTCTCAAGCCTGCCAGGAATTTCGTGCACCCAATAAACAAACAAAATTCAGATTGATTCATTTAGATTTCTTTGTGTCAAATAATGTTTTAAATTGCAATTTTTTTTTTTTTTTTTTTTTGGTATGATTATGAAAGTTAATTGGGGTTTCTTTGTGAGTATTAAGAATTTGAAAGCATTTAAACTGGTTGAAAAATATGGCAGATTCCCAAAGATTTTGGGAATAGTCTCCGAAAAAAATTAAAATAGGGAATGGCCATACTTTGACAATGTTTTAAAAATTTAAAAATATGTAATCTGTATTAAGCTATATATATGTTGTTTCACCCTCACCAATTCATCATTCTTGGATATTCATTGTAGGTTACATGCTTTTACCATAATCTTTTGGAATCCTTTTGTTTTTAGCAACCAAACTGGTGCTAAAAATATAAACATTTTTTTTTTTTTTTTGGACAATACACTGAAGAAGCTATGAGAAAAAGACAGGGAGAGGTTGAATTCATGACCCTCTTTGGGTTTGTGAAGTGCCCCTAAGCTGGGGTAAAATGGCTGTTAACCCATTAAAAAAATTTAATAAAATAATTAAACAACTGAAAATAAAAATCTATTTGTGGATACCATGTAATTAAAAAAGGAAAAATAGTGGACTTAAGAAAGGAGTGTTTAACAATGCTCAATTTTGAAGGGGTTTTTCTGAAATTCGTGATTTTTAAGATTCTTACAAATATTATCAAAAAATATATACAAATTAACCAAAAAAACCGTTCCATTCAGTAATAACAATTACTTCATCTTTTTTACCTATCATAGTAAGTCGTCAAACATTATTTAGTACGTCATGGAGCACCATCTAATACGCGAGAAAGTTTTTTATGTCTTTTAGTACGATATAATTAGAATACGTTTCATTATATCAATTCAAGTGAAATATTATTTATGATGCACGAAAGTATTTTGTCACATGTTAGGCAAGTTTAAGATAAAGCAGGATATTTTTGTCAATTCAAATTATTCAACTTATGTTCTATGTTTGGGTAACTTTGAAAGAAAATCAAAATTAATAAACCCCTCGGATTGTGGTGATTTCTCTAACACCCCTGACAGAACAGAGCATTCCCTTTAACACCCAAAATCTATCCAGGAAGCACACGTCTAAATCCAAATTTGCAATCCCCTCAACAGTCAACACAATTCTTCTTTTCCAACTCAAACTCCATCAACAATTCAACATCAACACCAACTCTTCATCCTTCTTTCGTACCAATCACACTCACAACATTAACAATAAAAGATTTCGACTACACTTGCTTCGATCTCTTCACTCAAAATCAAACCTTTCCCTCAATCGTTCCATCAACTAAGGAGCTTTTAGTGCTGGAGAAAACATCACGGATGACCAGCACTTTCAGGTGCACATAAGAATATTTCTGTTTATTAATTTGCAGCTTCTGTGTTTGGAACNAACTGCTGACGGTCTACCTTCAAAACAACCTTGGTAAATGAGTTTTCTTCTCAATTTCCCTTATTTTATTTTATTTTATTTTTTTTAAGTTTTGTTGATTCAAACTGATTAAATTTTCATTCATCATCTTTACTCAGCCATTCAAAATTTTAAATTCATTTCTTTATATTTTATTTCATCAAATTTTGAATTGACTCCATTATGTTTGCTTCAATGCCTCAATGAAGTTGACCCCATCAAGAATCCATTATGAGAGCGATGAAAATAGTGGCAAGTAGTACCAAGTTGGGAGCAACCGCAAGAGGAGCAGCTTACGCTTTGTCGCCGTCTTTTATTTGCTCCAACTTCGCTAATAGTTCCAGGTTTCACTCTTTCGATTTGTAGGTCGTTGTCGTGGGTCGTCTTGAATATGAAAGTTAGTCATGTCTTTGATTTCTGTTTCTTTTCATGATAAGATGTACTGGGTTTGTTTCAGGAAGAGAGTTCAAGTGGTTAAATTCCATGGAAGGCTGTTGAGTAAGCCACCGGGAATTCAAGCAATGTTGAACACTAGTGCCTTGCAGCCCAGCAAATACAGGTTCTTTCTTTTACTTTGTTTTGTACAGAGAGTCTTGGTGGCACCAGCGCAACATTGTTGTACATTTCGAATGCCTGTTTGATAACATCTCATCACCTAATAAACTAAAATTCTTATTTTATTCGTCTAACCTTTTATCATGATTGATTAATTTTACAATAAATGTATAGATGGTGAGATTTTATTGGATACGCGTATGGATAATATGTTAAGTCTGTCCTGTGCAAGACTTTTTCTGGCTGGTAATCATAACTCTTGGTTGGATCCCTTGTGCTTATATAAGAGGTCTTCTGATCAAATCTCTTGGTTGTTATTATCGGTTTTGAACAATTAGTACACAGTAGGATGGAAGGGGTTTGGTTTAAATGTATAATTTAGAAAGAAAAAAAAATCTCTTGGTTGTTATTATCGGTTTTGAACAATTAAGCTGCCATGCTAGGAAAATAATTTAATCATTTTAGTAAAATTTAAAGTTATTTGCATGGGTTTAAAGCAGCAACTTTAAATTTAAACTGGCTGGTGTTGGAGGGCCTCTTCATGGGTTTGCTGCTTTTACCACATCTCATGCCACTAATGATAAGAAGAAGAGGAAGGAGAGGAGTAAGGAAATGGCAAACGGAACAATTGGATCAAGTGCAAAGGTGGGGCTGGTGAAGGAAAAGAGGAGAACTCGATCTAATAAGGAGTATGAGTATGATTCGATTATACAGGAATCAGATGCATCGCATGTTCCAGTGATGTTAGGTGAAGTGTTGGAGGTTTTCTCGTCATCAAGGAGAATCAGCTCTTTCATTGACTGTACACTTGGAGCTGCTGGTCATTCCTCTGCAGTAAGTATTTGGCTTTGTTTGTCACTGCTTGTTTATTTTTTATCTCTAGTCCAAATCCTTTTCTTAATTTTGATATTTACAACTCTGCAACAGATAATCAGGGCCCATCCAGAGTTGAAACTTTATATTGGAATGGATGTCGATCCTTTGGCGCATGAAAAGGCTCGAACTCACATCGATTCCCTCTTGGATGCTCATTCTGATTTGAAAGCACATATCTTTCTGAAAAATTTTAGACATATCAAATCTGTGCTTAGCAAGGTTGATGAGAATCAAGCAAACTCGGGAGTGGATGGCATATTAATGGACTTGGGAATGTCCTCTATGCAGGTTTGCTTCAATGAAATTGTTGTTGTTTCTCAGTCATATATAACTCTTTCTTATGTCATTAAAAATTTCATGCTGTCCTGAAATCTATGTTTTTGATGTTATGATGATTTCTACTTATACCCAATAATTTGATTGTTGATACTTTGCCTAGGCTCTCATTATTCATACATCTGACTCCTATTTCCTGTGACTAATGCTCTTTATGCCTAGGTGAACAATCCCAAAAGAGGTTTTAGCATGCTTGGTAATGGGCCTCTAGACATGAGAATGGATCCTCAGGTGAGAGTTTTATTTCACATATACAAAAGATGAGTCCACAACAAAATCTAATTCACATTTTCCATCTCTGAAGCACAATACATTACTTTGGATTTCTAGTGACATCCTATTAGGAACAGAGCAGCTTTGCTACTCAGGAACTGGCTTTTGCTTCACCTATCATATTTAATCACATATTCAAATACAGTAAGGTAGAGGCTTAGGTTATCCTTCACGAGAACTCACTCTCTTACGAATCTTCGGCTTTCTGTTTCTCTCCTATGCCCGGATGTTTTATTATACAGTCTTCTTGATGAGTGAACTTTTATTAGATGTCAATCTTGTAGATCATGTGAGCGGCTGGTACATTCTTTAATCATATTATACAGTGTATGTGACCCTTCAAATTCTCTAGCTTGTGTGAACTGATGAGGTTAGTATCTCATTAAAAAAATATGACTAATACAAGTAATGCCATATGAGGGAATGTCGTGGAGTCACAGATGTTAAATTGATTGATACCCTCATTCTAGCAACTTCTTTACGTTAATGTTCAGCTAGCTTTTAAAGGATATAAGAGTAAGTTTTAATTAGTTCAATTCAGTGGTTCTGGTGCCATCCTTCTTTCTCTGCTAGTTTGCATGTTTAGTTATCCTTTCTCATGTGATCTTTTGCTGGGTGATTAGTGTGATTGCTTACTTTAGAATCTTCTTCTGTTTCACTAAACTGATTGAAACAGGCTTATTTCAGGCAAGTCTGAAAGCAGAGGACATATTAAATTCATGGCTAGACACCGAAGTGGGTCGAGTCCTGCGAGAATATGGGGAAGAAAGCAACTGGCGTTTGCTTCAAAAAAGGATTGTTCAAGCTCGTCTTCATGGTGGATTGCATTCCACCAGTGAACTGGTAGATCTTATCCGGAATGTGACTCCACGGACTAGAGGTAAGTTATGCTCCATTCATCTATTATAGTTCCTTACACTTTAGCATACCTTCTGCAAAACAAACATGCCTTTTATACATCTGCACTTTTATCGTTCTCTCTTCGAAGAAGGTTTAAATTGTGTGCTCTATGCTCTATGGCAACAAACTAGGCAATAAAGATTATACAAACTTGATGTGCTATGTACTTTTTCCGAGTAAATAAGTATTTATGGAATTAGAATTACTATAGGAGGTAGACAAGGTTGGATAAAGACAGCAACACGGGTGTTTCAAGCTCTAAGAATTGCCGTGAACGATGAACTAAAGACACTGGAAAATTCCCTCTATGCTTCTTTTGATTGTCTTGCTCCTGGGGGTAGGCTTGCTGTCATTTCCTTCCACAGTTTGGAGGACAGAATTGTGAAACAAACTTTTCTCAACATCATTGACTGCAATAAAGAAGATGATGAAGAGGGGAATGGAGACGAGAGAAGAAGAAGAGATCTGAAACAGATCAGAAATGATAGTGATGTAAATGAGATGTGGATTAAACAAATGATACAAGGTTGGAATGGAACAATTCTCACAAAGAGACCTATAACACCATCTGAAGAAGAGGAAAGATTGAATCGCCGCAGCAGGAGTGCTAAGCTCAGGGTGATTCAAAAGGCTTGAAAATACATGACCAATTCGTCGCGGGAAAACCAATATGTAATCTGTATTAAGCTATATGTATGTTGTTCCACCCTCATCAATTCATCATTCTTGAATCTTCATTGTAGGTTACATGCTTTTACCATAATCTTTTGGAATCCTTTTGTTTTACCAAACTATAAACATTTTTTTTTTTGACAATACATTGGAGAAACTATGAGAAAAAGACAGCGAGAGGTTGAATTCATTTCCCCATTTTGCTGAGGAGCTGGACCTGGACCCTCTTTGGGTTTGTGAAGTTCCTCTAAGCTGGGGTAAAAATGGATGTTAACCCATAAAAAAAATTTAATAAAATAATTAAACAACTGAAAATAAAATTGTACATAGTTATGGTTTAAATTATTATTGTTTTTCTTAAAAAAAAAAAAAAAAATCTATTTGTGGATACCAAGTAATTAAAAAAAGAAAAATAGTGGACTTAAGGGTGTTTAACATATCAAAGCTCAATTTTGAAGGGGTTTTTTTTAAATTCATGATTTTTAAGATTCTTACAAATATTATCAAAAACTTTATACAAATTAACAAGAAAACCGTTCTATTCAATTATAACACGAAAGTATTTTGTCACATGTTAGGAAAGTTTAAGATACAGCAGGATATTTTTGTCAACTCAAATTATTCAACTTATATTCTACGTTTGGAATTGGGAAACTTTGAAAGAAATTCAAAATTAATAAAACCCTGGGATTGTAGTTATCTTACTAACACCCCTGACAGAACAGAGCATTCCCTTTAACACCCAAAATCTATCCAGGAAGCACACGTCTTGATCCAAACTAAGATGTTGAACAGAGCACTACCTTAAAAATTTGCAATCCCCTCAACACAATTCTTCTTTTCCAACTCAAACTCCATCAACAATTCAACATCAACACCAACTTTTCATCCTTCTTTCATACCAACCACTCTCACAACATTAACAATAAAAGATTTCAACTACACTTGCTTCGATCTCTTCACTCAAAATCAAACCTTTCCCTCAATCGTTCCATCAACTAAGGAGCTTTTAGTGCTGGAGAAAACATCACGGATGACCAGCACTTTCAGGTGCACATAAGAATATTTCTGTTTATTAATTTGCAGCTTCTGTGTTTGGAACTTATGGCTGATAAATTTGCATTTTTTTTTTTTTTTTGTTTGGTGTGTGTAGTTTGAGGAGAGTAAAGGGTTTGGGATAATGGAAGGTGAGAGCTTTTCATTCTGAACTATAAGCTCAATCGTCAATTCTTGTCCTTTCTTTCTTTATATGTAGTTTTTTAAAGAAAAGAAAGGAACCCGTTTGGTTGATGAGAAAATTAAAGAAAGAAAGGAAAAAAAGGGGAACTTTTGACATTGTGACTTAAATTTTAAGACCCCTTTACTCAACTCAGCTGAGCCTTACATCTGAATAGGAAATTATATAGTCTAATCCTATAACAAAGAAAAACTACTGGTGGTATTCAAACTCCAAAAGGCCTTTGCCATCTTTCGATGTTGTTAGTGAACAATGCACTTAAAACTCTTCATGTGCATACACGTCGAGTAGCCTCAAGAACTGTATGCGAATACCACTTGCCGTTGAAAAGAAGTCAATGTACCTATCACTCACCAACCAACCCCACACATGTAAATCTCCTCACAATTGCCTCAAACTCCAAGTCTCTACTCCAAACTAAACAAACCCATGCCTTTGCACGCCTCAATGGTTTTCTTCCTGGAAGTGTTTCTCTTTGTGCAACTTTGATCCTTCGCTATGCCGGCTTTAAAGAACCCAATGCCTGTTTCCTTCTCTTTGAACAAACTATTAATTATTGCCACACTGCATTCCTGTGGAACACTTTCATTCGGGCTCTATCGGTTGCCTGTGTTCATGATGGTTTTGTTACCTACAATCAAATGGTTAGGACTGGAGTTTCGCTTGATGATCATACCTTCCCTTTTGTTCTAAAGGTGTGTGCCGATAATTTGGAACTTCAAAAGGGTATGGAGATTCATGGGCGTCTGTTCAAACTTGGTTTTGAAACGAATGTCTTTTTGGGTAATATCCTATTGTTGTTTTATGGTAATTGTGGGCTTTTGGAAAATGTTAAGAGTGTGTTTTATGAAATGCGTGAGAGAGATATTGTATGTTGGAATACAATTATAAGGGTATTTTCGGGTAATGGGTGTTATGTGGAGGCCCTTGATTTATATCGTGGTATGATTTTATGGTCTGGGTTTAAACCAAATGCAGTTAGTGTTGTCAGTATATTGCGAGTTTGTGGGGGCCTTGCAAATGAGGTCATGGCAAAGCAGATTCATTGTTATGCTGTGAAGAATGGGTTAGATGTTCGGATTACTATAAGTAATTCACTGATTGATGTGTATGGGAAATGTGGAAATGTGATGGCTTCAAGGAAAGTTTTTGATGAAATGGCAGAAAGGGATCAAATTTCTTGGAATGCCATTATCACTAGTCTTTCTCATACAGGGTGTAACAAGGATGCTTTAAATATGTTTAGGCTGATGATTTGTGCAAGGTTGACGCCAAACTCTATTGCCATATCTAGTATTTTACATGTGTTGGTTGAATTAGAGTTATTCAGTTTAGGAAAGGAAATCCACGGGTTCAGTTTAAGAATGGGCATAGAATCTGATGTGTTTGTTGCCAACTCATTGATTAACATGTATGCAAAATCAGGCCATCCATCTGAAGCTTCCTATGTATTTCACTATATGCCTGTAAAGGATGTTGTTACTTGGAATGCCATGATTACTAATCTTACTCAGAATGGGCTTCAGTTAGCAGCTCTGGAACTAGTAAGAGAAATGGTAGTCCATAACAAGATTCCTGACTCAGTCACTTTGACAAGTGTTATCCCAACTTGTGCACGAGGTGGTTTCCTTCATCAAGGAAAAGAAATCCATGCAGTTACCATCCGTAAGGGGTTCAACTTTGATCTGTTTGTCACCAATGCTCTGACAGATATGTATGCAAAATGTGGCTGCCTAGATCTGGCTCAACGTGTTTTTGATATATCCCTTAGGGATGAATTATCTTATAATATATTAATAGCAAGCTATGCTGAAACTAGTGATTGCTCAAAATCTTTGAGTTTATTCTCAGAAATGGGTCTCATCGGTATGATGCATGATGTGGTTTCCTTTGTGGGTGCTATATCAGCTTGTGCAAATCTAGCTGCAATCAAGCAAGGGAAAGAGATCCATGGAGTTGTTATGAGAAACTTTTTTCACGCACACCTCTTTGTTGCTAATTCACTTTTGGGCTTCTATTCCAGATGTGGTCGAATTGATATAGCTAATAAGATCTTTGAGCGGATTCCAAATAAGAATGCAGCCTCTTGGAATACTATGATTTTGGGTTATGGAATGATTGGTGAGTTGGATATTGCTATCAATCTCTTCGAAAATATGAGGGAAGATGGAGTGGAATATGATTCAGTTTCATATATTGCAGTTTTGTTGGCCTGTAGCCATGAAGGATTTGTTGAGAAGGGGAGGAAATACTTTGAGGAAATGCAAGCTCAGAATATTAAGCCGACGCAAATGCACTATGCTTGTATGGTTGATCTCCTTGGACGAGCTGGCCTTATGGAAGATGCAGTGGAACTTGTAAAAAATTTACCCATCATACCAGATGCCAATGTTTGGTGTGCTTTGCTTGGGGCATGCCGAATCCATGGTAACACAAAGTTGGGATCTTGGGCAGCCGAGCATCTGATTAAGTTGAAACCTGAACATTGTTGGTATAATACTCCTCTTTCAAACATGTATGCAGAAGCTGGGAAATGGGATAAGGCAAACAAGATTAGGGAATTGATGAAGTTGATCGGGGAAAAGAAAAATCCTGGTTACAGTTGGGATCAAAGCAGGGACCAGGTACAAGCATTTGTAGTTGGAGAGGTAATGGAGAACTGCACTGTCGGTCATCAGCATGCAGAATCCTGTTAAATTTGTTAAAGAAGAAAGCTGAGTTTTATTGTTTTTTGCTGATGTCCCTTATGCACTCTCTGAAACGTCATTTGGGAGATGAGGCAGTAAAGGAATAAAAAGTTCTATTCAATTGACTTTGATATGATATTCAAGTCTTTAATCTCCAGGAGGTGGAGAAGCTTGCTTAGTATTAAGTGTTGGCAGCATCAATAGTGAACCAGAAAAGTGAAAGTGAATAACAGAAATTTTATGTCTGTAGAAGACCAAGAGGAGATGAATTGCATCAAACTTTGGCAGTTTGGCTTAGTATGTACAGTACTTGATAGATAAATACTCCTTTTTTGGCTTCCTTACCATCATCTTCAATAGAGTACTCTCCAAGCCTGCCAGGAATTTTCTTGTGCACACTTATAAAACAAACAAAATTCAGATTGATTCATTTAGATTTCTTGTGTGTCAAATAATTGTTTTAAATTGCAATTTTTTTTTTTTTTTTGGTTATGATTATGAAAGTTCAATTGGCGTCTTCTTTGTGAGTATTTAAGAATTTGAAAGCATTTAAACTGGTTGAAAAATATGGCAGATTCCCAAAGATTTTGGGAATAGTCTCCGAAAAAATTTAAAAATAGGGAATGGCCATACTTTGACAATGTTTTTGCTGACATTGTCCTTGAAAAATCCTCAGTTTATTATCTTTGATGTGGACTGGGAACAATATCACCAGGCCTTTTCGAGTGGCTGGAGCAGCGGCGTTGGCTCCTTTTATTTACCAAGGGTTGAAGAAGATCCAAAACTATTTCAAGTTACCAAATCTTGTCAATGCATTTGCTCCTTCTTGTCTCCATAGTAGGTGCATCGTGTTTAACCCTGCTGGCTTGCTCACCCTTTCTAGATGGGGAAAATGAATTCAAGAGATAAATTTCTGGACTGCCACTTTGAAAAATACCTTAATCAAAGTGCAGAAAATGAAGAAATGATCACTCCTTTTTTGGCCTTTTTTGTGCTTGAAAATGCTTATATGTTAGTAATTGTGTCATTTGATTCTAATATTTTCTAGTTGTGCTCTGGAACATATAAGGAAAACTTTCATTTACAAACTACCTTTGGGCGGTCGAGCGTGTCACGACCGGGGGCTATCCTCTATCTTGCCACCTTCGGGTTCAAGAGCTTTTCCCACTCGTCAGACACGTCCAAGGTATTGTCCGTTATGGGTCCTTCTGGCCATGCCTCTTTCAGACCCTCATGACTTTGTTTCGCTTTGTAGTCTTTTTTCCATCTTGCGAACGCCTCCCCCATGACTTGAACCTTAGCCTTATACCTTGGTCAAATAACATGAGTACCATTGGGCGGGATAAAGGATATTTTTTTAATACCTTCTTATTTATTGAAATATTTACATCTAACAAGTTATTTAAAGTAAACATGGAATTTTAAAGAAAGTATCATTCAATATAACAAATCATTTTATATTTTAAAACATGTAAAGTTTTATATTTTAAAAATATCCCTTTAGTTGAAAGTAACTATTGAAACTTATTTTTACAAGGTATAAGGTTTTACAGGATATTCTGGACAAATAAGTTTTGCCTTATTACAATATTATATCAACATTTTAACGTAAAATTTGTAAACTTTTAACGTGAAACTGGTAAATTTTTAACGTGAAACTTGTAAACTGTTGACATGAAACTTGCAAAATACACTTTATTTGATAATAGACTTATCCGTGGATAGTCTAAATGGTTAGAACAAATTAGTGATAGTGTGGATGGACGTACGGTCTTAAGTTTCTGTCACATGTTAGGAAAGTTTAAGATAAAGCAGGATATTTTTGTCAATTCAAATTATTCAACTTATGTTCTATGTTTGGGTAACTTTGAAAGAAAATCAAAATTAATAAAACCCTTGGATTGTGGTTATTTTAACTAACGCCCCTGACAGAACAGAGCATTCCCTTTAACACCCAAAATCTATCCAGGAAGCACACGTCTTGATCCAAACTAAGATGTTGAACAGAGCACTACCTTAAAAATTTGCAATCCCCTCAACACAATTCTTCTTTTCCAACTCAAACTCCATCAACAATTCAACATCAACACCAACTTTTCATCCTTCTTTCATACCAACCACTCTCACAACATTAACAATAAAAGATTTCAACTACACTTGCTTCGATCTCTTCACTCAAAATCAAACCTTTCCCTCAATCGTTCCATCAACTAAGGAGCTTTTAGTGCTGGAGAAAACATCACGGATGACCAGCACTTTCAGGTGCACATAAGAATATTTCTGTTTATTAATTTGCAGCTTCTGTGTTTGGCACTTATGGCTGATAAATTTGCATTTTTTTTTTTTTTTTTTTTGGTGTGTGGAGTTTGAGGAGAGTAAAGGCTATGGGCTAATGCAAGGTGAGGGCTTTCCATTCTGAACCATACGCTCAATCGTCAATTCTTGTCCTTTCTTTCTTTATATGTAGTTTTTTAAAGAAAAGAAAGGAACCCGTTTGGTTGATGAGAAAATTAAAGAAAGAAAGGAAAAAAAGGGGAACTTTTGACATTGTGACTTAAATTTTAAGACCCCTTTACTCAACTCAGCTGAGCCTTACATCTGAATAGGAAATTATATAGTCTAATCCTATAACAAAGAAAAACTACTGGTGGTATTCAAACTCCAAAAGGCCTTTGCCATCTTTCGATGTTGTTAGTGAACAATGCACTTAAAACTCTTCATGTGCATACACGTCGAGTAGCCTCAAGAACTGTATGCGAATACCACTTGCCGTTGAAAAGAAGTCAATGTACCTATCACTCACCAACCAACCCCACACATGTAAATCTCCTCACAATTGCCTCAAACTCCAAGTCTCTACTCCAAACTAAACAAACCCATGCCTTTGCACGCCTCAATGGTTTTCTTCCTGGAAGTGTTTCTCTTTGTGCCACTTTGATCCTTCGCTATGCCGGCTTTAAAGAACCCAATGCCTGTTTCCTTCTCTTTGAACAAACTATTACTTATTGCCACACTGCATTCCTGTGGAACACTTTCATTCGGGCTCTATCGGTTGCCCGTGTTCATGATGGTTTTGTTACCTACAATCGAATGGTTAGGACCGGAGTTTCGCTTGATGATCATACCTTTCCTTTTGTTCTAAAGACGTGTGCCGATAATTTGGAACTTCAAAAGGGTATGGAGATGCATGGGCGTCTATTCAAACTTGGTTTTGAAACGGATGTCTTTGTGGGTAATACCCTATTGCTGTTTTATGGTAATTGTGGGCTTTTGGAAAATGTTAAGAGTGTGTTTGATGAAATGCATGAGAGAGATATTGTATCCTGGAATACAATTATAGGGGTATTTTCCGGTAATGGGTGCCACATGGAGGCGCTTGATTTATATTGTGATATGATTTTAAGGTCTGGGTTTAAACCAAATTCAGTTAGTGTTGTTAGTATTTTGCCAGTTTGTGGGAGCCTTGCAAATGAGGCCATGGTAAAGAAGATTCATTGTTATGCTGTAAAAATTGGGTTAGATGTTCAGGTGACTATAAGTAATGCACTGGTTGATGTGTATGGGAAATGTGGAAATGTGATGGCTTCAAGGAAAGTTTTTGATGAAATGGCAGAGAGGAATGAAGTTTCTTGGAATGCCATTATCTCTAGTCTTGCTCATACAGGGTGTAACAAGGATGCTTTAAATATGTTTAGGCTGATGATTTGTACAGGGCTGACACCAAACTCTATTGCCATATCTAGTATTTTACCTGTGTTGGTTGAATTAGAATTATTCAGTTCAGGAAAGGAAATCCACGGGTTCAGTTTAAGAATGGGCATTGACTCTGATGTATTTGTTGCTAACTCATTGATTGACATGTACGCAAAATCAGGCCATCCATCTGAAGCGTCCTGTGTGTTTCACTATATGCCTGTAAAGAATGTTGTTACTTGGAATGCCATGATTGCTAATTTTACTCAAAATGGGCTTCAGTTAGCAGCTCTAGAACTAGTAAGGGCAATGCCAGTCCATAACAAGATTCCTAACTCTGTCACTTTGACAAATGTTCTGGCAGCTTGTGCACGAGTTGGTTTCCTTCGTCCAGGAAAAGAGATCCATGCAGTTACCATCCGTATGGGGTTCAACTTTGATCTGTTTGTCACCAATGCTCTGACAGATATGTATGCAAAATGTGGCTGCCTAGATCTGGCTCAAAGTGTTTTTGACATATCCCTTCGGGATGAAATATCTTATAATATATTAATAGCAAGCTATGCTGAAACTAGTGATTGCTCAAAATCTTTGAGTTTATTCTCAGAAATGGGTCTCATCGGTATGATGCATGATGTGGTTTCCTTTGTGGGTGCTATATCAGCTTGTGCAAATCTAGCTGCAATCAAGCAAGGGAAAGAGATCCATGGAGTTGTTATGAGAAACTTTTTTCACGCACACCTCTTTGTTGCTAATTCACTTTTGGACTTCTATTCCAGATGTGGTCGAATTGATATAGCTAATAAGATCTTTGAGCGGATTCCAAATAAGAATGCAGCCTCTTGGAATACTATGATTTTGGGTTATGGAATGCTTGGTGAGTTGGATATTGCTATCGGTCTCTTCGAAAATATGAGGGAAGATGGAGTGGAATATGATTCAGTTTCATATATTGCAGTTTTGTCGGTCTGTAGCCATGGAGGATTTGTTGAGAAGGGGAGAAAATACTTTGAGGAAATGCAAGCTCAGAATATTAAGCCGACGCAAATGCACTATGCTTGTATGGTTGATCTCCTTGGACGAGTTGGCCTTATGGAAGATGCAGTGGAACTTATAAAAAATTTACCCATCATACCGGATGCCAGTGTTTGGGGTGCTTTGCTTGGGGCATGCCGAATCCATGGTAACACAAAGTTGGGGTCTTGGGCAGCCGAGCATCTGATTAAGTTGAAACCTGAACATTGTTGGCATTATATTCCTCTTTCAAACATGTATGCTGAAGCTGGGAAATGGGATGAGGCAAACAGGATTAGGGAATTGATGAAGTCGAGAGGGGCAAAGAAAAATCCTGGTTACAGTTGGGATCAAAGCAGGGACCAGGTACAAGCATTTGTAGTTGGAGAGGTAATGGAGAACTACACTATCGGTCATTGGCATGCAGAATCCTGTAAAATCTGTTAAAGAAGAAAGCTGAGTTTTATTTATTTTATTTTTTTGCTGATGTCCCTTATGCACTTTCTGAGACGTCATTTGGGAGATGAGGCAGTAAAGGAATAAGAAGTGCTATTCAATTGACTTTGATATGTTATTCAAGCCTGTAATCGGAAGGAGGTGGAGAAAAGAAAAAGTTTACTTAGTATTAGTGTTGGCAGCGTCAATAGTGAACCAGAAAAGTGAATAACAGATATTTCATGTCTGTAGAAGACCAAGAGGAGATGAATTGCATCGAACTTTGGCTTAGTAGGTACTGTACTTGCTAGATAAATACTCCTTTTTTGGCTTCCTTACCATCATTTTCAGTACAGTACTCTCCAAGCCTGCGAGGAATTTTCTTGTGCACACTAATAAAACAAACAAAATTCTGATTGATTCATTTAAGTTTCTTCTTTTTCAAATAATTGTTTAAAATTGCAATTTTTTTTTTTTAAATTTTTGTTATGAATATGAAAGTTCAATTGGGATCTTCTTTGTGAGTATTTGAGAATTTGAAAGCATTTGATACTGGTTGAAAAATATGGCAGATTCCCAAAGATTTGGGGATAGTATCCGAAAAAATTTAAAAAAAGGGAATGGCCAAACTTTGACAATGTTTTTGCATGGGAACTTACAGTGAAATTAAGTTTTGTTTCCTTGGCTACATGTTGTAGAGAACCTATATAGCTTATGGGTTGTTTGATAGTTTTGCATAACCAGTTTCTTTGTCTTGGCATTCCTCGGCTATGAGAAGAGTACTGGCAAGAACCCTGCCACTAATCTACAAGCACTTTTAGATTACAAAATGCTTCTCTTTTGATATTTGTCGCTTGAAAGCTCTACTTTTATATATTTTTTCAAAGTCATAATGATGGTTTAATTGAGTGTCAAACGGAAGAAAACATCTTTATACATTTAGCAATTAGCTAAATTACGTTTTAACAGCAGTGAGACACAGGGTTTCTCAAATCCGCCATCATAAATATTCTTGATCATGGTCTGCTTCGTTGGGTTTTTCCTTTTCCAACTTAGATGATATGCATTGTCAGTTCGTCACTCGGTTTCTGATCTTTTGCTAACATTGTCCTTGAAAAATCTTTAGTTTATTATCTTGATGTGGACCGGGAACATCATTCGTAGGCCTTTTTGGCATGAATCTGGCTAGAAAAATGCCAAATCTGTGGCCAAAGATCTGGCCACATCTAGTCGTCAAAGACGGCCAAATATGACCATTGTCAAACGGCTAGATGTGGCCAGATTTGGTTGTCAACGACCAAATTTTTGGCTAGATCGGTGCATAATCGACCACATCCAATCGGTGTGTGTCATTCCAACACATTTCGACCACCTTCGACGGTGGTGGCTGGTTGCTGACAATATGGGTGGTGGGAGTGTTGTAATTTATAAACTTTCTATTGTAGAGGTGTTTAACTAAATTAACAAATATAAGGGGTTAAAAAATTAATCAGAAAATGTTTTCCAAAATTTAGGGTCCATTTGGTTCATTATTCTGATAGTTTTTAAAATAATATTTTGAAAAAAGTTAAATTGGGCGGGTGTTACGATGTAAGATTTGGAAATTAACAAAATATCCTTATGTTTGTTTTTACTAAACACCCCTATAATAAAATATTAAAGTTAACAAACACTCTCAACCCATCCATTAAATACGATAGTGACCCACCCCGCTAGAGAGTGGTCAAAGTGTTTTTGCATTTCTAAAAAAATATTTGAAGGTATTTAATTAAATTAACAAATTTAAAAGGTTCAAAAAAATAAAAAATATCGAATAATATTTTGAGAATAATGGTATTTTACTGTTTAACTTTAATAGTTTCCCAAAATAAAACATAGAAGCCTTATTAAACACATTTTCAAATTCAAATCTTATTCTCGTAAAAACATCCAAATCAACTTAACTCAACTTTAAAAAAATACTATTCTAAATACTCAAACAATCACAACCAAACATTTTTGAAATATAAGAAATTCAATAACAACAATTACTTGAATCTTTTTCACCTGTCATAGCCTGTCGTTGAACATTATTTAGTAGTCATGAAGCATCATCTAATTCACAAGAATTTTTTTATGCTTTTAGTATAATATAATTAATCAATAAGAATTCATTACGTACATCAATAAGTTAAACATACCTCTTTGTTGGTTTACTATAACATTTCTTAAGATTCCCAGTAATCTTTCAAGGTAATCTATCTTTTGTAATCAATATTCCCAGTAATTAACATCTGAATCAAAGCCCCCAAAGTATTTTGTCACATGTTAGGCAGGATATTTTTGTCAATTAAAATTATTCATCTGTTATGTTGGATAAATTTGAAAATAAATAAATAAATAAATAAACACTGGATTGGGTTATTCTCACTAACACCCTGACAGATCAAAGCTCTCACTTTAACACCCAAATTTTATCCAGTAAGCACCGTCTAGATGTCCAAACTAAGACGTTGAGCACGAGCTACCTTAAAACTTGCAAGCCCCTCAACGCAACTCTTCTTTCCAATTCAAACTCCGTCAACATCAAAACCAACTGTTCATCCTTCTTCCATACCACCACTCTCACAACAGTAGCGATAAAGGATTTCAACTACGCTTGCTTCAATCTCTTCACTCAAAATCAAACCTTTCCCTCAAGCGTTCCATCAACCAAGGAGCTTTTAATGTGGAGAAAACATCAGATGACCAGCACTTTTCAGGGTGCACATAGAATATTTCAAATTATTTATTTGCAGCTTCTGTGTTTTGGACCTATGGCTGATAAATGCAAGGTGAGGCTTTTCATTCTGAACTATAAGCTCAATCATCAATTCTTGTGCTTCTTCTTGTATGTAGCTTAAGAAAAGAAAAGAACGCGTTTGGTGATGAGAAAATTAGGGAAAGAAAAGGAAAAAAGAGGAAACTTTTGACTTTGTGACTTAAATTTTTGACCCCTTAACTCAACTCAGCCGAGCCTTATGTCTGAATAGGAAATTATATATTCTAATCCTATAACAAAGAAAAATACTAGCGATATTCAAACTCCAAAAGGCCTTTGCTATCTTTCGATGTTGTTACGAACAATGCACTAAAACTCTTCATGTGCATATACATCAGTAGCCTCAAGAATTGTATGCAATAACATGCTGTCGAAAAGACGTCAATGTACCTATCATTCACCAACCAACCACACACATGTTAATCTCCTCACAATTGCCTCAAACTCCAAGTCTTACCACCAAATTAAACAAACCCATGCCTTTGCACTCCTCAATGGTTTTCTTCCTAGAAGTGTTCTCTTTGTGCCTCTTTGATCCTCCGCTATGCCGCATTTCAAGAACCCAATGCCTGTTTCCTTCTCTTTGAACAACTTTACTTATTGCCCACATGCATTCCTGGGGAACACTTTCATTCGGGCTCTATCGTTGCCCGTGTTCATGATGGTTTTGTTACCTACAATGAATGGTTAGGACCGGAGTTTCGCTTGATGATCATACCTTTCCTTTTGTTCTAAAGACGTGTGCCGATATTTGGAACTTCAAAAGGGTATGGAGATGCATGGGCGTCTATTCAAACTTGGTTTTGAAACGGATGTCTTTGTGGTAATACCTATTGTTGTTTTATGGTAATGTGGGCTTTTGGAAAATGTTAAGAGTGTGTTTGATGAAATGCGTGAGAGAGATATTGTATCCTGGAATACAATTATAGGGGTATTTTCGGTAATGGGTGTCCCGTGGAGGCGCTTGATTTATATTGCGATAGATTTTAAGGTCTGTGTTTAAACCAAATCAGTTAGTGTTGTTAGTATTTTGCCAGTTTGGGGAGCCTTGCAAATGAGGATGGTAAAGCAGATTCATTGTTATGCTGTAAAAATTGGGTTAGAGTTCAGGTGACTATAATAATGCACTGGTTGATGTGTATGGGAAATGTGGAAATTGATGGCTTCAAAGAAAGTTTTTGATGAATGGCAGAGAGAATGAAGTTTCTTGGAATGCCATTATCGCTAGTCTTGCTCATACAGGGTGTAACAAGGATGCTTTAAATATGTTTAGGCTGATGATTTGTACAGGGCTGACACCAAACCCTATTGCCATATCTAGTATTTTACTGTGTTGGTTGAATTAATTATTCAGTTCAGGAAAGGAAATCCACGGGTTCAGTTTAAGAATGGGCATTGACTCTGATGTATTTGTTGCAACTCATTGATTGACATGTACGCAAAATCAGGCCATCCATCTGAAGCGTCCTGGTGTTTCACTATATGCCTGTAAAGAATGTTGTTACTTGGAATGCCATGATTGCTAATTTTACTCAAGGGCTTCAGTTAGCAGCTCTAGAGCTAGTAAGGGCAATGCCAGTCCATAACAAGATTCCTAACTCTGTCACTTTGACAAATGTTCTGCCAGCTTGTGCACGAGTTGGTTTCCTTCGTCCAGGAAAAGAGATCCATGCAGTTACCATCCGTAGGGGTTCAACTTTGATCTGTTTGTCACCAATCTCTGACAGATATGTATGCAAAAGTGGCTGCCTAGATCTGGCTCAAAGTGTTTTTGACATATCTTCGGGATGAAATATCTTATAATATATTAATAGCAAGCTATGCTGAAACTAGTGATGCTCAAATCTTTGAGTTTATTCTCAGAAATGGGTCTCATCGGTATGATGCATGATGTGGTTTCCTTTGTGGGTGCTATATCAGCTTGTGCAAATCTAGCTGCAATCAAGCAAGGGAAAGAGATCCATGGAGTTGTAATGAGAAACCTTTTTCACGCACACTTTTTGTTGCTAATTCACTTTTGGGCTTTTATTCCAGATGTGGTCGAATTGATATAGCTGATAAGATCTTGAGCGGATTCCAAATAAGGATGCAGCCTCTTGGAATACTATGATTTGGGTTATGGAATGCTGGTGAGTTGGACATTGCTATCAATCTCTTCGAAAACATGAGGGAAGATGGAGTGAGATATGATTAGTTTCTATATTTGCAGTTGTTGCGGCTGTAGCCATGGAGGTTTGTTGAGAGGGGGAGGAAATACTTTGAGGAAATGCAGCTCAGAATATTAAGCCACACAATGCACTATGCTTGTATGGTTGATCTCTTGGACGAGCTGGCTTATGGAAGATGCAGGGAACTTATAAAAAATTTACCCATCATACCGGATGCCAATGTTTGGGGTGCTTTGCTTGGGGCATGCCGAATCCATGGTAATATAGAGTTGGGGTCTGGGCAGCCGAGCATCTGTTTAAGTTGAACACTGAGCATTGTGGGTATTATATTCTTCTTTCAAACATGTATGCTGAAGCGGGAAATGGGATGAGGCAAAGGATTAGGGAATTGATGAAGTGAGAGGGGCAAAGAAAATCCTGGTTACAGTTGGGTTCAAAGCGGGACCAGGTACAAGCATTTGTAGTTGGAGAGGTAATGGAGAACTACACTATCGGTCATCGGCATGCAGAATCCTTTTAAATTGTAAAGAAGAATCTGAGTTTTATGGTTTTTTGCTGATGTTCCTTATTCACTCTTTAAAACGTCATTTGGGAGATGAGGCAGTAAAGGATAAGAAGTGCTATTCAATTGACTTTGATATGTTATTCAAGTCTGTAATCTCAAGGGTGGAGAAAAGAAAATGAAAAGTTACTTAGTAATAACTCTTGGCAGCATCAATAGTGAACCAGAAAAATGAATAACAGAAATTTTAGTTTTAGAAGACCAAGAGGAGATGAACTGCATCGAACTTTGCAGTTTGGCTTAGTAGGTACAGTACTTGATAGATAAATACTCCTTTTTGGCTCTACCACCACCTTCAAGTACCTCCAAACCTGCAAGGAATTTTCTTGACACACCAAGAAAAAAAATTCAGATTGATTCATTTAAGTTTCTATTGTGTCAAATAATTTTTTAAAATTGCATTTTTTATTTATTTTATGATTATGATATTTCAATTGGGATATTTTTTGTGAGTATTTGAGACTTTGAAAGCATTTAATACTGGTTGAAAAATATGGCAGATTCCCAGAGATTTTGGGAATTGTCTCCAAAATGGTAAAAAAGGGAATGGCCAAACTTTGGTGAAATTAAGTTTTGTTGTAGAGAACCTATATAGTATTTGAATCTTTCTTTATGTTTTCATCAGGCTAATTGAGCTGAAATCAATTCAAAGCTTGCAAAGCTTGGGCTTGCTGCAGTGCTAGCTTCTGAGTTGTTTGATGGTGTTACATATATCAGTTTCTTTCTCCTGGCATTCCTCGGCTATGAGAGCAGTACCGGCAAGAACCCTGCCACTGTCCTAGAAGCACTTTTAGGGGGTAAGATACGAAATGCTTCACTTTCGATATTTGTCGCTTGAAAGCTCTAGTTTTTCAAAGTCATACATGCTGGCTCACTTATCCTCAACAGAAGAAACATCTCTATATATTTAAAGTTTCACTTTGTTAGCAATTAGCTAAATTACGTTTTAACAGCAGTGACACACAGGGTTTCTCAAATCCACTCAATCATAAATATTCTTTGATCATGGTCAACTTCGTTTTGGTTTTTTCTTTTTCCAACATAAGATGATATGCATAGTCACTCCGTTTCTGATCTTTTCCTAGCATTCTCTCTGAAAAATCCTCACATTGTTATCTTGATGTTGACTGGGAACAACATCAGCAGGCCTTTTCGAGTGTCAGGAGCGGCGTTGGCTCCTTTTATCGACAAAGGTTTGAAGAAGATCCAATACTATTTCAAGTTTCCAAATCTTGTCTATGCATTTGCCCTTGTTGTCTCCATAGTAGGTGCATCATGTTTAACCGCCGCTGGCTTTCTCACCCTTTCTAGACGAGGAAAATTAATTAAAGAGATAAATTTATGGACTCCCCCTTGAATATATGAAGTGATTTTAGCCCAGTGAGGATATAATTGTCATATATTTTAACTTAATTTGAGACACTTATTCATAACCATTTATAAAATCATAATAACGACGTGACAAGTAAAATAACTACTTATAAGTTATAACTTCTTATTCACCAATCATGAGATTGTTTCAAATCAAAGGATGAAAAGTTAAATCACCATTTTAAGTAAAAAAAAAAAAAAAAAAATAAAAAAAAAATATATATATAATGAAAAAAAATTTTTTTTTAACTTAATTTTGGATACTTCATGAAAGCCGTTCATTATCGTTAATCCAACGGTGATAAGAGAGTAGTTAAAGGTAAGTGTATTTAATGCCAATTCAACATCTCTTATCATCGTTGGATCATCATTGATTTTTTTTTTTTTAAACTTAATTTTTAATCGTATTTATATTTATAATTGGTTAATGTTGAGTATTTAATTATACAATATATATATTAAAAATTATCATAAATTTGATAAAGGGTTATCTATAATATCGTGATAATATTATTTTAGTAGCATAATATAATCCTTTGATTAAATATAAACTCTTTCATATTTAAAAAAAGAAAAAAAAAAAAAAAAAAAAAACAAGTTCATAATCACATATTGAGAAATTATGGCCTTTTTTGTTTTTTTTTAATAATAAACAATTTTTATATATGGAAATCAAGATATGGAAGAAAACTTGAAAAGTATTAAAAAAAAGTCGAATATGAAAATATATTGTCAAGAAAATCATCTAAAATTTATGGATTTTATTATGTTATAATTGTCACCAAAAAAAAAAAAAAAAAAAAGTGAAGATGAAAATGTCATTTAGAAATTGTTGAATTAAATTTTTGTATATATAAATTTCTTAATTAATATGCATATATTTATTAATAGAAAATTCTAGGTAGTTAATAATTTGTTCTTTTTTCTTAATTAATATGTGTATAGATAAATACCAATGTCCTAATTAAAAGAGAGACATTGATTAATAACTGATTTCTTTTTACTATCTTCAGCACCAAAAAACTCTCAAAACCATAATAAAAATGGAGGTACAACAAATGCTTCTGAGACTTTAGTTCCTTTTTTTCATTAAAATGGCAGGAATCGGATACCTCAGAGCAGCGACTGTGTTTCTTTCACTATTTATTCTTCCTGAACTCAGTTTCGCTGCTCCGAATCCTTCAGGATTCCGCCTCAGGCTCATCCCAAGGGACTATCCGGGCTCCCCTCTAAATCCTGGAAACCTCACGGAGCTCGAAAGAGAGAGATTTATTAATTACTTTAATGGTAGAGGTACACAAGGACGATTGCATTCAAATACAGCCAATTCTTCATCGTTCAACGACAGAAAATTTGTAACCCCTCTGTATCGTGATACGTTCTACTACATTGGCGAGTTTTCGATCGGATCAGAACCAGCGAATGTGACAGTGTATCTAGTTATAGACACTACCAGTAGCTTAATTTGGATGCAGTGTCAGCCCTGCAAAAATTGTTACCATCAACAACTTCCCATGTACAATTCTCAAGCTTCCAAATCTTACAGCAAGGTTTCTTGTGAAGATCCATATTGTTCAAAAAGCTCCGGTTTCGAATGTGTAAATGATGAATGTGTCTACAAAGCTCACTACGATGAAGGTGGCTCTACAAACGGTATCTTATCGCGGGAATCATTTACCTTCCAAACTGATAATAAAGGCGGCAATTTAACCGTCCCCGGCGTGGTGTTCGGCTGCTCCAATGATAACCAAAATTTCCCGCAGTTCGAAAGAGATGGAATCATTTCTGGTGTTATGGGATTAAGCTTATCTCCAGAATCGCTGTTCGGCCAGTTGTCGAATGTGATGCAGAATGTTTTCTCTTATTGCATTGTTCCTTTCTCTCCAATGCTGCAGCATCCGAGTATTCTGAGGTTTGGCAAGGATGTTCATATACCAAATCGACCAATTTCAACAGTCCGATACTATATCATGGAAGAGAATTATAATTATTACTTGACTTTGAATGATATAAGTGTTGGAGAAAGCAGGATAGGATTTCCTCCAGAAATCTTCCTTCCGAACAATTCCGGGATCTTCATCGATCCAGGGACTCCAATTACTCAGCTTGTCGCGGATTCTACTGATCGCCATCCCAATGTTTTACATTATGTGTTGCTAGAATTCCAGGCTTACTTTGATTCATTCGGTCTCGTGCAAGTGAATGGAACCGGACTTGGTTTCGACCTTTGTTACAACCAAACAGCAGATTTTAAGCAATATCCGACGATGACTTACCATTTCGTAGGGGGAGACTGGATAGTCGCCGGCGAACATGTCATCGTGAATTTTAGTTCTGCAGGTTTTTTCTGTGTGGGATTGACTGCAAGTCCGAAGGGTTATAAAGACAATATTCTGGGAGCAGTTCATCAGCAAAATAAGCGCGTTATTCATAATGGAAACCTCGGTGCAATCCAGTTTTACCCAGAGCGCTGTGATCAAGATACTTTTTAGGGTACGTTTGGTATAGGAAATGTTGAATTATTGGGAATGTTAGATTACTATAATCTTATATTACCTTAAAAATTATTCGAAATCTTTAGAAAAATATATTTGGTTAGTTGGTGGATATGTTATATTGATATGTTTGGTTAGGGGGAATAAATTGTTGGGTATGTTATTTAAGTTATTAAATTACCCTCATTTTAAATATTAATATAATATTATTTTTATTATTAATTTTTGAATAATTCTTTTAACCCCCAATATTTCAGATTTAGCTAAAGCATCCCCGCTTATATAAAACTTTAATTTATGGCAAAATCACCCCCACCCTTTGCTGCCGCCTGCCACCATTGCAAACCATTGTCGAAAGTCTCCGAAAGTTGTCATGAGTAGCTCACCATGACTACGAGGCTCTGATATGGCCATTTCTAGCCATATTGATGGCCGAAAACAGCCATATCAGGCCAAATCTGGCCGTTAACGGCCAAGTCCCTAGCCATTATCGGCCAGATCTAGGTAAGATATGACCGTTAACGGCTAGATCTCGCCCAGATCTGGCCTGCTATGGCCATTTTCATCCATCAATATGGTCGAAAACGGCCATATCGAAGCCTCCCGGAGCCTCCCAGGGAATCTTGATCATTTTTAGGGACTCCAGCGGCAGTCCGTGGTGGTTGGCCCACTGTCATTAGTGGTGGCTGGGTGACGGTGGTGGTCTATAATTTGTTTTAAATATAAGGGCATTATTGTCCAAAAACTTAATTAAACAAGGGTTAAATTGAAATGGTTATTAATGTAAATTTATTATAAAACAGGGATATTATTATCCAAAATTTTTATTAATAAGAGATAGAATTATAATAAAAATAAGATTATTAAGGTAATCTTACAATATCTAAGAAAATGAAAGTAATCAGATTACCTTCAATATTATCAACAGTAACAACTATTGGTAATACAAGATTATCGGTATCTTATATTATTTAACAATCAAACATAGTAATCAAGTAAATATAAGATGACATAACCCTAATAATCTTCCATTACCTCCAACCAAATGCCCCCTTAGATCATTGGACTCGATTGAAATTTTTATGGTGCTTCAGGATATTCCTGGTGTGATGCAGTGTTTCTCATTCTGAGTAAATAGTTTGAAGACAATGTAATAAATTGTTCCAATTAAAAGTTTATGTTATTGTATTAGCTCGTTTACAATGTTTGTAAATGTCAAAATATATATATATAGTAATATATATATATAATATATATAATATATATATATATTATATATTTATGCATTCCAGACATGCTTCAGATTCTTAACTTTGTATGTAATATTCTTAATCGATATCTATTTAATTTATCCTGGAAACCTCACTGGAAATTTTATTGTGTGAAAATTGTTTATAATATTACATGGGAAAACTTAGGAATCAACTTTGTACACATCATTGTCTAACTTCTCGACTAATCTCCAGTGGGACCCTCATTGTCTAACTTCCCTACTAAATACCCTACAAGCAGGGCGCATCTAGCCCCTTTGAAGGTCAGATTTTTTTTTTAAATTATAAATATATAGAAAAAAATTGTATTAATAATATATTCAGTTACCTAGATTTTAAAAAAAATAACAACTATTATACTATTTGCTAATTTATTATGGTATACTAAACTTGATAATTGAAGTAATAACTAAATATTATGATTAAATGAAATATACTATTTTATTCAAAAATGATTCTTTTAATAACATTAAAACACTTTTAATTGGATCCTAATTCTAATTATACACTTAATAATCAAAACTTTATATAATTATATAATATATTAAAATTTTTATATGGTGTAGTTTATATGTAATAAGTATCGTTGTATATTTTATTAATTAGGTTATTCAAATTTAACTTTTTCTATTTCAAATTTTTTAGGTAAAATAATGAAACCCCCCATTATTCACAAATATTTCATTGGAGCTAGTTCCAAACAGTTTCCAAAATAATTCCAAACAGGTTTCAAAAGTCGGTTCCAATCGGATACCTACTATGGGTTCTAAGCAAGTTCCAAACTGGGTACCCGTTTCAGGTTCTTTTTTCAAGTTCTGGTTCTGGTTCCCATTCCTCACACACTAAAACCAGAACCGCACAGTGTCGGTTCCAATAAAATGGAACTGGCACCTACCCGCACAATGCCGTTTTCGATTCCGGTTTCGCTTTCCGATTCTACCCGCAGGTTCCGGTTCTACCCGTTACCCGTCATCATCCCTAGTTGGATTGTCCCGTCTCTCAACAATATAACACTCATTACTATACTCTGACTTTTGATTTATCACCTCTCTCTTGAGTCCTCCCTCGATTATAACCTTCTACCCTGTTAGTAAAAACGCGTATTATATCGAATTGTACGGACACCATACAATTCGCGTATAAAATGCACGTACATGTATTTGTAAAATATGTCGTATAATTCGCGTATAATAAGGCTTCCCGTATAATTCCCGAATAATTCGCGAACTATTCGCAATTATTGAAAAACAAAAACAAAATCTCACCCCCAAAACGACGTCGTTTTAGTGGGTTTTACTAAAATTAAAACAGATCTCTCCTTCTTCAGTTCTTCTTCCTCAGTTCGGTTCTTCTTCTTCCTCAGTTCGTTCTTCTTCAGCTTTTCTTCCTCAGTTCTTCACGTTTTCAGCTTTCCTCAGTTCGGTTTTCTTTTTTTGCTCTTGCCATTTTTATCTTACTCGGGTGCTCTGGTTTTGCCTTGATTACCTCTAATGATAGGCTGCAAAGTTCAGATCATTAATCAACTGATACAACAAAAAAAATAAATTAAATGCAGTTAACATAACCCTTTAATAATCACCAGCAATTCCCCAAATTATACTCACAGTATTTTTCTCATTCACCACTACATATCTGCAATTTGATCTCTTTTCAATTGCTTTATGTGTTTGTTTCACCTGAAATCACACCTTTTATTATGTGTAATCAATTCACCAATAAGAGCCAAGAAAAACAAACTAAATTAAGAAAATGGCATTTCAAACATGAAAACTTACTTTTTAGTTTTCACCTTCTTTAGGTGACAATCCATTCTTGAATGAGTTGTTTTCTCCACTATCTTAGTTGCTGAACCACCTGGAACTAATTAACCAAAATAATTAATTAAGCACAGACAACAATTCACAAGTTCAAATCCCATTAACCTCAACCTTTGATAACTCAATGTTGTTGATATTAGTGGAGTGTACATCTATGCATTTGTGCCAATTCAGTTCACTTTATGTATTGACATGTACTTGCCCTGTTACCATAAAAACCCTATACTATAAAAGAATAGAATAATATATGTTTGGTAATGTATGCCTCTATGATATTTGTTGCACACTGTTCTCTATCAATCTCTTTAATCCATATTTGACACATTGTTCACATAATTGGATACCCAATAGAACAATATTATACTCAATACTGATTCTAGTAACATTTTCTTCTTATTTCACTGTGAAATTAGAGAGTTGCCTAAAAAGGAAAAAAATCCTTTAATAAAACGTCAATCAGTAGGATATATATTGTGCATTTGTGTTATTGGTTAATTGAATACTTTGCATTTGAAATGTTATATTGATTTTAACCAGGTAGTCCATAAAAGTGTTAAAACTAAGATTGATATTGCCGTATTTTCAAAACGTATTATTACATCACCGTATTAAACCCGTATACCCGTACCTATTTTCCCGTATCCGAATTTTATGCCAATTTTTTTATAAACGTATTTTCCACCATTTGCCGATTATACCCGTAAATTCCCGTACCCTTTTTTTGCCGTACCCGTATTTACTAACTAGGCCTTCTGCAACTAGTAATCTCCTTTAAGTGATAAGTTCTTTGTCCCATAAACCTTTCATTCTCATGCAACAAGGCAGTCTGTCATCTAATTTTAAGGTAAATCTACCTACCAACAAGTTTGAACTAAGGTCTATAATATTTAGGCAAAGATGACAACAATATCAATGCCTTTTTTCATCCTTGAACTCATCAGAAATAGCCAATAATTGAGATACTAGCCTATTAAATTCATTTAAATAATCATGGAGACTCGTACCTTCATCCATCTTCAGAGAGTACAGATCCATCTTCAAACACAGTCTGTTAGTCAACGAATTTGATGCGTAAATACCCTCCAATTTCTTCCACAAACCTTTTGGTGTAGACTCAGTCAGCACGCTGTACTTTATCTCTGGAGCTAAAGTCAATCTGATTGTACTGATAGCTCTCCTTTGAATTCTATTCCATTCTCTATCAGTCATCTTCTCTGGCTTACTCTCTTCTAATGTCTGATCAAGACCTTGTTGTTCCAAAAGGTCTTGTATCGTACTTTGCCATAACATAAAATTAATTTTGTCATCAAATAAAGAAACCTCAAACTTAAACATACCTCTAGAAAATTTGAGATGTTTGGCAGTTTTCGATCTACTCTTAAATCCAACCTCCTCTCCAGCTTGCCTTCTAGTTGCTTGCCTTCTCCTAGATCACGAACTATGGGCTCTGATACCACTTGTTGAAAAAGATTGCCACAACTCAAACACAAATTAAAGCAAGCAACTAAAAATAAAGTAGACCAAACACAAGAATTTTAAAGTGGTTCGGTCCAATCAATTTAGCCTATGTCCACTATCCACTCAAACAATCCACTAAGCAAAAGCTTACAACTATACAATTTTTAGAAGAGAAAAATTGCAAACTCCTTACATTATCTCAAAAAGCTCAATTACACCCTTAATAACAGTCCACAATGACTATTTTTTTGGTGTCTATTTTACACTTTTTGAGATACTTTAAAGGGATCCCCTTGCAACTCCCATTCCCAAGCAATATGGGATTCAAGGCACAATCCCAACACATAGACCTTGGTGATTAAGAACATTTCCTCCTCACACTCTACGCCCTGCAAAATTAAGGAATTCTACGTTCAGGATTAATCTAGAATGCTCAAATTAAATGTTTTTCCATGACTAAATAATGTAATCATCCCATGTCTTTGGCTTTTATATAGAGAAATGGAAAGAGTTAGGGTTTTAGGAGAACACTTCCCTTTTATAAGTCAGAATATTTCTTCCTTGATTAGTCTTTTAACTCGGATTCTACTTCTTTAAGAACATATCCCTGTGGATTTTTTACTTGGTATCCGCATTTAGCCCTAAGGGAAATTCGGCCACTACAAGATTTTAGAAGTTCTATTTTATTTTTTTTCCTAGAAAATAACTATATATTCATCAATGGTTAAAGATAATGATAATATTTTGTTGGTATTTTTGAAAACTTTAATTTCAAATAGAATAGGCCACCGAAAAAGAAGTAATTGAAGATAAATTTCACTTTTAAATGTTAATTAAACTAATAATAATGTAATTAAACAAATTTTAACTTGATAAAAAATCATTAATTTTCTTATAAAAATATTATATAAAATTCTCATGAGGCCTAGTTCTTAAAGAGTGGTTTTATTTGCACCCCACTATTTATCCTACTAAATGCCTCTTCTAAATTTACCTAATTAAATTTTGAAATATATTTAATGTCTAAATAAACCCCATATATTTTCAAAATGACCGTTTTATATTTATACTTTAAATCTACTAATCATTAATTATTAATATTTGTGTTTATAAAAATGAAAACTCTTCTTATTAATTATCAATCCATTTGTTTAATATAATTAATCATATTATAACAGTATCATAAACTCCTTTCTTTTTCTTTTTTTCTTTTTTTTTTTTTTCCCAAAATGTAAACAAAAAACTTTTTTTTTTTTGTTTTTTTTCTTTTTTTTTTTTTCACTCAAATGAGATCACATACACGTTTATTATTTGATTTTTTAATTTTGTGATTTACTAAGCATTGAAACTTATGGTTATGCGTGATAGCTTTTTAAATTGCTTGATTTTATTTCTCAATCAAGCAAAGTAAAAAAGAGGGGGGAAAATGCATATTTTGAGGGGTTAATTGTAAGTTTGTAATAACCAACCCTATTGTTTCAGAACCCAACCTGCAACACTCCACCGCCGGGAAAAAAAATCCGACAACAAACGCCACCCAAACAATCCTCCCAATCCCAATCCACCCTCACTGTAACACCTTCCAACTCTTGTCCCATCATACAAAACTATAAGAAATCACATATTAAAACAAAAACAAAAAAAACAAGACCAATATCCCGGTAAGCAACGTGCCATCATCCATGGTAAACTGAAGGCCTTGAAATCTCCTGAGCACCACCAAAAACTTCCGCAGCCAACCATCATCAGTATTCATCACTCAACCACAAAAAATTCTCCCAAACTGACGCAAAGTCATCTCTATAAATGGGAAGTGCTATTTGATTGTTGTGGTAGGTTAGGATCTCTACTCACTCAATTTTGTGTTCAAAAAAAAAAAAATATCATAAACCTGAACTTGTTGAGGGTTAATTCAGAAAAAAAAAAAAAAAAAAGTCTCAATAACCAAAAGCTTGTTAGGGAGTACGATTTGGCGATGACTTGGAATTGCGGTTGCTAGCCCATGAGATGGAGCCTCAGGTCGGAAGAGGATGAAAGAAAAGGGATAAAAAATTTAAAAAGTAGTTTTAATTTTTTAATTTCGGAAGAGAGAGCTAATTTCAGGATAAACTAATCACTCTACACTGTTTTTAAATCCAAACCGGCTCCAAGATAAAACCAGGTTTTAAACTCGAGTCGGGTTACCCAAGCTGGAAACCCGGACTTATACCTGGGTTCGATTGATATTAACTATAAGAGGGGGATTTTAAAATTTTACTTTTATTAGATCCTAAAATTAGGGTTGTGCAAAACAAAAATCCGGTTGAGGACTTTTTTTATTCGATCCAAGTATTCGGTCAAGATAAAACCTGATCTGAATCCAATTTGGATTTTAAGATATTTGGTTTTCGGATCGGAACATCCGGATATCCAAATTGATCCGAATTTAACAAATTTTTTTAAAATTAAATAATTCCTCCACTCTTCAGTTAAAAACCCACCTAACAAAGAGTATAATTTGAAATCAACAGTTTTACAGAAAACCGGAAAAACAGAGCAATATCAGAAACAGAACTGGAAAAAAAAAAAAAAAAAAAGTGTCCTGCTCGTTTCTTTTCTTGAAAATTCCATTACTATAGAAAATCAAGCTAAAGCAATGTAATCTCTAAAAATTGTAGTAGAAAAGAAAGAAAAACTATACAAAACATTAGCCATTAAAACGCAAAGGTGTAGCCTTACAAAAACCCATCATAATAATAAAAAAATATAATAATCTAAAAACAAAACTAGCAACAAAAAAAGGTCAGATCCAAATGTATTGAGCTGAAAGAAAGAAAAACCACCAACAGAAAGATTTTGGTGGAATTTGATGATGATGATGATAACAGTCTTGTACCTTTCTTTACAGATTATTGTAACAAAAAAAAAAAAAAAAATGTCTGTCAAAAACTTGAGAGAAGAAGAAGAAGTTAGTGTTGAGGAGTACGTTTGCACTAGCTTGGGATTTCTTCTCTCTCTATGAAATTAAATGAAACATTACCCAGTTCTTCGCATTCAGGGATTACGGTAATAGGATTTCTCAAAATTTACCTTTTAAATTTGAGGGATTTTGTTATTAGGGCCTAAGTCACTGCTGCTGGTTGACTGTAAAAGGAGTGAAAGAGCTGAGGGGGTAAGTGAAAATGGTGATGGTCTCGACTGTTGAGAGAGTGAGATTGACAGATTGTATCATTGTAGTGGTATGTGTTAACCGCTAAACAAATGGGGAAATTAAAAAGGTGTGTTTAAGTAAAATCCAGATCGAATTCGGATATCCGATTGTTTAGCATAACTTATCCAATATATCGGTTCGGAAATTCAGATTTTCCAAAAATGCAATCAGATCTGGATTTTCGAATATCCAGTTTTTTTGGATTGGATATCAGATTTTTTTGCACACCCGTATCTAAAATAAGTTCATAAGCGGTTATTGGACCGTTTACATTATAAAAGTAGCTAAATGTAAGGCAGAGCCAGGGAAAGGGCAAGGGGTTCACCCATTTCACGAGTTTCATAGGTCCAAGAGATCCCACTATAGAAGTGTCTAGCCCTTCGCTGAAGGGAGGGATTCTTTAAAAAAGTCTTCGCCTAAGACTACCACCCTTCAGCTATTGATGGATGAGGGTAGGGATCACATGGAGATTTGGTTGGGAGCAAAGTGCTATGCTAGCAAGTACCAAGCGAGGAAAGTACGGTCTGATGCAAAGAGTGAAACCAGTAAACCAGAGGCCATGAGTTGAGTTCATTACTACTAGAAGTCTCAGTTCCTCGCCGGTGAAATGGAAGCCCAAAAATGGTATAAACGTGGAAGATGACCTTCTCTTTAGAGAGTCAATCCCGCCATTCATTCAATTGGGGGAGAGGGAAAAGAGAGTCTTAAGCAGCAAGCATGAGTAAACAGAGACTGCTATTACCATGTCCCTAGCCTATAAATGACTTGTTTTTGGTAAAAGGTGGACATTACTATATGTAAATTTTGGTTTACAAAACTTATATAATATAAGGGGAGAAAAATAAAATAAAAAGTTAGTACAGACTTTTCAAATTTGATGGCACCAGTCATCTAACTGTTGGAAGACAAGATAAAGTGCATTCAATTGAAACGCAAAAAGTGGAGGCACGTATTGCACCCAAGTTAGCAAATTAAGGAAGCCCATTGGAAGATATTATAATATTATCTTTATCCCTTTAAATAATATAAGATTTTATAATTTTATTATTAATTATATAAAAAGTAATCTAATTACTTTTATTAGGTATTTTAAAATTACTTGATAATCTTAATTTTATTATAATTTTACCCTTTATTAATAAAATTTTAGGACTATAATACCCTTGTTATCTAAACAATTTATAATAAACTTATAGACAATTTTAGCCTTATATTTTAGATTTTTAAGACAAAATTATTTTTGCACTTCAATCAAATTACCACCACAACCACCCAAAAGGCCTACCGACTACCTACCACCATCACTGGTCACCATCGATAGTTACCAAAACAATACACGATTGACTGGATCTTATCAATCGTGCGCCGAAAATGACCACAGATCTAACGTCAAAAGGCTAGATCTTTAACTGTAAAATGGTCACCTTTTCACTACCAAATTTGTGGCCGTGAAAATACCACAGATCTACTCACAATCAACTGTATGTCGTTCAAGTGACTACCGACAATGGTGGCTAACAAACAACAGCCATTGTTTTAAAAACCGGACCGGAGGGCAACCCGCTCTGATGGCCAGGTCACGGTTCAACCGGTCCAACCGTATTTATCAGGGGTGTTTTTGTTAGATTTAAAACCTGTCAAACCATCGGTTCAACCGACAGCCCAACCGGTTGAACCAATGGTTTGACAAGTTTAAAATCTAACAAAAACACCCCTGATAAATACCATCAAACCCTATAGGTTTGAAATCTAGCAAACACAACCCTGGCCAAATGCAAATCGACGATCGATTGGGAGAGCAGCGGTGACACACCAGGGAGGGTAGATCGGATGATAGGGAGGGCGAATCGACAGCTAGCAAGTAGAGGCATCGCCGGAAAATGGCAGATCGATGGTGGAAATCACTGGTCGCGGTGGCTTTTTTTGGTGAGATGACTGGATCTTAGTGAACGACGACAAGAGAGCTTGGGAGAAGGTAGATCAGTGGCTGAGGAAGCCTGTCGATGCCGAAGAAGGCTGATCGACGCCGGGAAATGGAAGAAAAATCACGTGGCGAAGGTGGACGACGAAACGTCACGTGACGGCTGGAGATGAAGTGTGACGGCGTCGGAGAAAGTCAGAACTCAGAAGGTGGTTTCCGACAATAAGGGAAGGTGGAAGGTCACCCAAAAAGGGGAGATCATTGTCGATTTGCATTTGACCAGATTGTGTGTTTACTAGATTTGAAACCTTCAGGGACTGATGGTAATAATCAAGGGTATGTTTGTTATATTTTAAACTTCAAACAGTTAAAAAGAGTGACCCAACCCAAAGAAAGCCCCGAGTCCCGGTCCAACCGGTTGGACCAACTAGTCCAATCCGATTTTTAAAACAGAGCCAACAGCCCTATGACAATGGTTGAAGTGCTTTTGTTAACTTTTAAACTTTTCTGGATGTTGAGGTGTTTTAACTAAATCTGAAATGTTGGGGTTAAATAATAATATAATAATATTAAATTATAAAGACAATTTAGTAATAACATGCCTACAAATTTATTCCACCCAACCAAGCATATCAATATAACATATCCATCAATTTAATTCTATTCAACCAAACATATTTTTAATAAGATTTTCAATAATCTTCAAGGTTATCTATTTTTTCATTAATATAACATTCCAATAATACAATATTCCCTAAACCAAACGCCCCCTTAGGGGCGAACGTCTACCTCCATCCTGAGGCCATTATTGCAGTAACTAAGTTGACTGCAGATGAAGAATCGTGGGCCTGGCTGAGTCAATTTGATCCGGGTGAAACCATTGTTGTGTCCTTGGATTGCGTTCGTTGCATCACAGTTGATGTAACCCAATTGCCCCACTTCTAGCACGTCATGCTCTACGGTGTATTGGAATACTAGCCCAAGAATCATACCAGTAATTCAAATCGTTATCATAAAGTATACAAAAACTTTGTGGGGCAAATTAATGTGACACCTTACAACCGTCAAATCACATACCAAAAAATAACAGTGGAACAGTTTACAAAATAGAAAGAAGATGAAGATTAATTACCTAAAGTATCTCCGACGGAAAATGTATTGGAATCAGCCCATTGTTGAACATTCAAACCAAGATCCCAACCCAAAGAGTCGCCAACATAATGAATTTTTGGAGTTCTTGGCGCAGCATTTGCGAAGCTTAAGTGCTGGATTAAGAGAAACATAGCGTAGTAAGCTCGATGCCAACCTGAAGTGTAACCAACGTGATGAGTTGTTGGTGCAGCATATGTGAAGCTTAGGAGAAACATAAATTTAGCACCCATTTGCTGCAAGAAATGAACCAAACAAACATTAACTATAAAAAACAGTAGTAGTACTGTAAGACATATTATCAAGAATCACCCCCAAAAAATCGAAGACTTAAGAGGGAAAGACGAAGAAATTTGGGCTGTTCTAAATATTACTTGTACACGAACAGTAAGACATATTATCAAGAAATCACCCCCAAAAAATCGAAGACTTAAGAGGGAAAGACGAAGAAATTTGGGCTGTTCTAAATATTACTTGTACACGATTATGCAACTAAACAACACAAACTTGTTAGAAAGAACTTCTGACAATAATTAATCAAGCACGGAATTGTGAAGGAAACTGAAGTGGCAGCAATAAACCAGCTCCACCAGTAATCCAAGCAATGAACCATGCGGTCCTTGATCTAAAACACACTCACAGAGGTCAAGGAGCTCTCGGAAGTTAATTGTTATAATTAATTGATAATTTTTTACTTTTAACACCACCAAAGAGCAACCTCAAAAAAAATGAAAACCAATAACAAACCATCCATTAATCTACCAAAAACAAGTCATTTTCTTCTCACTTTCCCAGCAACAAGCACACATCAAGTTAGTCAACTCAAGATGCAGTTCAAAGAATCATCCACAAGCTAAACTAAGCACCACAATGAGAAATTACCTTCACCACTGGAGGAAACAAAAGTTCTTGCTGCGAGCAACAGCTGTTGTTCTTGACGGTAGTGAGCCTAGTCCGAGAGGGCACATCGATGTAGAGCTTCATTTTGCAGTCCGCAGGTCCACCGGAGATGAAGAATCGTGTTCCTGGTTGACTCAGCTTGATCACTGTGTAAACCATTGTTATATTCGCTGATTTGGTTTTAGTAAGGAAATTCATGAATGCCAATTTGCCCAAATCAGTCTTGAAAAACTAAACAGGAGGTGCTCTAGCAGCATTCTCTAAAGGAGATGCTGCCCATACATAGTGAAATTAAAATAGCAATGAACAAGAAGTTAACAGCTGAATAACAGCGAATATATATATGTGCATATCAGCTCACATAATGTCGCCAAGAACATGCTCCAGAGCCAGTGAAATCCAACTAAGTCAGCAAGCAAATGATGCATTAAAAGGTACAACCACAATGCAAATTCTACAAATGGGCATTTATATGTTATTAAAACAGATAAAGTTCACATACTAAAGCTCTTATTCTAAGACATAATAGAGTTCTTAATTCTAGAGTTCATTTGGAAAGAAATAACAAATTCCTTAATCACTATAGAGGAATTAATAAGCGACTTCTTGTTTCTAGAGGGAATTACAAGTTCATTCATCGATATAGTAGATTATAAGCTCTTTGTTATATCAGTAGGAGAAACTTTAGAGCTCCTATGTTCCTATTAGTTGTACCCATTCAATAATATTGATACACAAATTTCTATTGATATACTATCACAGCCAACCATTTTCCATCAATTGTTAGCAAAGAGATAAAATTAACACAACTAAATAATTGTCCAGGACAAAAGGGGAAGAAAGAGCAAATAACCATGGGTTGATGGCTCAGAGACTCAGGTCTTACATAAGGTTCCTACTAAGAATTAGTTTCAAAAATGTGAATTTCTCCACAACATTATCCAGAGGACACTTCATAATTCAAGACCGTTTAACATATTATGCTATGAATTGAAACTTATCTTTAAAATTTCTACATTTGAATTAATACTTATATGCTTAGGATTTCTACATGACATTAAATGTCAGTCTCTTAAACACTCCAAATTCTTGAATAAATAAAGCCAGTCCTTCCAGTTGTAACCACATACAGATAACCTCTCAGGTAACATAAGTATAACCCCCTTCTTATAATGAAAAGTTATCAAAACAGAAAATGTTACTCTTTGATTGCACAGTACCAATTTGTGGTATCAAAGCTTCGACAAAAGCCCACTCCAACTTAAAAAAACCAGCCTTCTTTTTCTTTCATTATCTATGGCCACAAGTATTCATGTGAAGTTGCAATATTATTTTCCTGTTGCAAGATTTGTGGGATTTAGTTAAGACAGCTATCAAAAGGGACAATCAGTTTCCAAGGAGGTAGAATCCTAACAAAAATAAGTCAAGAAAACAGATGCAAAAGATTTGCAGCTCATTTACCATAGTATATAAAACTACTTTTCCTAGAATCATGAATGCTGCTAAATCAAAAGATGCAAGGTAAATTCTGAGAAGGGTTTGAAGGGTACAGAAACAAAAGTGTAATCCCCTTTTTATAATAAAACATAAGTCAAATTAAAGAACTCTTTGAACTGCACATTAATACCCATCAGGATGAGTTTAGTTCTGGTTTCAGCCTCAATGCCTGTGGTGAATCTGGTACTGTAGGTGGTTGTGAGTCGTAAAAAGAAAATAATAATATAGTTTCTTGTCACCATAGCCTATCAATGAAGATAACAAGAAAAGGAAAAAGAGAGAAGAACTAGCCTTGAGAGTTATTGACATGGAAATTGTGGTTGCCAGTCCATTCCCGACGGTAATACGGAGTCAAGCCAACATTCCCAGCAAAATTTGTTGTGGCATCAGCAAAAACAGCACATAGAGATAGTGCCAATGTCATTACCAATAGAACTTCAGTCTTCCTTGTCTTCCTTCCAGCCATAACTTTAGCCAAAGAACATGCAGTAGATGATGGCCAAGTTAATAACTAAGCAGGGTTTTTGCATCCAATTTAGGCAGAGTGATTGTCAGTTGTAATCATTGAATGTTTTCACGCTTTTCTTTCAAGGTATGCAAAGAGTAACAATGCACTTGAATTAGAAACTCCAAATCATAATTGATATAACAATTGATTTAACATGATTGCATCACTTAGTATACACTAACAGAACAAAAAATAGGAATATTTCAAATCAAGAACAGTTATCGCCACCTAATTTACATCAAAAAAACCTGTTCAAATTGTTTTAAGCTTCTCTTTTGTTCTCTTTTTTTGCATCTATGAAGCCATGGCCACCAACAACGTCCCTAAGAAACCAAGAAACAACAGTAGAAGAGCTTTGAAACAGAAAAATTCATCCACAAATGATGCCAACATCATTGCACAAGCCCTCTCTCAATCTCCCATGATGGTTCCTCCAGCAGACGCTGACCTTTCAAAGGAGAAACATAAGAGCCTTTCTCAGCATCGCTCTAAGCCCAAGAAAGCAGCACCCAAGGAATGAGCAAAGAAGACAACAAAAAATCAAGATTCTTTGAGATATACTTGCAAGAAATGCTTGAGAAGATGAAAATAGAAAAGGAGAAGACTGAGGAATTGTTGAAGGAGAATAATGAAATGCTGAAGACGAAGGAGGAGGAGCTTGATGTGAAGGATAAAGGGCAGGAGAAGCTTCAGATGGAGTTGAAGAAATTGCAGAAAATGAAGGAGTTCAAGCCCAACATGATTTTTCCTATGGTAAACAAGGAACAAGACAAGAAGGAGAAGAAGAAGAAGCGATGCCCTGAAAAGGAAAGACCATCTCGACCTTAAATTCTCTGGTGCAAAGATTAATGGAATGAGGTGAAGAAGAGAACCCAAAGGCAGAATTCAAAGAGATCTCAAACATTTTGGGTGCAAGATGGAAAAATATTAGTGCAGGAGAGAAGAAACCTTATGAGGAGAAATATCAGGCTGAGAAGGAAGCCTATTTGCAGGTAATGGCCAAGGAGAAGCGTGAAAGTGAAGGAATGAAACTCCTGGAGGAGGACCAGAAACAGAAAACAGCTACGGAGCTGCTTGATCAATATCTTCTGTTCAAAAAGGAAGCAGAAAAGTAGAACAAGAAGACAAAGAAAAAGAAGGATCCATTGAAACCAAAGCGTCCTATAACTGCATTTTTCCTCTTCACAAATGAAAGAAGGGCAGCTGATGCAGGAGCATCCAAGTTAAATTAAGTAAAATTAGGCTTTCAGGTTCTTCTTCCCCCTCCTCCTTTTTCTTCTTTATTTAGGATTCGTATTAAATAAAATATTTGTTAGGAATAGTTTTCAGTCTAGGATTAGGATTTGTCCTAACTAGCATAAATAGGACAACAATAGTCAGTTTGCGTATTGTATCTTTTGTTTTAATTCTAAGGTTTTCCTTAAACCTAATTATTTTCTATTGTTCCAACCACAATCACCCTATTCTAGCCCTAATTGTTGAGATCTAACCACCCTACAACTCTTCCGCTACGTCAAGTGGTTTCAAAGCCAATTTTTATGTGTCCAAGTTAAATTAAATTAGGAAGTTAAATTAAGATTTCAGTTTTTTCTCAGTTTTCCTTCTTTATTTAGGATTCCTATTTAATAAAATATTTATTAGGAATAGTTTTCAGTCTAGAATTAGGATTTTTCCTAACTAGTATGAATAGGACAGTAATAGTCAGTTTGCGTATTGTATCTTTTCTTTAGTTCAGAATTTTAATTCAAAGGTTTTCATTAAACCTAATTATTCTTGTTGTTCCAACCACAAGCACCCTATTCTAGCCCTAATTGTTGAGATCTAACTGCCCTACAACTTGTCGGCTACGTCAAGAGGTCTATGTCAGCAGCTCTTCTAGCAGAGAACAAGAATGTTTTGGAGGTGGCTGAGATAACTGGTGAAGAGTGGAAGAACGTGACAAAAAAAGAAAGAGGGCCTTATGAAGAGATGGCAAAGAAGAACAGAGAGAAAAATGCTCTAGAAATGGAGGCCTACAAACAAATGAAGGATCAGGAAGCTAACAATCTCGAAAAGGAAGAGGAGGAGCTGATGAAACTGCATAAACAGTAAGCCATAGAACTGCTTAAGAAGAAAGAAAAGACTGAAAACATAATCAAGAAGCAGAACACTGATCCTAACAAGCCTAAGAAGCCTGCTTCCCCATTCCTTTTGTTCAGCAAAGAATCAAGGCAAGCTTTGCTGCAGTAGCAGCCAAGGACTAACAACTCTTAACATTAATGCACTGATTGCAGTGAAATGGAATGAACTCAATGAAGAGGAGAAACAAGTGTAGAATGCTAAGGCTGCTGAAACAATGGAAGCATACAATAAGGAATTGGAAGAGTACAACAAGTCTGCTGTTGCAGCCATGGATAACAAAGCACAGCAATGAAAGCATTTTAAAAACTATGTGCATTTTCAACCAAGTGTTCATTGAACACACATCTCATAGTAGCTGGCCATCAGTTTGATATCGACTACTGCTATCTAACTTTGTATTTGATGGCAATTTGAATGATTAACTTTGCAATGAAATTTGGGCCACCAAAAAAAATAATTTACATCAAAGACTTTTTGAAACTTCAATTTCAAAGGAGCACAGTTTCTCAAACCGTTAAAAAGCCTTCGTTGGTAAGAAGTGCATCCAAAACAATGAAAATAATAACAAACTGAAGAAATCAAAATAGAACAAGAAGATGAAAAACTAACCTTATAACCTCTCCGCTAAGCACAGCAATCACGTTCCACTTCCCTGAAATTTTAAAAAAAGAAAAGGAGCATAAGATTAAAAGATGAATTATAAAAATATTAAGCAAATCAAACAGAGAGAAGACCCACATCCTATTAAACTAAAACTCTACCCTGGCGCAAACAAATAATGAAGAGAAAATAAAAAGCCTAAACCAAATCAACAGAGAAAGAATAATTAATCACAATACAGAGAAACCCACCTCCAAATATACCCCAATTGAATTGAAGAAACGAAAAAAGTACATCGGAAACGATGAAAATGATAACAAAATGAAAAAATGAAACGAGTTCCCCTAAAATCAAAAATAGAACAAGCCACAAAAATCTCTGATGAAAAACTAACCTTATAAACTCTCCACTACAATTAAGAGATGAATTATGAAAATACTACACCAAATCAAACAGAGAGAAGTGCACTCACTCCTTAAAGCCAATGTTGAGTAGATCAACCTAATCAAGCCTACAAACCCCCCTTAAATTTCACTTCCCAACCAAACCCGCCACGTAGGAGCCTAATTGTATTGCAAATAATAAAAACAAAAAATAGGGGAAGGCTTCCGACACGCTAAGACAGGCCCAAGGAGATAGCAAAACAAAAAGCCTTGGGAGGATATACAAAATTATACAAGCTTGGGCCATGAACACAAAAAAACAGGCCCCAGCAAACAAGGATCACAAGCATGAAAAAATCTACACAAAAAACAGACTGAAGATCCGTGAGGAGCTAAACCTTCTTTGACAGCAAACAAGCCCACGCGCAAACCCTGAAACCAAGATTTCTTTGCCAGCAAACAAGTCCCGGTTAAAACCCATTCGAACTTCAGCCCACCCATTGAGGTGCCCCATATTCAGGCCCATCCATGTAGTCGGCCTGTTCCTAAAAAGCAGATAGAACCCATTCCACTCAATTACTTTTTACTTCATGGCTACCACCCTAACAGACGGCCCAAGAGATGCAGTACCCATCAAGAGTTAAAGATGACCAGGCCTAGCCATGTGCAAAAACTTAACCAGAAAATGTAGGACGCAAAAGCCATATGCTCGCCCAAATAATACAATAAGCAAAACCAGTAAAGAACCCAGATAACCAACTGAATAAAAATCTGTTTGTCCGAACACAAAACCTGCTTGCTAAGAACATTGCTCCAATCCTAGAAATTTCACAGCAGCCCACATTTTCTTTCCTCAAAATTTCACAGCAGCCCAGTTGACTATGACAGACGGGCCGTGGCGGGGCAGAAGTGGGCCAGGTCCATTGTTGGTTCCTTATAATATCACTCACCTTGGCTGTTGGAGTTAGACCCGAGTTAAAGAAAATTCTGCGGCCCATCAGGTGCCAATTGTCATACCACAAAGATGTACTTTGCACCCGGATTAACCCTTATGTGCTTTCTAAATTCTGCCCTCGTCCTGAGAATTTTACCCCAGCCCTAGCTGGCATCCCAAGCAACTCGAACAGTCCAATTTTTTTCCCCGCAGCCTATACGTATGGACCCGCTTAACCCACATAGACCCTCTCCTCAACACAATGCTTCTGAGATGATAAGCCATTAGGGGATAATTTCTCCTCCTCAGAGGCCGAATACCCAGTCCCCCCTCATTCTTGGGCTTACACACATCCTTCCGAGCAACTCTCACCTTACCTTTTATCAGCTCACTCCCTGACCACAGAAAGGAACGCATCAATTTCTCCATAGCATTAGTCACCATTTGAACTGGGAAGGATAAACACCGAAGCCCAGTAGACTTGAAAAGAAGAGAGCACCGAGATGACCAGTTGGAGCCTGCCAGCATAGGAGAGACAATGATTTTAGTCTGTGTTGGGCAAGAGGCGGCCCGGCCAGATAAGGTCTTGGAGGAGGGAGGGGGAGAGAGAGCAGGAGAAAAAAAGTTAATTAGGGGTTTTTAATAAAAAAAATTTCAAAAGTTGAATTGACTATTCTGCCCTTCATTAAGCATACCCTAAATTCATTCTCCCTTATTTTTGCGTGCAGTTCAATGCACTTCGGATATGTTTTAATAAGTTCCGTGTGAAGAGAGTCACAGGTGTCTTGTCTTCCCTGGACAAGCTCTTTTCCCTGTATCTTTTGTTTGAGTGGGACACGTTTCGAGTTTGTTTCCTTCGCTTTAGTCAACTAACAAAACATGTAGTATTTTCTTTTAGAAAACAAAACATCAAAAAAGGATTTAATCTACATCAATTCTCATTACGATGATCAATTGAAACTTTATTTTTGTTATATTTTGTTGTCAAAAAACTCCTTTCAATAAAAATGGATTCGACATGTTTTTCTGAAAACTATTTTTCAAAAAAATAAATTATCAAGTGATTCTATATAAAAATAAGTGATAATTTGTATAAATAAAAAATAACAATCAAAGACTTAAACTATATAGATTTAAGTGAAAAATGATAAAAACAAACAACCCCTAAATGAATTAATCCTATTTGAGAGAGAAATTTGAGTAAACAGTCCCGGCTTTTCTCTAACTTTTATATATTTTCTTTATAAAATTTTAGATACAATTTTTTATTTCATAAACAAAAAAAAAACAAGAAAATTTAAGAAAATGCAATTGATTTATCTTCTATCCAAAAATGATTTTCTAAACAATTTTTTAAAAAAAATTATAAAGCTGCTTTATCATATTTTTCATATCTTTCTAACTTTAAAGAAAATCGTTAGATATTACTTTAAATGCCATATTTAAATTTTAGATCTAATTTGAATTAAGCCATTTTTTTTTTTTTTTTTTTTTGGTTGGGTTTTAAGGTTTTAGAATCCTAATTTCAACTGGGGTGGTGTTATAAGTTTTCGGAAATTAATTTAAACCCATTAATGATAAAGGAACTATGGTTTGTGCAGTATTTCCTAAATTTTAAATTTAAAAATTTTAAAAAAAAAAAAAAAGCACTTTCGCAATCACCTACCTGGGAAGAACGTGGTGGTGGAATGTCCGAAGAAGACCCCAGATAGATGGATTCATGAAGAAGATCCCAAAGGATACTGTTACCACCGTTAAGATTGAGATCCATCCAGCGCATAGCCTCAAACTGAGTAGCGGAAGATAGATCGGGAGGATGCGCAGCTGATTTCGGCATTATCAACTCAAACACGCGAATTTTCATGGCTCAAGTGAAAGATACCCCTAAAATATATTTTTTAAAAACGAACAGAATTAAGAACAGAGAAAATAGAAAAACAAAGATAAAAACAACTAAAGAAATAATATATTCTTTGAATTTGATTTTGAATATGAGGATCATAATTTGAAATTCGAGATCTTAAGGCTAGATCCGTAAGAAGATCTCGCAAATCAACATCCACATTTTTACTTGAATCAGCAATATTTTTCTCTTGTTCAAATGTTGAGATCATTGTTAACTTTCTTTTGAAATATCTCTTCATCCTATTTAAAAAAAGTATTATATTATTATCTGATAGAGAAAAATGTAACAAAATAAGCTATGTACTCAATAAAACCAAACGATAACAATAATCTATGTATACAATAGTAATTACTAAGATAAGTGAAATCACAATTATTATAAAAATTTATAAAGCTAATAAGTTAAAATATTCTATCAATACATACACATCACAATTCACAAGTATATATCTTTCTCTTTCTAATTTGTAAGTATTTTAATAAAAATTAAATTAAAATAATAAAAATTGAATTGAAATAAATCTTAATTCAATAATTTTTTTTTTAAATATATCTTACATTATATACATTGCCTAAAATTGAATTGATATGTGTAAAAAATCTATTCAAATAACCAAACACTTGTACAATTAAATCCACTTTTTTATAACACTTGTAAAACAATTAAAATTACCTCCCATTTGAATCAAACACTTTTTTATAACAAATATAAAAATGAGTAAAACAATGTAGTGCCAATAATGAAGAACCCATCTTTTCCATAAGAGAAACAACACAAAATTGTCATTAGCCAACTCCATCCATTTGAATCAAACACTTTTATATAACAAAAATAAAAATAGGTTAAACAATGTGGTTCCAAGAACTCATCTTCTATATTAGCAATGGTAACGGGTAGAATCAATGCTAATTTTATTAACAAATAAACTAATGAAATAACTATATCCTTCTTAATTTCAACCATCATTTTTGTCAGGTCTCTAATTCCTTTCAATCCCATAAATTTGACATTAGAGTACATATAAAAAACATAAACATCAAGTTAAGAATCAAGTGTCATGAGTTCTAAGTCAGAAAAATCATCTAGATAAAGTTCGACAAGGCGTATCAATTTCTGTTTATCAAAAGCAACAAACGATTCATTTGGACATAACATACCAACAAATAAGCAATTTAATGTTTACCTCATTGAAACGATTATTCAACTCTTGAAGCTGCATATTTAGGACATTATAAAATAATTCAATGCGGTAATGATGCACGTTTGCGATACCTTGAGCCTTACGTTGTGATCACCCTTGAATAAAAAACTTATCATCCATATTAGAAACATCAATGTCATGATTGATACAAAAAGAACAAACTTTGCTTAATAAAGTCTCACATCCATTATCCCTCATCAATTGTAAAGTTTGCTTACATGTTTCAACCAAATTCATAACATTTATAATATCTTAATATTTTCTTTGTAGTGCTTCAGAAAATTCATTTGTAAAGCCAAGTATATCTTTCATAAAAAATAGACTAAACACAAAGTTAAATGATTGCATCAATTTAAATATGTTTTTTGCATGAAATCTTTGCTCAGAGTGTAACCCATCTTTTGCCATAATTTCAAGAACATCGACAATAGATGAAAACATCAAGGTTATGCTAATTACCGTACCATAATGCAAGCCCCAACGCGTATCACTGGCACGTTGTAGATTAGTCTCTTGATTGAGGCCTTTTCCATTTGAAAGTTCACCACTAGAAAGAGCTTCAATAACTTTACAAGCTTGCTTATCTCCAAGAAAATCACAATGCTTTAACGAAGCACCGACGATATTAACCACAATCGTCACGATATTAAAAAAAATCATTAACATCATCATGGTTCTTTGCCAAAGCCATAAGAGCCAATTAGAGTCGATGGGCAAAACAATGAATATAATAAGCACCGACGATATTAACCACAATCGTCACGATATTAATAAAATCATTAACATCATCATGGTTCTTTGCCAAAGCCACAAGAGTCAATTGAAGCTGATGGGTAAATCAATGAATATAATAAGCACATCTATTCTCTTTCAAAACTAGTGTCTTCAAACTATTAAATTCTCCTTGCATATTACTAACTTCACCATAACCTTGTCCTCGCAATCTAGAAAAACTCAACCCATGCCTTGATAAGAAATTATCAAATGTTGCCTCGAGTGAGAGAGTTGTGGTACTAGTAACTTGTTCAACACCTAAAAAACGCTCCACAACAAGTTCATTCTTGTTAACATAATGTAAGACAATAATCATTTGTTCCTTCCTAGAAAAATCACGAGATTCATCAATCATTGTAGCGAATAATGAATCTATAAAATCTCTAATGATAGCATTTACGATTTCATTTAAAGCAGCACTTACAATGTCTTTTTGAATCTCGGGTGATGTCAATTTGAGATTATCAGGAGCATTCTTGAAAGCAACAGCATTGTAATCTTAATTATGATTAGCAAGAAATTGTAGAAACTCGAGAAAATCCCCTCAGTTGCTTGAATGATAGGATTCATCATAACCACAAAATGTTAGTCCTCACCTTAAAAGAAAACGAAGATAGTCAACTGTAGCATTTAAACGAGTTCGATACTCTGCTCGTGCTTGAAAAGAATGTCGATAAAAAAATTTCTGAATATGTTGATCTTGATTCAATAATGTTTCACACATTCTTCGAGCTTAGTTATGAGTACTATTAGAACCTCCAATGTGAATATTCAATTTTTCTTTCTTTTTCCAATTTGAAAACCCTTGACCAACAAAGCGATCACCACCCCCTTTATCACCATCTGGCATAAAAAGATAACAATAAAGACAGAACGTAGCATCTTTTACTGCACTATATTCCAACCATTGATCAAATTCACTAAACCAAGAAACAACAAAACGTCTTGAAAATCCACCAAAATACCTAGAAGGAAACTCATGGCCCTTAGGTTGACAAAGACCCCTTTTCAAATATATTCTTTGAATTTGATCTTCAATATTAGGATTATAATCTGAAATTCGAGGTCTTAAGCCTAGATCCGCAGGAAGATCTCACAAATCAGCATCCACATTTTTACTTGAATCAGAAATATTTTCCTCTTGTTCAAGTGTTGAGATCTTTGTTGACTTTTATTGAAATATCTCTCCATCCTATTTCAAAACAGAATTATATTATTACTTGATAGAGAAAAATGCAACAAAATAAGCTATGTACTCAATAAAACCAAACGATAACAATAATCTATGTATACAATAATAATTATTAAGATAAGTGAAATCAAAATTACTATAAAAATTTATAAAGCTAATAAGTTAAAATATTCTAACAATATATACACATCACAATTCACAAGTATATATCTTAGTGAAACTCATGCAGAACCCGTTGTGAATTAACCAATTATGAGCTGTCACGTCAAGGTTATGAAAGAAAGTTTGTTAGAGAGAGTTGTTAGTAAATATTATTCAATTAACTAATCCGAATGAACCCAGGCTCTCATTCTATCTTGTGTTAGGAGTTTGTTAAGGCCAAAAATCGTCTTGGGTTTGACGAGGCCCAATAACGAAATAAACATATCACGGCCCAAGGCCTCAACCCAATCTCGATTGGACCTATGCTTAAAATCACCTTGCGACTTACCCACTCTATGAGTTGGGCTATCCTATAAGTTAAGCTAAACTGGGTTTCAGCCCATTAGCCTGCAACAGAGTATAAATAGGAAATCAGAATCTCATTCTATTTCCTCTTTTACTAAGATTTCAAATCTCACTCAAACTATTAAACTTGATTTGATAAGGTCAAGAAATCATATCTCTTTCATGATAGGGATTATCTCCCAAAATAGGACTTAGTGTCCTACTAAGATTCCAACTCTTATTTAAACTATTAAACTTAATCTGATAAGGTTAAGAAATCATATCTCTTTCATGATAGAGATTATCTCCCAAAATAGGACTTAGTGTCCTACTAAGATTCCAACTCTTATTTAAACTATTAAACTTAATCTGATAAGGTTAAGAAATCATATCTCTTTTATGATAGGGATTATCTCCCAAAAGAGGACTCAATGCCCTACTAGGATTCCAACCCCTTAGGTTCACTATAAAAACAAAGGTTTGCCCTCTCATTAAGCATGCAATCTCTCACAGTCAATCTACACCACTCAAAACCATCTATTTGCTCCTAAGTTCTTGCTCCCAAGAACCCGACGCCTCCGCCGTAGTCCTAGCCTCCGACAAGACCTTGGTAATTCTTCTTCTCCTTAATTCTTATTAAATCTCTTTCAGCCTTGCTGACTTGAGCGTCGGAGTGCCTACGGCAAACACCACCTTGGTGTTTTCCGAAAGCTTCACACTTGCCCTTTCATGTGTGTAGGTCTAATGGATTGTCAGTGACCTCAACCTCACGGGATCACACCCTATTTTCATGACGGTAGATTTTTTGCATCTACAGAGTTTACATTTTATAGTAAGCCAAGCAATAAAAGAATGGCAAGGAATGCAGGTGCCATTCTATATCAAGGTGCTCCAGGGGGATAAAGTTGCTTGGTTTAAATCTTTCCAGACCTGTTTGGTATAAAATTTTGTTCTTTTTCCTTCCCTATCCTGCCAAAAAATAACATCCTCTCCTGTGACATTGGAATTGGAAGACTGTGGCTGGTTACCAAAGGGAAATTATACCTAATCACATTCGGCCAGGTCCATTGTTGGTTCCTTATAATATCACTCACCTTGGCTTCTGGAGTTAGACCCGAGTTAAAGAAAATTCTGTAAGGACTGATCATTTCCAAGGGCCCATCGGGTGCCAATTGTCGTACCACAAGGATGTATTTTGCACCCGCATTAACCCTTATGTGCTTTCTAAATTCTTCCCTCGTACTGAGAATTTAAGCCCAGCCCCAGCTGGCATCCCAAGCAACTCGAACAGTCCAAATTTTTTTCCCCGCAGCCTATATGTATGAACCCACTTAACCCACATAGACTCTCTCCTCAACAAAATGCTCCTGAGATGATAAGCCATCAGGGAATAATTTCTCCTTCTCAGAGGCCGAATACCCAGTCCCCCCTCATTCTTGGGCTAACACACATCCTTCCAAGCAACTCTCACCTTACCTTTTATCAGCTCACTCCCTGACCACAGAAAGGAACGCATCAATTTCTCCATAGCATTAGTCACCATTTCAACTGGGAAGGACAAACAACGAAGCCCAGTAGACTTGAAAAGAAGAGAGCACCGAGATGATCAGTTGGAGCCTGCCAGCATAGGAGAGAAAATGATTTTAGTCTGTGTTGGGCAAGAGGCGACCCGGCCAGATAAGGTCTTGGAGAAGGGAGGGGGAGAGAGAGAAGGAGATAAAAAGTTAATTAGGGGATTTTAATAAAAAATTTTAAAAAGTTGAATTGACTATTCTGTCCTTCAGTTAAGCCTACCCTTGGGAAATTCATTCTCCCCTAATTTTGCGTGAAGTTCAATGCACTTGGGATATATTTTACGATTCCCGCGTAAGATGGTCATTTAGTCACAGGTGTCTTGTCTTTGCCTGGACCAGCTTTTTTCCCTGTATCTTTAGGGTACACATTTCGAGCTTGTTTTCTTCGCTTTAGTCACTGACAAAACATGTTTTTTTTTTTAAACATCAATCTCATTACGATGATCAATTGAAACTTTGGGTTGATAATTATTTTGATAATTTTTAAAATAATATTTAAAAAAATTAAATTAGACAGATATTACTATATAAAATTTAAAAATAGTTCACCGATAGTCAACCACCACCGTGTGAGGATAATCGGGCATTTTTATAATTTAAAAATAAAATTAAAAAATTTAATTAAATTAAAAAATATAAATATAAAATAATATTTTAATAATAATGTATTGTTTAACTTTTTTGAGAATACCAATAATATTCCCAAAAGCAAAACAATCTTAGCCTTTATTTTTGTTATATTTTGTTGTCAAAAAACTCCTTTCAATAAAAAGGATTCGACATGTTTTTCTGAAAACTATTTTTCAAAAAAATATTATCAAGTGATTCATTAAAAATAAGTGATAATTTGTATAAATAAAATAAAAACTAACAATCAAAGACTTAAACTACATAGATTTAAGTGAAAAATGGTAAAAACAACCAACCCCAAATGAATCATCCTATTGACTAATTTGAGAGAGAATTTGAGTAAGCAGTCCCGGCTTTTTTCTAATTTTTTTATATTTTCTTTATAAAATTTTAGATACAACTTTTTATTTCATAACAAAAAATACAAGAAATTTAAGAAAATGCAATTGATTTATCTTCTATCCAAAAATGATTTTCTAAACAATTTAAAAAAAAAATTATAAAACTGCTTTATCTATTTTTCATATCTTTCTAACTTTAAAAGATATCGTTAGATATTACTTTAAATGCCATATTTAAATTTTAGATCTAATTTGATAAAGCCTTTTTTTTTTTTTTTTTTTTGGGGGGTTGGGTTTGTAGTTTTTGACTCCTTCAATTTCAAACTGGTGGTGGTGTATAAAGTTTTCGGAAATTAATTTAAACCCATTAATTGATAAAGGAACTATGGTTTGTGCAGTATTTCCTAAATTTTAAATTTAAAAATTTTTAAAAAAAAAAAAAAGCACTTTCTGCAATCACCTACCTGGGAAGAACGTGTTGGTGGAATGTCCGAAGAAAGACCCCAGATAGATGGATCATTGACGAAGATCCCAAAGGATACTGTTACCACCGTTAAGATTGAGATCCATCCAGCGCATAGCCTCAAACTGAGTAGCGGAAGATAGATCGGGAGGATGCGCAGCTGATTTCGGCATTATCAACTCAAACACGCGAATTTTCATGGCTCAAGTGAAAGATACCCCTAAAATAGATTTAAAAAAAAAAAAGGAACAGAATTAAGAACAGAGAAACTTGAAAAACAAAGATAAAATAAGTAAAGAAAATAATAGTAACTGAATTTATGAGAGATAATACGATTCGTTTAACTAGAGATACTTGTGGAGCCGGACCGGAGCACTACAGCCCAGAACATTTACATTGGCAGTTTAGAGGTATGCGAACTTGCGAACTTGTCCGACAGCGACGTAATAGGAGAGAAACTTATGACGAGTTTCCTTGACTATTATCTTCAAATCGCTTGCGTCAACAAAAGAATGGTCCGACAACTATGAATACAGGACAGCATCTCCAAAAGCCATGTTAGCGTGAAATCCTATGCAGAGAATTGATTTTTTCCACATATTGCAGGTAGGAAAATTTCGTTTTTCCCACGCGTGTGTGAAATATTAAAATAAAGATACGAGAAATTGTGAAAGAGAGAAGACGAGGGAAAGAGATAAATAGAGAGCAGGGTGGGGAAGGGTAGAAAAAAAGGTAAAATGAGAAGATGGGGAAAGAAAAAGGTCGAAAGAGGACACGAGGGACATGATGGAGAATGAAGATGTGGGTCAACATTGAAATGAAGAGACGGTCATTTATTTTGAAAAAAAGTTATTACCTTCGAAATGATTTTTATTTTGAAAGAGAGGGAGTATATAATACTCCTTGGGACCACCAGGAGAAATTGTCACTCCAACCGACGTGATGTTATTGACGTTATTTTATTTTCATACATAATTTGGGCCCACTACGAATATTGAGCAAATATTTTAGTTTACTATTATATAATATGTACTGGGACCACCGTCAGAAGTTGTCTTCATCTGATATGGTGTTATTGATGTTATTTCATATATAACATATACTTGAGACCACTCCGAATATTACGAAGTTACCACTATCATATATTTAACAAATTACTTTAGTTTATTATTTAAAAGAAAATTACAAACATAGCCACAAACAAATAACAAGAACTATTAACAATCTTTTTTTTTTACCTAAAATGTAGTTTAATGTAAGAGCTTGTAAAACATAAGCATTTTTTTACAGTTAATTATTTAAATACTTATTAAATGAATATTTCTGATAATAGATTAGTTATATTTTTATGATATTATTTAACCAAAAATAATTAAATAATTATTTTTAATAATTAAATCTAGATTAGGAGTCATCCACAATTATAATAAATTAATAAAATAACCTATTAAAAAGAATACTTGTTTAGTTCTATGAAATTTATAAACTCCAACAAATATACACCTAAGTTGTAGCATTTCCTCGTAAGAATATATAAATAAAAGCAAGGTAGCATGAAATTATGTCATTATTAGATTTCAAGGAAATCAAGTATATAATCACGTTCATTTTAACTTTGTATAAAAAGCATGTTGATTAATGGAAAAATAATAATAATAATGTTACATGTAATAAATATTATACCCAAAATTCTCATTTAAGGGAAATTTTTTATCTTATAGGTACCAAAATTTGTGAAGGAAGGAAACTATATTCTTTTTAATAATGTTATAAATCGCAAAATATATCTCAAAATTCACATACAAGTATATTATAATGTAAGACACAAAATAATCTAATTATTAATGATATACCAATAGAGGGTGTAGTATAACAATTATGACCTATAGTATATATAGGTTATTGGCTTTATAATGCACATGGGTTAAAAAAAAAAATGTTACCTAAAAAAAAAGTAATATTGCAGCCAGCATTATTATTACAAATCTTTTTTTTTTTCTTTCTTTCTTTTTTGTGATCTGAGTGTTTGGACCAACTTATACATATTTTAATTAATCTTTTAGAGTTTTGAAGTTGACAACCGAGTAAATCACCTCAATAACCACTCTTATTAACAATCCTGATGGATTGAATCATGATCTTTTAAATAATATATTCAAGAGTTTTAATTAACTGATAGATTAGCCATGATAGTTATTATTACAAAATTTTGAACGTAGGAGATTCATCAAAATTTTCATTTTAGGCTAATAAAAACAATAATTAATAGCAATTTCTCTTTATAAAATGCGAGAAAAATGAGAAATTAAAGATAACGAAGAAGCGGAAACGTGAAAAGAATAAATGCAAAGTTACTTGTAGGACCCTCTCCTAAAGCAATTTCATTGTTTTATCTTGTTTAAAGAACCGGTCCCCACCTACCTAAAACTTTCTACCAGGACCACTAGGTCTACCACCATTAAGGGATTAACATGACAGCACAGGGCTAATACTAATCTGCCCTACGGTGACGCTCATTGACGAGTGAGGCCTCTAAAAGAAAAGCTTGACATTGATTCTTTCGTTTCGTATTTAATACGTTGCTTTGCTCACAAGCAAAACCTGACCCTACTAAATTTGCGAGGTCAAGAAATTATTTTTGAAAACGTCAAAACGTTATGTTTACTGATGGGACATCAAAATATGAAAAAAAAATTTAAGTAAAGGCGGAAATCTAGATCAAAGTTCATCAAACCCCTAGTTTAATAAAAATGTCATCATTTCACCCATCATTAGTCTTCATCCGGAAAGAATTCCCCTACTGACCAGCTTTGACTATTTAAAAATCCTTTAACCCATTGAAATCTATATTCGAAACAAATTGACAAATTCTTTATGATCAAATTAACAATATTCACCAAGAACCACGTATATTTCAATTTTCATTCATCTACACCCTCCTCCTCATCTCTTTCATTTTCACATCATAGTACACAAAATTAAAACTTTACATCATCAACCACCTTATTATATTTGAATGGTTACAAGTCAACATTATTATTATAAAACCACTTATAAAAAAAATCCTTTTTTATTTTAAATTTTAAGTTTATTTCATATATTTACTAAGAGTTCAATTTTGGAATTTATATTTTAAAATTATTTGCTTCAGGATTTGTAGAGGAAGTTATTGTTTAATTCAGAATATTCAATATTATTGATTTACCTTCTTTAATAAATAGATTTATTATACTACAGATTTCATGGTTTTCAAAATTATTTTGTATTTGTTTATTTCAAAATTGTTTTGTCTTGTATTCAATATTTTCTCATGAATTCAAGAAATCTTAATTATATTTGTAAGATATATTGCTCATGACTTTCGTTGATGCAATAAATCGCAACAACGAGAGGTACATGACAGACAACGTTAGAATAACATCAAATATTTGCGTAATCCTAATGGATCAGTGATTGAACAAAACGATTACATATAAACAACAATTAAGCACAAAATACAAAGAATAAAATGAGATTTTCAAAGTAGTTTGGCTGCTTATAATGCAAAACCTACATTCACTTGTACTTTCGATTTGAGTTATAAAGAGTTGTCTCAAGTTCTCTCTTTTCTCAACTTAACCATCCTTATATATATATATATATATATATATATATAGCCGTCCCCTTTTGAAACATTTTAGAGTTGGGTTTACATAGCACTTGTTACAAGTTCTAATTAGAAATAAACATTGAATTCTCTAAACAGGAAAACAACTTGATCTTCGGCTTTGATTCTGGAGTCCATATCGCATGATATCTCCTTGCTAAAGTTGAAATTATCATTTTCTAATTGAGAATTATCCTTTCCGAATTTACCCTACAACAACTTTGAATTTCATTCATGAATGACTGTCGATAAAACATATGTAGTGCTTACCTAAATTCACAATTTCTTAATATCTCCAAACACATCCCATAAAAGTTAATTTGAAACACAATCCAGCCATAATTAATTTTCAAGTTTGATTCATTTTCACTATAGTCCTATTTGTTGTTAAAGAAAAAAAAATAAAAAAAAATAAAAAAAAAGGGGGCTTATATGCCATAATTAATATGTTTAACAAATCCAACCATAACAATTATGATCCAATCATGCAGGGCTGTGTCTAAAGTATATTTGGGGTCTAAAGCAAAAATGGAAAATAAACATGTTTGGTTTATTAAATAAAATTAAAATTATTAATTAATTTTCATAGTAACAATACTTTTAGTTAATTAGTTAGAGATGGGCGGAGAGCGGGTTGGGGCCAGGGTCGGGGTCGGGGTCGGGGACCCCATAAAAAATTAAGAACAATATGGTAATAGCACAAATCAGAAGTTAAAATTAACTAACAATGTTAATTTAAGGGTGAAAATTTGGAATAAATACAACTAGAGTATGAACTTGAAATTTTGTTAAACCTCGGATAAGAATAGTTGTTAGCTCAATATGAAATGGTCACATGACCTAAGTTCCACACAATTTACTACCTAAAAAGTTTGAAAACGGTAATGGATCACCGTTTGTCTTGGTGAATACGACTGATATGGTGTAATTAATGTTATTTCATATAGAATTTTGGACCACTACAACATTTTTTATTCTATAATATATACTTGGGACCACTGTGAGAAATTGTCACCCCATATGATGTTTGGCCCGAAAACTCCGGATCAAAAAAAAAAAAAAAAAAAAAATGATATGATGTTATTGACTTTATTTTATTTTCATACATAATTTGAGTCCACTACGAATATTAAGCAAATATATTTACTAATATACTTAGGACCACTGCGAGAAGTTGTCACTTCATCTGATGTGATGTTATTGATGTTATTTCATATATAACATATACTGGAGACTACTCCGATTATTACGAAATTACCACTATCATATATTTACCAAATACTTTAGTTTATTATTGAAAAGAAAATTACAAACATAGCCACAAACAAATAACAAGAACTATTAACAATTCATCTTTTTTTTTTTTTTTTCCTACCTAAAATGTAGTTTAATATAAGAGCTTGTAAAACAGAAGCATTTTTTTACAATTAATTATTTAAATACTTATTAAATGAATATTTCAGCTAATAGATTAGTTATATTTTTATGATATTATTTAACCAAAAATAATAAAATAATTATTTTTAATAATTAAATCTGGATTAGGAGTCATCCAAAATTATGATAAATTAATAAAATAACCTATTAAAAAGAATACTTGTTTAGTTCTATGAAATTTATAAACTCCAACAAATATACACCTAAGTTGTAGCATTTCCTCGTAAGAATATATAAATAAAAGCAAGGTAACATGAAAATGCGTGATTATTAGATTTCAAGGAAATCAAGTATATAATCACGTTTATTTTAACTTTGTGTAAAAAGCATGTTGATTAATGGAAAAAATAATAATAATACTGTTACATGTAATAAATACCAATATCCAGGTACGTTTGGTTTATTATTTTGGATAGGATTTTGGGAATAATATTGGGTAATTGGATAGGGGAGTATTACGAGGTAAAATTTAAAAATTTATGAAAAAGCCAATAGGTTTGTTAATTTAATTAAACACCCTAATATATAAAATGACAAAAACACCCCCATCACCTGCAGTGCCAGATTCTGGTCACCACCGCTAGAATCTGGCCGAAAGATTTTGTTACGACACAGAGCGGTCGGATCTGTGTTGTAACGCGTCGCTATGGCCTTTTCAGATCAGATCCACCACAGATCTGGCCGGAAAAGGCCAGATCTACGACTAAATATTATCGTCGACGGTCGAAAAACGTCAAAAGAAGTCCATCTTTGGCCGCCAGCCAGAGATATGGCTGTCGTTTTCTGTCAACGACGGTCAGATCTGGCCTTTTTCGGCCAGATCCGTGGTGGATCTGGTCAGAAAATGCCAGATCGGTGAACGTCCGTCCATTTCTAGTCGGCAGGTAGGCCGTTGTATAGATTCCGGCTATCACCGACTGTGGTTGCCGGAATCTGACAAGTATGGGTCGCGGCAGTGTTTTTGCTAATTTTTAAACTTTTTTTCAGGGGGTATTTAATGAAATTAATAACCTTATGGGGTCTAAAAGTAATTAAAAAATAGGGTAATATTTCTAGAATAATGTGCCAAACATTATTTGGAGAATAGGATTGAGAATATGGGCAGAAATAATAAGCCAAACATGCATTCTCATTTCAAGGAAATTTTTCATCTTTTAGGTACAAAAATTTGTGAAGGAAGGAAACTATTTTCTTTTTAATAATGTTATAGATCGCAAAAATATATCTTATATTATAATGTAAGACACAAAATAATCTAATCATTAATGATATACCAATGGAGGGTGTGGTATAACAATTATGACCCATAGTATATATTGGTTATCGGCTTTATAATACACAATGTAAAAAATAAAAAAAAATAAAAAATGTTACCTAAAAAAAGTAATATTACAAAGAAACCCAATATTATTATTACAATTTTTTTTTTTTTGATAATTAGGAGTAATCGAACCAATTTATGCGTATCTCAACTAATCTTTTAGAATTTAAAATTAGTAATCGAGCTAATTCCTTTAATATCCACTTCTATTAGCAATCCAAGTGAATTAAACTGAAAGTTTTTTTGAATAATATGCCTAAAAATCTTTATTGACCGGTTGACCTTCTAGCGGTGGTCATCATTACAAAATTTTGAATGTAAGGAGATTCATTAAAATTTTCATCCCTTAGACTTGGTATGTAAGCTATTTAAAATATTATAAATATTAAAAAAAAACAACAATTAATAGCAATTTCTCCTTATAAAATGCGAGAAAAATGAGAAATTAAAGATAACGACAAAGTGGAAACGTTAAAAGAATAAACGCAAAGTTATCTCGTAGGGCCCTCTTCTAAAGCAGTTCCATTCTTTTATATTGTTTACTGAACCGGTCCCCACCTACCTAAAACTTTCCACCAGGACCACCTGATCTACCACATTAAAGCATTAGCATGACAGCAAAGGGCTAATATTAATCTAACCCACCGGTGACGCTCAATGACGAGTGAGGCCCCTACAAGAAAAGCTTGACATTGATTCTTTTGTTTCGTATTTAACACGTTGCACCAACCTTTACTCACAACCCACAAACAAAACCTGACCCTACTCAATTGGCGAAGTCAAGAAGATATATTTGAAAACATCAAAACGTTATGTTTACTGATGGGACATCAAAATATAAAAATATTATTAAGTAAAGGACGAAATCGATCAAAGTTTGATCATCAAACCCCTGGTTTAAGAAAAAGGTCACATTTCACCCATCATTAGTCTTCATCTACAAGAATTCCCCCTTATGACTAGGCTTGCAATTGAATCGAACACATACGAATAGTCTTATTCAAAACTTATTTGATAAGCATGTTCAATTGTTTGATTTCGTATTCAAACTCAAATGAATACAGGATGACTATTCGTATTCATTCAATTAACAAAAGGTCAGTTCCTGTTCGTTTGACTAACTCGTAAATACCTGTTCGAATAACTCGTTCGATAACTTATAAATACCTGTTCAAATAACTCATTCGAATAAAAAATATACACCAACTCGTTCGAATAACTGTCTACATATATGTATTGTATCAACATCTATAAATTCATAGTGGTACGAGGGTTTATTGTAATATATGATCAATACAAATGTGTGATTAATTTAGGTTTAATTAAACTATTATGTTATTAAATTTATCATGCTATATATCATTTGATTATACAATATTTTATGTTCATAAATTTGTCATATTATATTTGATTAAGCTATTATATTATTAAATTTATCATGCTATATATCACTTAATTATACAATATGTTATGTTCATTAATTTACCATACTATATTTAACTAAACTATTATATTATTAAATTTGTTATGCTATAGTGCTATACATCACTTGATTATATACATTACTTGATTATACAATATGTTATATTCATCAATTTACCATATTATATTTATTATTTATTAATTGAAATGCTATCTTATAATATTTAATTATTGATTACATTTGGAAAAATATGAAGCAATTATGTTATTAGATTTACTATATTATATATCACTTGATTATATAATCTATTATGTTATTAAATTTGTCATGCTATGTATCAAACTAATTTATTACTTTTTAATTAAAATGCTATATACTTATATATTTAATTATTGATGACATTTGAAAAAAAAAATCCAAACATATTATATATATAAGAAAAATAAAAATATCATAATATTTTATTATTGATTACCATTAAAAAAATTCATCCAAACTAAACCAAATATAATATAAAAAGGAAAAAAAATATAAATTATAATAATGCATATCATGTTTTTCGAACATAAACGAACGAACAATCGAACAGATTGTTCGCGAATGGATGGATCAGTCGAACGTATAATATTCACGAACATAATCAAACGAATAACTCATGTTCGAACTCGATCGAACATATTATCGAACGAACATCGAACTATTCGCGAACAGTGTCGAACAGTTATCGAACGAACATCGAGTTGTTCTCGAATTGTTTAGTTCATTTGCAGCCCTACTCATGACTAGCTTTGACTATTTAAATATCTTTTTACTCTTTAAAATCCAAGGTTTTAAAACCAGACCTAGGGGACGACCTCTTCAGGTCACTGGGTCACCAGATTGGCTGGTCGAATCGGTACAATTGCTAGATCGAACCATAATATCATCACGCTGACATCAATGTGATGACATCATTCTGACATTAATATGACATAGAAAAAATAATAAAATAATGAAAAAGCGATTCAACCGTTTGATCGTACTGGTTGGACCGACGGTTTGTAGCAAAAAATCGGTTCAATCGCAGTTCAAACTGGGTCAATTGCAAATTCCGGTTTTTTAGTCAAATTGACTCGGCTTGATTACCAGTTCAACCAGTTGAAGTGGTCGGGCCGGGTTTTAAAACCGTGTTAAAATCTATATTAGAAGCAAATTGACAAATTCTTTATAATCCCAAATTAAAGTATTCACAAAACAACCACATATATTTCAATTTTCATTCATCTACACCCTCTTCCTCATCTCTTTCATTTTCAAACCATAATACACAAAATTAAAACTTTACATCATCAACCACCTTATTATATTTGAATGGTTACAAGTCAACATTGCTATTATGAAACCACTTATAAAAAATCCTTTTTTTATTTTAAATTTTAAGTTTATTTCGTATTTTTACTAAGAGTTCAATTTAGGAATTTAGATTGTAAAATTATTTACTTATTATTTTTAGAGAAAATTATTGTTTAATTGAGAAAATTCAATATTATTGATTTTCCTTCTTTAATGAATAGTTATAAATAGATTTATTATACTGTAAATTTCATGGTTTTCAAAATTATTTTGTATTTCTTTATTTCAAAATCGTATTGTCTTGTATTCAATATTTTTCTCATGAATTCTCGAAATCTTTATTCTATTTGGAAGATATATTGCTCATGACTTTGAATTTAATTCATGAACGACTGCCGATAAAACATATCTAGTGCTTACCTAAATTCACAATTTTTTATATCTCCAAACACATCCCATAAAAATTAATTTGAAACACAATCCAACCATAATTTATTTTCTAAGTTTGATTCATTTTCACTTTAGTCCTATTTGTGGTTAAAGGAAAATAAATAACTAAGCCTTATATGCCATAATTAATATGTTTAACAAATCCAACGGTAACAATTATGATCCAATCATGCGGGGCTGTCTCAAGTATATTTGGGGCCTGAAGCAAAAATCGAAAATAAATATGTTTTGTTTATTAAATAAAAATAAAAATATTAATTAATTTTCATAGTAAAAATACTTCATCAAAATTTCACTTAAATGTATATATATTTAGTATTATATTTGAAACTTTATAAATAACTGATAGAACTTGAGGTGGCTCTGACTCTTCATCTAATAAGGTCTTTTTGAATTGGAGGGGATGGGCTTAAATAAGCCTATATGTTAGGTCATGCCTATTGATGGCTCTAACCCCTCACATGTTAATTAAACACTCAACTCAATTGGGCTTAGCTCAGATATCATGAGATAACTTGAGGTGAGTTTGACTCCTCACTTAATAAGACATTTTTTAATAAGAAGATAAACCCTCTTATAAATCAGTAGGCTTAAACATGTTTAATCGGTATGAGACTAACAATAACCTCGTTGTATAATATAAGTTTAAGAATTATAAAAAAAAAAAAAAAAAATTATAAACACAACAAAATAATGATGATACAATTCCAAGGTAATTAATAATAATAATAATAAAAAAGAGTATAAAACAACAGATTCATGGAATGCAAAATAATTTTACCCACATTGCCATCCCTAGTAAAATTCCTTTGAATTCTAAACAATTTTGAAGTCGAAAATTTTTATGTAAAACAGAAAAAATTTAATAAGCGTATTATTTACCTCATGCTACCTAGATTGGGGATGATTTAAACAGAAAAATCTTCATCAAATGGCTGAAAAACTTTGTTCAGTTACTGTAATAGTAGTTAGAAACAGAAAATGTCAATTTTCTGAATGGAATTTAAGAGTCACAAGGGGAGGATGACATGTAAAATATAATCTCATTCTAAGATCATGTTATGCATGTATTTATTTGTTCTAATACCATCCCCAATGCCAAATACTAGAACGAAAGAGTATAATTTTTAAAGCATTGATGTTATTGATATCATTTAAAGATTGTTGTGAGTTATTGGAGGAAACTTAAAACACTTTTTGAGTTTTAGATTCCAAAAAGAAATTTTGGTACGTGACCGATTTTCAGTTTTAGGTGGAAAAAAATGCATCAAATCAAGTTATAGATGAAAATGGTCAACACATGTAAGGGTAAAACATGCATTGATATACACCATTGTTATGGCTGATGAATTCGTGTTTTTAGGTTGGATGAAGCCCTGATAGACAGAAGCCCGTTTCCAATACTAACGAAAAATCTTATTTGTATATAAATTATGATTACTAACTCACTAAAATCTTAGACTCTTCACCCATATTACTGCAACAAGTTATATGAAAATATGAAGTTATTAATATTTGCATATGCAAATTTTAATTGTAAACCAATAGCTGTAGTCCTGGACCTAGAAAGTTCTTATATATATCTGCAGCTTTCTAACACTACGAACAATTTTGTTTACTGAAAACACATTTTTACATTATTATTCCTTCTCAATGTTCTTGAACAATATGGCATGCTATTTTATTTTTTCAAGTTAAACATATTATCACATAGATAATAAATATCATTCAAGTTAACGCTATCACTTATGTGTATTATGTAATTAGTTATTAATTATCAAGAAAAAAAATTGCATCACATCTATAAAACTATCACATAGATAATAAATATCATTCATGAGAAACATAAAACTGTGTATAAATATGAACCAAGTTTTTTATAAGCCTCAAGTTAAAGATGGTTTAGCTATTATTCAACCCACCGAAAAAAGTATTATAGTCTTCTCCTCATGTTTCCATGATAACCTTAACTTAGATTGGTGAAAAATTAATTGTAGACGAGAAGAGTACTGCTATGTTTTATTTTCTTCATGTTGTTTCCTATATATGTTTTTATTACAGGTGAGCAAACTAGAGACAAGTACTTAATGGTATATGTCAGTACCAGCTAACAGAAAAATTCTACTATTTATTAGTTGTAAGAATTGATAATAAAGAAAATAGCATATTCATGGGGTAGACATTTCAGTAGCTAATTTTAGAGCTTTAGGTTTCATAAAATTGTGTAAGACAAGATCTCAACATTTATTATTATCTTATTCAAAACAAGGTTGGAGGGGTTAATTCAAAATCTGTAAGTTTGAAAATTTTGAGAAAAGAGATTTAATAAGAGTATTACTTTGTTACCAATGGAAAAATCTCTATTAACGGTTGGAAAACTTTGCTTTTTTAATTTACCAGCTTTATGAATGGAGCTTAACAGTCGCCATAATCCACAATGCTAACATGGATAAAACAATGTTGACAAAGGAATTGATTTGTGGTTCGGTCATTTTGCAATATCAATTTCTGGTCAATAGAACTTGCAATCTATAGAATAAGAAACAGAAGGTTTATTGAACCAGAGTAATGGATTTTGGATCAAACACTCAAAATAATGATCACCGACTATATCTGCTTCCAATATTTGAGGTACCTGAGCAACAAAAGTACTCATTCAAAATAAAACAGGAAAATTATATATAATAATATTTTAAATAATTGAAATAAAAGTATTTAGGGCTAATTAGGAAATAACCTTAGACATGGTAGGTCTTTGTTCTGGGATAGGAGAAATGCATAAGCTGCCTTCATACATCAAGCATTCAACTTCCTTCTGAATGTAATAAAATTGATCCAATCTGGAGTCCATTTCATTCATCATTTTTATTTTATAGTAATGGTCGCCCCTGCACTATCCATATTCAAATAAATTAAATAGGTAGTTTATGAATTAAATTTTTTACCTAACTTGTGCCCAAAGAGTAGTATAATTTGAAAAGTATCAACCAAATATTTTTTTTCTTAATATTCAATTTAATATCTTATGTTCAACAAACAAATAATTGTGTAAGTATCTCAAATTGAAAGGCATTAGTCTGAGGGGATTTCGATACCCAAATTTGCCAATAACTGTGTCGAGTTCCTATGTTAACTTACGGCGGCCTGCCACCAAGTTGGACTGAAATTTCCCACCGGTTTCTGATATTGATGAGACATAAATAATAAAATTTGCAATGAGAAATCTTAAATAATCCAATATTGCACCAACAAGTGTAAAGTTAGTATATATTCCTTTCTAAGAAAATCTCATTTCCCCTTCAGCCTGTTTGCTTTTTCCGAATATTGCATTCGATCTCTTTGTTCTACCATTACATGCTATGTTTTCCCATGAATCTTCCATTACAATTTTCTGACATGAATCTAACCAAACTATTTATGTTGTGATTATGGTAAGGATCCTAATAAAACTATCATGAATCAAACAACTGAAGAAAGATCCTGATAAAAAGGCGTCCCATTTTGTGAACATGGTGAAGGATCCTGATAAAAAGATCATTATATCAATTACAGAAACTGAGATTCATCACAGTTCTACATGAGCAAATTTCTTCAAACAAGTAGTTTCTTCAATAAAGTATTGTCTCTTGAATTTTGATCCATTTAATTTTTCCAAGAAATATCCTGAATATATATGCCAACATTGATTATTACGTGTCATCACTCTTAAACCATCTGCTTGGACTATCATATGCCACAAATTGTCTAATATTAATGATGTGAACTTGTCGAAGAGCACTAAAAAATAGATATAACACAAAATAACGACTCTTTTCTCTTCTTCCTCGTGGTTCTCTTGTTGTAAAGCAATGGTTCAGTACTGCCACCATAGGTAAATACATCATGCATCAACATATGTAAATACAATTCCACACCTTCTATTGTCTTAATAATTTACCATGAATGTGCAACCATATTGTTAGTTTTTAAGTTCTCCAATTTTTTTGTTTTCAATCCAGGTGGCTCGGGCATAATACAGTACATGGTTTTCAAACTTTGAGTATCAAATTGATTTTCAAAATACCTTTTCAGTGAACTATTATTTTAGGTATATACTTAGTCTCTGAGTTCCCTCTCAAAAGTTTAATTCATTTTCGTTTGTGATTTCAAATATTCACTCTTACAACTTTTTTAGGTGTTTAAATATATATTGTGAACTTTAGGGATTGAGAGAGTTTTGAGAGAAGAATTGAGCAAGAATTTTTATTAACGTCAACAGAATCAATCAACCACAGTCAATGAACAATAACTGTTTTTATGACAAACTCAAAGAAATCAAAATGATGTCGTTTTTGACTTGATTCAAGCAGCATCTTCAACAGTAAAGCGGCAGCGTTTTGAGTTGCAAACATAAAACAGATGCTGAATGCAACATTCCTTAACAGCCCCCCTCAAGCTAAACTGTGCTTACAGTTTCAGCACCAGCAATTCAGCAGCAGCGGAACTTCAATAGACAATAAACCAAATAACTCTCTTCAGATCTTCAAGCTTCAATACTCAACTTCAATCTCCTCAATATACACTTTGGACTAATCCACCAATATTATATCCGGCAAGAAATTTGTAGTTCCTATATGTTCAGCATCTTGAGGCTTCATCGACATAGCTCTTCGTTATGCAAGTCCTGAGATACGTCCTTATTATGCTAGCATAATACCACTAGTTTCACATATCCTCATTATCCTGGCATACATGTGTTCAATATTTGAAACAGCTCCATTACATGTTTTACTCTTAATCGCCTTTAAAGGAGATTATTCTTGAATGCAAGAATCATTTTTGGTGACAACAGCAAAACGAATGCTAAGATAGAACCGAAGAACATTTTGATATCATTTCTCATTAAGTCATTGTCGTCTTCATCGGAGATCTTCCTTGAGGAAGATATGGCAGTTGCTGCAGGTAAGGCTTCTAGTACTGCATCTGCCAGATCCGTGATGAAGGAAGAGGTTCAGTTCAGGGCAGGTACACGTCTCCAATTTTGAATGCCAGATTCAAGAGCCAACTCCCTGTACTCCATGTCAATCTCTTCAAGAGTTTCTATGTGTTCACTCACAAAGCTGCAGCGTAAAGACTACAATTAATTTAACTCTGTAGATTACATATTTAGTGCTCATATACACACAAATTTGCTATATTAGTAACTGGTCAAGTACCTGACGGGAATCACCAGGAGACTCTTAACACCTCTCTGGCCTAGCTCAACAAGAACTTCATCAGTGTAGGGCTTCAGCCACTGTACCGGTCCAACTCGGCTCTACAAAAGAAAAGAAGGGGAAAGAAATGAAAATTCTAACAGTTTAACCAACCAAAACATTATAGTGCCCAACCTAATGATAAGGGGGAAACAAAAATCGGTGATGGAGAAAGTTGGTAGACAGCAGCTCCAGACAGTCCTCATAATTAAGGGAAGACAAGAAAGATGGAAGCTAAAATTTATGAAATCGGGTTTCACAGTCGAACCTGGTATGCCAGAGTATGATCATTGCCAACTCCTCTGTTCTTCAAGTTCTGCATGATTAGGTAGATGCACTCCTCCATCTGATCTTTGTATGGATCACCCCTCATTCTCAACATAACTGACTGGTACCCCGTGGGCACTGAAGAATATCATTACCTGTAGTTCCACATATAGAAGTCAAAGACAAGTTGTAGAGAGCTAATCTCGTCAAATGACCATAACCCAGGCAAGTCAAATTTTAATATATATCCTGATTTTATGCTTCAAAAGAACCATATAGAAGAAGAGACTCTAATTAAATGCACCTCCTCAGGGTTTGAGAATTTCTCCAACTCTTTCTGAATCAAGTCAGCCATAGACTTAATATAACCTTCTCGTTGATACCAGGACCGTATGATAGAAACAGGCATCCTTGATAGATATGCAGCTTCCCTGACATATTATTCTCACTCAAAAATGGTTTATGATATACAAAATTGATTTACTACGGGCAAGAAATTAGGGAATATACTGAAAAAAAAGCAGCACCTAAATATTCTCTCGAGAACACGGATGCTTGACCTGGTTGTAGAGATAGAGAACTGTGGATAAAGCGGCAACACAACGAGCCTTGTAATTCTGTCTCTCTTATTGTGTCAATAAGTCCACATTTAACAAAAGAAAAGGAAAAGAGCTCATAGATCCCATGGCAGTTCAACGTGAGGCAAAAAGTACCCCATGTTACTAAAGTGAAAAGTTTAAAACCTACCTGCTGCACTGCCTCTTCTGTGAACGGGTACCAGTACCTCATTCCAACATAGACATTGACAGGTAAGTTCTTTGCTTCCAGAACCATTTTAAGTGCATGTGCCTGCTACAAGTTTTTCAAAATACAAGTACACAATATTGCAGAAAAAATTGAGGGACAAAAAAAGAAAAACAGAGCACAGATTTTCTAATAAAAAATTTAGAAAAAGAAGAAGAAGAAATCCCAAAACAATTAAAGAATTTTATCCAAAAACAATTTTACTTGAAAGCTTCTTCTAGAGAAGCACTCCCAAACACACTCCAACCACATTCAATATAAGCAATCCACTTGTTAACAGCAATATCATTTTTGTTGCTTAATTTTCAGAACCATATCATCATGATCTACCAATGAAAAAAGTTGCAAAAGCACAACAGAAAAATAAATGCAAGGAAAATACAAATGGTGACACTCAATTAAACTATTCATAAGAAAGATTAAGTGGTGACTTTTTTATCCACAAAATAAAAGAACAGATTTCAAATTCGAATGAGAATACTTTGAATAATGCATAATATACTACCTCTTAAGAGCATCCTGATTCCATAACAGCTCATCCTCTTCAATTTCATCATCGTGCAACTTAGTCATCCTGCAAAATAATTCATTTTAGTCTCTCCAATTCCCACTCAACTATTACATCAATACAATCATAACTTGTGAATTTTACCACTACATAGTACTGGCACAGCTTTCATCACATGTAACATCACATACATTACACAATCCGAGACATGATTGACTTTGTTAAATGTTTAAACTACGCGTAAATGTTACAAATTAAAAGTGATATAAAACTATTTGTTCAAAGAAATAAAACTGTACTTTCATTTAGATTATCAGATTTTATTTCTTATCACATAGTAATACTTTCATTACAAGTCCAACAAGCCACCGTCCCAAACTGTCTCATTCCAGTACAGTAACTTATCTTTTAAAAAACAAAATTTCCAACCCTCGGATTCCGGTAACACTACCGTTACAGCGTCGTCGTTTCGCATTACCATAACATAAACAACGAAGAAGAAATTACAAGAAACTAACCTTTTTCCTCTTGTTGCTCGAGAGGCGCGGTCGAGAAAAGCGACAGGAGCATCTTCTTTGTTAGAGGTTTCTTCCATTGCCTCCGCTGCGGCTTCTACAGAAATTCTTTTTCAGTTCTTTCGGGAAATAAATATTAAGCGCCTCGATTGTCGCTTGCAGATGAAAATTTATAGGTGTTCTAGTCGAATCTTCAACGAATTACGGCGGAAACTAACGAATCGTAGATCAAATGAGGAAGAAGAAAGATCGAGAAAGGAGAGCGAGAGGGAAAAGAGAAGCTGTTTGGTTACTGAGAAACAGTGGAGATTTTGCAAGAGGTTTGTTCGGGAAAATATTAAAGACCCCGGAATCTAACTACTTTCGTATTCACCCTTTAGGTTTTAAAGATATATCTGTCCCCATAAGTTTGTCGTTACCATCAATTTTACCCCTATGTTTTGTTAACTAAAATATGTATTTTAATTATAAGCACAAAAAATTGAAGAAGAATGTTTTAGTTAAATCAGGGTGAGAATGAATTATTAAAACATGATTAATACCTTAAACCTCTCCATTTATTCCTTGCCATCCTGCCTGCAAAACTAATCAGATATTTAGAAATGAGTTATTCGCTCTTCAACCCGCAAAATTAATCAGATTAATCAATGTGATATTGATGAGAAATAAATAATCTAGTATTAGACCAAAAAGTATAAAGTTGGTATGTATATACCTTTCAGAAAATCTCATTTCCTCTTCAGCTTGTCTACTTTTCCGAACAATGGATTTGATCTCTTTGTTCAACCATTCCGTGCTTTGTATTTCCCCTGAATTTTCTGTTACAATTTTCTGACATGAATCTAAACACACTGTATATGTTGTGATCATGGTAAGGGATCCAAATAAAACGATCATCAATCAAACAACTAAAGAAGGAAAAAGTATTTTTTTTTTACATCCAAATATTGTTCAAAGAGTATAACTATTTACAACAATCAAACTTCCTTCATTTATCTACAATTGAAATGAGTTGTTATATAGACATCCCCAAGCTCTTGCATAACTTAGACGTGAAGAAATTAATTAAACATCATCTCCTTTTGCGCTTTGCTCGTTATACTTTCTCCTTCCTCTACACCACAATATCAATAAACTCCAATTGGCAATAATATATTTTCATTTTAATCATAGAAAATTTGGATAAATATTGGTGAACATAATTCATACCAATAAGTACTGCACAACCAAGTCTCAGTTGAAGTATTTTCAGGTAATCCTTCTTCTTTGCTTCCCCGAGTGGTCCCATCTGTTAATTTAATCAAGGTATGCGCATAGGAGAATATAAACAAATAAAATTTTATCAAGAAAAGATTTGCTGATACAATTGACTGTACACAAAATGCTAACATCTACTGAAATGCTGACGAACCCAGTATCAGCAAATCACAAGATCAAGCAATCCTTAGACTAGTGCAACAGCTCCTTGAATAAGCAGCAGCAGTAACAACATACAACAACACAGCAGAACTTCATAGACAATAACCCATAACTCTGTTCAGATCTTCAAGCTTCAATACTGAACTTCAATCTTCCTCATATACACTTTGGACTAATCCACCAACATTATAACCGGCACAAATTTAGTTCCTATATGTTCACATCTTGAGGCTTCACTGACATAGCTCCTCTTATGCCGGTCTCGAGATATGTCATTTTCTAGCATAATACCACCATGTCTCACTGTCCTTGTTATGCTGGAATACATGTGTTCAATATTTGAAACAGCTCCATTAGATGTTTTACTCTACCGCCTTTGAAGGATTATTCTTGAATGCAATAATCATTTTTGGTGACAACAGCAAAACGAATGCTAAAGAGAACCGAGAACATTTTGATAGCATATCTATGAAGTCATTGTCGTCTTCATCAGAGATCTTCCTTGAGGAAGATATGGCGTTGCTGCAGGTAAGGCTTCTATACTGCATCTGCCGAATCTTGATGAAGGAAGAGGTTCAGTTCAGGGCAGGTATACGTCTCCAATTTTGAATGCCGATTCAAGAGCCAACTCCCTGTACTCCATGTCAATCTCTTCAAGAGTTTCTATGTTCACTCAAAAAGCTGCAGCATAAAGACTACAATTAATTACCTGTAGATTACAATTTAGTCTCTATCATCACACAAATTGCTATTTTAGTAACTGGTCTGTACCTGACGGGAATCACCAGGAGACTCTTAACACCTCCTGGCCTAGCTCAACAACTCATCAGTGTAGGGCTTCAGCCATTGTACCGCCCAACTCGACTCTACAAAAGAAAGAAGGAAAGAAATGAAAATTCCAACAATTTACAACCAACCATTATAGTGCCCAACCTAATGATAAGGGGGAAACAAAAACGGTGATGGAGAAGTTGGAGAAGCAGCTCCAACAGTCCTCAAATTAAGAAGACAAGAAAGATGGAAGCTAAAATTTATGAAATTGTTTCACAGTCGAACCTGGTATGCCAGAGTATGATCCTTGCCAACTCTCTGTTCTTCAAGCTCTGCATGATTAGGTAGATGCACTCCTCCATCTGATCGTTGTATGGATCACGGCATTCTCAACATAACTGACTGTATGCTGGCCCTGAGAAATCATTACCTAGTTTCCACATATAGAAGTCAAGACAAGTTGTAGAGTTATCTCGTAAATGACCATAACCCGCAAGTAATTTTAATATATACCTGATTTTGCTTCAAAAACCATACAAGAAGAGACTCTAATAAATGCACCTCCTCAGGGTTTGAGAATTTCTCCAACTCTTTCTGAATCAAGTCAGCCATAACTTAATGTAACTCTCGTTGATACCAGGACCGTATTGGAACCAGCATCCTTGATAGATATGCATCTTCCCTGACATATTTTCTCACTCAAAAATGGTTTAGATATACAAAATTTCAAGTTTTGAAACGCAATTCTGATTTATATAGTCTAAAAACAAACTCTGACCAATGCTCGTTTTCCCGAAATTTTCCAAATTATGCATCAATCATACACTGATAAAAGAAAAAAAATAATGTTTTGCACAATTAATCAAAATTCACACACCTATTCATGAACAATTGTTGCACTGTGGAGTTAAGGTCACCCATCCATAGTATTTGTTAGAAATGCAGTTAAAGAATTTTATCAAAAATCTCTTGGTAAGTGTTTTGCCAAAAATCTCTTTTTAGCTGCTTTTATCGAAAAAAAAAAAAAAAATTCAACGTGAAGCTTCTTCGAGAAGCATTCCCAAACACACTCCAACCAGTTCTTATAAGCAACCCACTTGTTAACAACAAAGTCAATTTTGTTGCTTAATTTTCAGAACCAATCATCATGACCTACCAATGAAAAAAGTTGCAAAAGCACAACAGAAAACTGAATGCAAAGAAAATACAAATGGTGATACTCAATTAAACTACTCGTAGAAAGATTCTTATCCAAAATTAAAAGAATTTCAAATTCGAATGAGAATAGTTTAATAATGCATAAGCTACTACCCCTTAAGAGCATCCTGATTCCAAAACAGCTCATCCTCTTCAATTTCATCATCGACAAATTAGTCACCTGCAAAATCATTATTTTAGTCTCTCCAATTACCACTCAAGTATTACATCATACAATCATAACTTGTGAATTTTACCTCTAACAGCAGGCATACTGGCACAGCTTTCATTACATGTAACATCACATAGATAACTACAATAAGAATTCCATAAGCCGAGAATCAAACAAAAAACTGTACACCACAAACCGGAACTGCTTAAAACATGAGTTAATTCCAAAACATGCATTTCTAAGTTGCCAGCAAGGTTTTAGACAAATGCCATAATAACTCACTTGGCAGGCAATCTGGTCACTGCACAGACACCTTCCTGGATCGAAAGAGATATCAAAGAACAAAATCAGAGCATCACTTACTAAGCAATCAAGCAAATCATCACTGCACCAAAGAACATCAGGCCTACAAAATACAAATTATGGCAAATACATTTCACAAAACCAAATTGGAAAATAAAAGAATAAAAATTCAGGTCAGCCATTCCAAGCTCTTCTTTTGCAAACTATGTGTTGATCATGGAACATTAACGGTAACTTCAGAAATCTATGCATTTGGTTTCCATGAATAAAAATAATGTAGCAAAGAATGGAATTTTAATTTTATTTTTGGTAAAGTAATTCAGTGTACACAAAGAGATCCTGAAAAATAGGTGAATATTATAAAATCAGATTTTACACATGTTTCTTTTAAAATAATAAATTGGCACTTTACATGCTATTGCATTTTCTATCCACTTAAAATCTGCAATGATTATATCCTACAGCGCATCCTAGGAAGCTGCAACCCTTTGGAGGGAAACATTAATTCATGCGGGGTCTGTATATTTATAGCAACTTCAGAAGGCCACATAATTGAATAATTGAAAAAAGCATACTAGAAGAAAATTGGATCACGGACAGTTAACATTTTCAGTGGATGCCACACCACATTTTTACCAAAATTTAGCTTGCAACCACTTTAGATACGATGAACTTACAAGGAACAGATGTGTGACTGAAAGGATGCGCCTTTACTGAATTCCAGATATGAATAACCTGTGCGAGAAATTTATAAATAAGTATAAAACGCTTTCAATACTGACAACGGTGTACAATCTATAGTTGGAGATCACTTTTCAAGTGAAGAACTCAGATCAATAACAAATCGGAGAATGCTGCCCATCCTTTGACAAATACCGCATCTGTGGGTCACTATGGACAGCTTTGTGCACTATTGCTCTTTTCTTATCCTCTTCCTCCCTCGCTAAAACACGTTCTAAGTTCCTCAAGTTCATAATCTCTATAAAATTACAGTTCACACCATTAAAGTTGAGCTCATATAAGGAAATCGTCCATAACTTCATGTATATTAATAACTTTGCAGAAATTCATGAGATGATATTATATACCATGTAATGCTATAGCCTAACCTGTCTGAGCTGCTTCCAGAAGCATCTCTTCTTGGGCCATCCTCTTCTCCTCTCCTTCCTTTTTCCTTTTTATTGGCTAAAGATAGAAAAGATATAAAAGACTGGATAAACATTCATCTCAACTTATAGGATCACAAATTGCACACTGTGACAACATTGTGTACAGAGAGTCTCTTCCTGGTATTGTAGATAGACAAACGTGGCACTAGAACCATAATCGTAGAAACACTAAAGAAATCAAGGGCCCAATAATGTAACTATACAAGATACCTTAATGTAAGCAACTAGAAACCTAACCCCATGGATTGAACTGAGTGGCATAAGCCCTTAGTTTCAACCAAGAGGTCAAGGGTTCATGGGGCAACCTTTTGGGACAATAAACAAGTTACTTGGCTATCAAGATTTTAGGTTACACGAGTAACCCCTAGTGTAGAACTTACTGAACAACTAGGAAAATTCAAAGAATTTTTTGGTATCAACGAAAAAGAAAAAGAAATCATCTAGACACCTAGGAAATATTCCAGGATTTGGGGCCTTCAGGGTAGCAATTCCCTTGGTTTACAGCCCATGCCTAATCGAAATATATGATCCTACAATAAGCCAACTTAATTTTCCCAGAACATTTCCAACAGCAATGTGTTAAAGCAAGTGAATTTATACCATCTAAAAGCAATAAGCCTCAACACCCCAAACTGACCTTCATTGTTGCTTGCAAATCTGCACGTATTGGATCTCTCTCAGCTTGCCTAACGATCACAGCAGTTCTTGTAGATTTTCTGACAGCTCTCTCACCTTCTGCATCATCAGGGACGTCTTGATTTTCAGGGGTGGTAGACTGTTAAGGTATTTTTGATTCCTCAGGAGAAAACTCAACATTTGAAAATGGTTAAAAAAAATGAATTTTAGATCATTTACTGCTGCAAAGAGGGGCTATACCTCTCTTCTGCATCATTTTCTCCTCCTTCATCTGGCTCAGGTTCCTAACACCAACAAGTGTGAGTCAAATCAGATAATAAAGATACTCTAATAGTGTAGGACAAAAAATACAAAATCTGCGAAAAGCACAACACCGAAAAACAGATGAATGTCTCAATAAAACAGAACACACTCACCTCTTCATCAAAGTCACTATCAAACTCATCAGCAACCTCTGCCTCCTCTAGATAATCACCAGCAACCTCTTCCTGCAAAAAAAAACATAAAAATAAATAAATAAAATAAAATATTATATATTAGTGTGTCATAGTAAGACTTGTTGCACTTTGGAGTTAAAACCGCCCATCCATCGTATTTTGTTAGAAAAAACAATTGTTGCACTTATTTTGTTAGAAATGCAGTTAAAGAGTTTTATCAAAAATCACTCAGTATGTGCTTTGCCAAAAATCTCCTTTTAGTTGCTTTTATTTAAAAAAAGAAAAAAAAGAAAAAAAAAAAAAAACAATTTTACTTGAAAGCTTTGTCCTCTTGTTAACAGCAATATCATTTTTGTTGCTTCATTTTTCAGAACCAGATCATCATGATCTACCAGTGAAAAAAGCTGCAAAAGCAAAACAGAAAACTGAATGCAATGAAAACACAAATGGTGATACTCAATTAAACTATTCATAAGAAAGATTAAGTAGTAGACTTTCTTACCCATAAAATAAAAGAACAGATTTCAAATTCCAATGAGAATGCTTAATATTTATATTATACTTGAAAAATCATTTTACTTAGAAAAGTTATTGAATTAGTGAAACATGATTAATACCATTTAGATTGTTGAGTAACTGTTGCCATCTTTCCTCCAGTTGCCTTGTTTCCTCCTGCAAAAAAAATCAAATTTTTAGATAATTTATGTATCTGAGCAACTAAACATGATTTAACTTATTAAGTATTTGTGCAATTGAACATAACTTATGCACTATGATACCAAATCATTTTCAATGATTAAAACACAATTTGAAGTTTTGAGTGGCAATTTAGATTTATGTTTTCAGAACCATTTAATGCTCTGTTTTCCAAATTATTCATCAATCATCCACAGATAAAAGAAAAATAATATTTTGCATTTAAAGTTTCATTTTATTTTTTTATCAAAATAGTAAAAATACTTTCAATTGTTAACTATGAACAATTAATCAATTCACATACCTCTTCTATGAACAATTGTTGCACTGTAGAGTTAAGGTCACCCATCCATCGTCCATCAATATAATTTGTCCAAACTTTGTTGAGCTTTGGTGTTAGTTGCTCTCCATAACCAAAGATCTTCATATTTGGACATCCCCAAAACCAAAGTGACTCCAAAGCTGGGAATTCAATGGAATATGAGCCCGAGCTAAAACAAGCAATGTTATCTAGACTTACAAGCCTCAAGGAGGACAAATTAGGAAACACAATCCTTTGTACTGCTGATGCTTCCTCATTTGTGATTATTTCATGTAGTGTTGAGCATCTATCTATTTCAAGTCTTCTAAGCTTCACCAGGTTCTTGACTATGGATGGGGCGAAGAGGTTTTTCAATTTAGAGCAATCCTCTATACATATTGAAGTCAAGTTTCCCAAACTTTGAGAGGTTGTGGTGTGATCTTTCCTCCATGGTACTATACCATTTTCCTCATATTCCTCTTCTTCTTTCGTCCTGAAGATGAAGATCTCCTCTAAATTGTCACAAGACCATGTCGTTATTTCTTCCAAACAAATAAGGCTATGTAATGAAGCTGGTGAAAAAAGTTCAATTAAGTTTGGGCATATTTGCAGACTTATTCTCTTCAAGTTGCAGAGGTTTATGTATCGAGTGTCACCCTTCCATATATGCGTCATCTCTGGCAAAACTTTCAATTCCAGATCCTTTAATGACGAGAGTAGCTTTGTTTCTCCATTTGCAACCTTAAGCTCTTCACAATCGAATATATATACCACCGATTCACATTCAGATACTTCAACGGATTCTAGATTTTGAAACCTATGTAACAAATAACTGGGAAATATGTTTGACAACCTATTGCACTTACCCACACTTAAAGAATTGAGCTTCTCGAAGGACTGGAGTGGGGGTTCACCATGACATATTTCTACCAAGTTGGGATGGTCCCAAATTAGTAGTTCCTCCAAGTTTTGGAATGTCAAGTTTGATTCCCCTTCCAATGTATTTAGGAGATATGATACTGTCTGATCAGCTATTTTTAACCATTTCAACTCATTGAGACCTCTATCTAAAAGATCAAGAAAGAAGTTTTGTAAACCGTTGATATATAGACACTCTGTTTTTTTAGTTATCAAATTCTTAAGACAATCAAGCAATCGTGAAATCATAACCTCATTAGATGAGATCATCAATTTCCGTGAATAGTTTCTTGTAATATGCAAAAACCACTCTGTGTCGCTAATTTCTGGAGCACCTATTATTATTGTAAAGTTTGATAACTTTTTGAACAGCATGTCATTATCAGGCAAAAGATCCTGGTTTGGGATAAGAATTTGCAAGCTAGTTAGTCTAGACAAGTATTGTAATTCAGCAAGCTTGGCATTGCTTCTCCCATCCCTCCCATCTCCATCAAGATCCCAAAGACTAAAACTTTCTAAAATGTACAACTCCTCTAACTTACAAAGAGCGGATATGACGCCATGTGCTATTTGTGTTAGCTATCGACATTTGTTCAAATCTAATAGCCTCAGATGAATTAATTGGCTAAAAGAGATGGGTATCTCCGTAATATTAGAATCACGAAGACTAAGAATTTCTAGGCTTCTTAGATGCCCAATGATAGATAAGTTACCCAACTTGCAACGATTAAGATATAATGTTCTAAGATTTGCAAGCAAAGAAAGTGACTAGGGCAGTGGCAATAGTTGAGTTTCACTCAAGTCTAGAACTCTAAGATCTTTCATGCCTTGAAAGAAATTGTTAGGGAGAACCAATTTGGGATTCATTTGCAATAGCAAAGACTGCAACTTTGGGCATTCCATTCCATTAGGTGCAGCTTTAATATTATTTGAAATCAATGAGATACATGTGAGACTTTTCAATGTATCTCTTTTTGGCCACTCTTCCAAACGAACGTCATCTTTCACCAAGAATATTCGGTTGTACTTAGGTGCTATTATACGTGCAACATTAAGTACAACATCATGCATTTTAACATACTTCTCACCATCAAAATCATCTTCTTCATGAATCAAGAGAAAAGAAGAGATAAGGAAACTTACAATAGCGTGTACTCTGTGTCTAACATCCTCCATTGTCTCAACATTTTTGAACCACCTCAAACCAGCTCCATATCTTACTAAAACTGTAACTGAGATTTTGAAATCCTCTGGAAATAAGCTACAGAAGAAGAACAATGATTTTGCATCTTCACTCTCTAGATATTTGATACTCAACTCCAAAGATGAAATCACACTTCCCTGCAACCCTGGGATGTCTGTTGGGATAGACGTTTTGAGTTGTCGTGCCACATCGATCCACACATGCTTGTCTTTGTTCTTCAATGCTCTTGCTATGGTAACAATTGCAATCGGCAGGCCATCACATTCAGTTGCTATCTCTCTTGCCATTGAGCATAATGTAGAATTTTCAACATCCATTCCAACAAGCTCCTTGAATAGTTCCCAAGACTCTTGTTTCGACAAAGTTCCAACAACAAATGTCCTGTTACAGTCCATTTGATCGCACACATTTTTGCTTCGACAGGTAAGCACAATCTTACAGCCTCCATGGTCTTTCCCGAAAGGAATACCGATCTCCTCCAATTGAATTCTTGCCCACACGTCATCCAATATTATGAGGATTTGCTTATCCTGTTTAATTCTTCCCCATAGCAAATTTGCTCTTGTTGATTCAGGATAATCAGATAATGACCTCAATCCTAACATGCAAGCAATTTCTATTTGAATATTCACGATACTCGGGGTTTGGGACACAACCACCTTTACAACCGAATCATACAATTTTTCTTCTTTGGCTTGTTTGCCAATTTTTTTCACTAGTGTTGTCTTACCCACACCCGCCATCCCACATATTCCGATTATGCTAACCTGATCATCTTTCAGGGCCTCCATAACTTCATTCTTGATTGATTCTCCGGAATCGAAAATTCTAGAAAATCCCACAGCCGGATAGATAATGCCCGGAGGAGGAGGAGGAGCAGGCTCAGACGGGTTTTGGAATTTTCCATCTTCTTGGAGCTGAGTGATCACCGCTATCTTCTGCTTTGCCGCCTTGCTGAACCGATAACGCGATCTGAGGTCGATGCACCACCCTTTGAAGCACCTTTTGTTCGCTTTGACTTCATCTTCCAAAAACTTGTCAACTTCTGCGGAGACATCATCAACTTCTGCTATCCAATTTTGGACATGAGGTAAGATAATTTCTCTGTTTCTTTTAGCAGCATCAATTTTCAGTTGTATGCTGCCTCTGGTAGCCTCGAGTCTCTGAGCGTCCTTTCTTAATGCTTCAATGTTGTCGTTGTAGTTAAGTAGGTACCCAATTTGACGGCCTGCTACATCAAACAGGCAGTTGGAAATGTTCTCGGTAATCGAACCAATAGTTGAAGTAAAAATTTCCATGTTACTGATTTTGGGTGTTTCTGATTGTTGAGAAATTGATTTGAGGGTGATTAATGATGGATAGAATGTAGGAAGGAGAAGTGAATTGTATGTAACAAGAGTATGCATGAACGACTCAATTTATAAGTCGTCTTAAGTGAATTGTATTCTTTACTTTTGATAATTAATCTACAGTTTCACAAAATAAAATAAGGGATAATCAATAAAGGAATAAATCAATTCATATATCTATACAGCTCATACACACACACACACACACAGAGATATATATATATATATATATATATATATATATATATTCGTTCGCACCCTCATTAGTGGTAGTTCCATCTTTGATTCTATCTCCTTCTTTCGTCTATGTGATAGAATGTTTCTAATGAACTCTTTACTCTCAATGGCATCTCTAGTTGAAATGATAGCTAATCTTGCTTCAGCTCAGTTGCTTTTGAGTTCGAAAAGAGCTACTCCGAATCCAGGGATCTATGACTCGATCTCTCTTTCACTTCTTATGGCATCTGATTCCCTATATATATATTCCTTCGTACCCTCATTAGTGGTAGTTTCATCTTTGATTCTATCTCCTTCTTTCGCCTACATGATAGAATGTTTCTAATGAACTCTTTACTTTCAATTGCATATTTAGTTGAAATGATAGCTATCTTGCTTCAGCTCAGTTGCTGTTGAGTTCGAAAAGATCTACTTCGAATCCTGGGATCTAAGACTCGATCTCTCTTTCACTCCTTATGGCATCTGATTCCTTTACCTTTTATATATATATATATATATATATATATGTGTGTGTGTGTGTGTGATTTTTTATATAATTATCATATCAATTATTATAACTCGTTTTTAACTTTCATTCTTTGAATCACATAATATCACATCGGATTTTATCAACAAATTTGAATGAATAAATTTAGATGTGGTTTAAAAATTATGCATCATTCTATCGCGATTGTAATATTATTAACTAATTTTGTTTCCCTTAATTTTTATTGCATTATTAATGACAAGATTTAGGTAATTAAATATACCCATATTCTTCAAATTTATCTGTAAGGAATCTCTAAAAGTTGTCTACCAGTAAAAGAAAAAGAAGAAGAGATGGGTGCATGATTTATAACTTTATCAAAAGCATAATGCGATAATTATTTTTTTAAATGAAAGGTGAATTACACGTCAATCATCTGAATTGTACCTTAAAAAGATTCTTCTTCTTCGCGTGTTAGGGCTTGGTTCGCCAAGTGTCTAATGTGTCTTTCAGGACATGGAGATTCGATTTCTATTCATTTAGTAATATGTTTAGTCATTAATGTGTGTCACTTTGCTTTGAGTCGTGGACCAATCAGGATGATGTGGGACGCTGCAATGTGACGTGTAGCCACTCAACCTTTGCTACATGGTTAAATCATTCCATCCATGTTGCGTACATGGAACGGTTGGATCTTTGATTTTGGACTGTAGTGGTAGAGGGTTGGGTGAGATGAAAAAGTAAGCCGGTGTTAAAAAGAAAGTATCTTCATTGAGTTTGTGATGTCTATCCGTTTCCATCTTCATTCATGCATGGGAAAACAACAATACAAACTCGAAAAAAGTAGAGATACTATCCAGAATAATATTATATTTACAACTTAATCTCACAAATTTTTTTTACAATCTCGACGTCGTAGTTTGTAATTAATCAATTCACAAATAGGTCTCGTATGTTCGATATAAATCATACTTGTCTAATCATGAGCTGTTACGTTAAGGTTATAACAGAAAGTTTATAAAATTGAGTTGTGAGTTAATTTTTATTGTATACCATGGTGTCTAGTTGGCCACAAGAATAAGAGCCAGTTTTATTGGTCGAAAATGCCCCTAGAAATTGTATAATTCATTTTTTTGTGTTTAAAATGAGTCCATTGAGTTTGTAAAGTTAAATGGCGTTGATATTTTTACCTCATCTTTAATTGAATTATCAAAAGTGTTGATATTTGTTTTGTTATATAATATGTATCTTTAATTAGATTTAACCAATTCACTAAGAGTAGAGGAGGACGTTCTACAAAATTTTCAAAATTTATTTTGTGAACATAGTGAAGGATCATGATAAAAAGATCCTTTTATAAATTACAGAAACTGAGATTCCATCACAATTTTGCATGCAAATTTCTTCCAATAAATATTTTCAAGTTTTCAAACTCTTATTTTAGAAAACAACAATGCTGTTGGGAGACAATATGCAAATACATCAGCTTTCTCTGTTATGAGTCCAATATGGGTATATTCTGGAGCTAAATACGTAAATAAAAAGGTCATATATATTCAATAGTAAATCATTGCTGAAAATTCTCAACCAAAAATGTTTTTCTTAACAAAATGCGCCTACAACATGTGTCTTTCTGCTAACTGTCCATCGGCCTGCCACCTTGCAAACCAAAATATCAACTTGTTTGTGATAGTGATGATACATATAATCAATGTTGGTGTATATATTCAGGATATTTCTTGGAAAATTTTAATTAATCAAAATTCAAGAGACAATATGAATTGCAAAAAAAAAAAAAAAAAAAGGAACTGATCATTGGCCTGAAGTCATGGGCGAGGAGGTTGTTAAAACCCAAAGAGTTGTATCAGTATCACAAATTAAATAGGCCTTAAATCTAGATCAGCAAGACTAGGGAATTTCATACCCTAATTACATGAGCGTATAACATGTGTCTCAGTTGCTAAGTGTCCCTGAGTTTGCTACCAGTTTATGAACTTGATGATAAATAATAATTAAATTTTCAATAAGAAATTTAAATAATTCGATATTTTAGCAAAAAGTATATAGTTAGTATATATATATTCAGGCTACTTCTTGGAAAATTTTAATGAATCAAAATTCAACAGAGGATATAAATTAGAAATGATATCTCAAACCTCTTCAGTGTCTGCTTTTATGAAAAATGCATTTGATCTCTTTGTGCTACAATTCCATGCTCTATGTTTCCCCAAAATTTTCCTTTACAATTTCTTGATATAAATCTAAACAAACTATGTTGTGATTATGGTAAGGATCCTAATAAAATGATCATGCATCAAATCATTGAAGAAAGAAAAATTTGTATATACAAATATTTACAACACTCGAACTCTTTATACGACTACAATTGAATTGAGTTCTTATATAAATGTTGATGTGTGAATTTGACACCAACGACTATGCACGTGCAAAGTGCAAAGTGCTAAGAGATTACACATGAGGTGATTATGGGGAGTGTTTATGGTGTAGTAATGATATTTGTTTGTTAGTACGCAAATAACAAGTTGACAAGAGAGATTGTTAGAGTGGTTCAAGTGCTATGAACAAGTCCTACGTCCACTGTGATTGTATTTATATTTTTCTCTGTGATCATTGCTGAAGAATACAAAGAGAGTGATCTCTCAAGGTTACAATACTTGAAATGTTCTAAGAGAATGACAAATCAGTCTCTTTCTAGTAGTGTGTTTTTATTGTTTTTGCTGTAAAATAAGTGTGTGAATAATCCCCGTTTTGAGGTGTAGAGCTGTCTATTTATACTTTTTTTAGCTTGTTAGGATTCTAGGGTTTACTAATTAACATTGCCAGCCCTAATAACACAATCAATAGTTGAATTGATTAATCAAAAGTAAAGAGATAAGCAAGCAAAGAAGAACACAAAACATGGTAGATTATAATGGTTTGGCTTTGCAGTCTACATTCACTCTCCAAGGCTCACAGTAGGGTATTTCCATTAATTAATTACCAGAAAAGTATAATGGATGAACAAAGAACAAAGGAGAATACAAAGAAAGGAACACACCAAAATTGAAAACCCTAAGTTTCGCAATTTATATTTGACTCCTCTTCTACAGCAATCACACTTAAATACACAAACATCCTTCTCTGAATCAGCCTCCACCTGTCTTTGATCTCTCATAACTGTGAGATGGGCAACAATCCAAAATATTCTTTAGCCATGCTTTTTGAGAGGAGAAGAGAGAGATGAGAGACTTAGCAAGAGTCAAGGATTGAAGGACACAATATACAACTTAGTCTAGGACAAAATGACACCACATTGCTCCTTTGACTCTTCATAATAAGTGTTGACTTCCACCGTGGCAAATCATAAGCCACAACAGTACACAGCTTATTGTAATGAGTGCTTTTACAAGTTATCCCGATTTGGTGAAGATCTTCCGTCATTCTAATTCGCTGAGAGCTTTCATCTGTATCCTTAAATTTAATGAAATTACAGCAGTTGTATGCGCAAAATATCCTTCTGAGTCGGTTTGAGGATAAGTCAGCTAATATAGTTTTGTCTTCAAGTGCTTGGTGAATCCTAATTGGTGGAGAAGTCTGGTGAGTCTTGACTGGTGGAGCATAACAATAAACATTCCAAGCTCTTGCATAGCTAAGAAATGAAGAAATTCAACACAACTCCCTTTTGCGCTTTGCTCATTATAATTTCTCGATGTCAGCAGCCTTCATCTAGATAGCATAAACAAACTTCAGTTATCAATAATAATTGAAAATTTAACTTTTTAAGGTTATCAATTTACTAGAAAGTAAACTAATTCTCCAACATTATATTAATGCTTAATTGAAAATTGCCAATATTATATTAATGGTTAGATTCATATCTAGAAAAGATTAACAACTATAATGATGCAATCCAATTTAACATATCGATTTCTTAATCTTGTCCATTTCTGAAAAAAAAAAAAAAATCCAATTTTATTATTTTTCTGTACCATTATATTAATGGATTTTAGGTGGTTGTTTGTTGTCATGCATAGGAAAAATTAATCAAGAACTAAAAAATACAATTAATTGTAAGATATGCATATTTTCTCATGTATAGTTAGGGTGTCTTTGGTTGGGTGTAATGGGGGATTATTAAGATAATGTCATCTTATATTACTTGATTACCACGTTTGATTATCAAGACATATAAGATTCCAGTAATCTTTCAAAACCAATAGTAATTGTTGGTAATATAGGAGATAATCTAAATACCTCAATTTTCTTAGGTATTTTAAGATTACTAGGTAATCTTAACTTTGTTAAAATTTTACCCCTTATAATAATCCCTTGTTTTAAAAACAATTTACAAAAATACTAATGGACTATTTTATCCTGATATACAAAAGTTTTAGGACATAAATATCCTTGAAATTTAAAAAAATTACCCAAGGTCGATGGCCGAATTTGGCCACCATTGTCAGTCTCCAACGTCGAAAAGGCACACGACTGGCTAGATTCGGTTAGAAACGGCTAGATATATTGTGGCCGTTACCGGCCAAATGGTTAGATTATGGCTGTCAACGACCAATTTTGGTTGTAGATCTGGCCATTTCCGACCAAATCTTTTTGCATGTTTCAATTAGTTTTAACTTTTAATGTTTTCCAAAAGAAAACTAATTCACAAAATTTATAAACAGAAAAAACCAACCCATAAATACTTATCCCCCCATTCTTCTTTTCATATTTTTCTTTTTTTCCAAATCTTTATCCTTATACTCAAAACCTAAAATAAAATTATTAACAACATTAAAATATTATTTTCACAAAAGATATATTTATATATTCATTAAAAAAAAGTTAAGTTTTTTTTTTGTAAAAAAAAATTTATAATGATTTACGGGTTGTATTGAATTAAGTTATAAAATATTAATTAATACTAGCTTTCTATAAAATTACATTTTTTTTTTCAAAAAAATTAATTCAAATGATTGCATCTTAGATTCAGGAACTGATTTTCGATACAATTATATGTTGTTACAAATATAATTATAATATTAATGGCAAATGTGCATTGGGCTAGGATCTTATTTTTATATTCTTATTGAATTTTTAAAATTTTAATTTTTAAAATCAAATAACATTCAATAAGAAATCTTAATAAATAAATAAAAAATGCTTGAAGAAAGATAAAAAAATCCCTTCCAAGATCCACCATAGAAATATAAATTAGAAGTGTTGGTAGGGATGGGTGTTTCCCCCGACCCACCCTGTCAATCCTGCCCTCGTGGGGATCCACTCCATGCAACCATGCCCCGCCCCACATATTGTTCTTTTATTAAGAATTTTATGTTTTGTATATAAAGTTAGGGTCTCATGATTTAAAAATCATGGTTTTAAGTAATATATCTAAATTTATGATATTTACTTTTATAATACTTTCTAATAGCTGTATTAAATTTATAGAAAAAATAATTTAAACAAAGAAGTCTAATAATTAAATATATGTATTATTATTTTGTGAAAATAATAATACATGCCCCAAAAATAAATTAGATTAGATTATAATTTACACAATTATTTAACGTTAACGACTTACAAATTACACAAATTCAATTACCCTTTTAATTAATTAATTGATCAATTAATTATGATGTTAAACTTAATCAATGTTGAGAACTTAGGATAATGAGATTTGTCCCTTTCACAAATAGACTAATTTTACTAGTTGTAGTGGAGATAGTGCTTTATGAATTAATTAATTTATTTATCTAGTAAATTAAGTTAGGATTGAATATAGTTATATTAATTCTATAAAAAATCAATTAATTAACAAGGCTAACTAAGCCTAAGCTTGTATATAATTGAATAATTAATCAATCTACCTAGTAAACTATGTTAAGAATGAATATAGTTATATTATTTTTTTATGAAAAATTAATTAATTAATAGGGTTAGCTAAGCCTAAGCCTCCATAAAATTAAATAATTAATCAATTTACCTATTAAAATATGTTAAGATTGAATATAGTTATTTTTGAGTTGAAGACATGAAACGGTGCTGTTTTGGCCATAAGTGGTGTGACGTCGTTTTGGTAGCTGCTGAAATGAATCCTGGCTGTTGATTAACTTCAGATCTAATGGCTGAAAATTAACACTTGTTCAACACTATATAAAGGAACAAATATTGGGAAAAAGTTACAACTTCTTCTTTGTGTGGTTGATAGAACAATTGCTTAAGGTTTTTCTCTTTTTACATTCAATCTGTGTAATCTTGGTGAGTGAATGTTTGTTTTTCATTCAAGTGAGAGGGGTTTTACTCTCAAGTTCTTAGGGAATCTGATTGTGTTCTCTAGGTAGGATTACGGGAAAGGTTGAGTTGTATTCTTGAGTGGTTGATCTTTGATATGTGGTATAAACTCTTGATTGTAATTGATTAGTGCAGCGAGCTCCTCTAATTCCGGAGCTCAACGTGGATGTAACCTACCCAATCTTGGATAGGTGAACCATGGTAAATCTCTGTGTGTGTATTGATGTGGTTGTTTTATTCTTGATTGTGTGTTAAAGGATTAGGAAGATTCATCATAACAGTGGTATCAGAGCATTGGAGATAGGATCTTGTTTGATTTCTGAGTGACAAATTTGTTCAATTGAAAGTTTAAGGAAACCTAGGGTTTGTGAACAATATTGGGGCTTTTGTGTCTAGGCATCTCTTTAGCACTCTAGGATTCCCAAATCATAAAATCGAAGGTGAAATTCGTTGATTTGATCTGTTCTTGGAAGTCTAGGGTTTCGTTGGGGATATTAAGTCAGAAATCAGAATTGAACCTTTAGGGTTTAAATCAGAGTGAATCTTGAAGTTTCTTTAATTCATACACAATGCTACAACTACTAGAATGGAGATTACCCAATATGATGGGAAAATCGACTTCAGTAGTTGGAAGAAAAAGATGAAGGCACTGCTCTCCCATAACAAGGTGGCTCTGGCTCTGGCTCTAGAGAAGAATCTTGAGAAGTGGCCTGAGGATAAGTTGAAGAAAAAGGCAGAAATTGATGAAGACGCATACAACCTAATCATCATGAACTTGGCGGACAATGTCCTGTGGAAGGTAGATGACCTAGAGACTCTTTTGGACTTCTGGGGTAAACTCGAAACACTTTACGCTTTACAATCTGCACCTAATCTTTCATTTTTAAAGGGCACATTGTTTTCTTATAAGATGGATGGTTCTAAGTCTATAGAAGACAACCTAGATGAGTTTCTAAAAATGACCTTAATTCTTAAGGGGACTGATCAGGAACTAGGAGATACCAGACTTGCTATGATTTTACTGAATTCTTTAACTGGTGATTATTTGGTTGTAAAGAATGCACTGCAATACTCAGGGACTGTACCGAGTCTAGACTTAATTGTAGCCGGCTTAAAAGTTAGGGAACTTGAACTAAAAACCCAAAGAAGGAATGGAAGCAATTTGTTTGTAAAGAGTAAAGGTGAAACTAGTCAATCTAGTAAAGGAAACCAGTATAACAATGGTCCTAGGAACAAGAAAAAGGGTAAAGGAAACAATAGGCCTAAAGGAGAAAACAGAAAATGCTTTTATTGCAATAAAACAGGTCACCTAAAGAAGAATTGCTTTGAGTGGATTAAAAAATAGAAACAGGGAAATACTGGGAGTAATATAGCTTCTACTAAAACCCACATCCCACATAGAAGAGTCTGAAGTCCTTACTCTGTCAAAAACTGATTGTGTGCATGAATGGGTTTTGGACTCTGGTTGTTCCTTTCACATGAGCCCAAACAAAAATTGGTTCGAGGATTTTGAACCGTATGAGCATGAAACTGTTTTTATGGGTAATAATAATGCATGTGGGGTTAAGGGAATAGGGAATATCACACTAAGGCTAACTGGTGGGATACTGGTTAAATTGACTAAAGTTAGATTTATCCTTGAACTAAAAAGAAACTTAATATCTTTAGGGACTCTAGATGAATCTGGTTGTAGTTATAGAGCTGAAAATGGATGTTTTTTGTGTACAAAAATGAGAATCTTGTCCTTAAAGGAGAAAAGAAAAATGGCTTGTACATTCTCTATGGTAGTTATAACTCTAAACTGCATAATTCTGCTCTTGTCTCTACTAATATTTCTGTAACAGAAAAATGACACCTAAGATTGGGCCACATGAGCCAAAGAGGGATGAATGTCCTCAATAGCCAAGGGATGTTTGGTAAGGATACTATTTCTACTTTAGACTTTTGTGAAAATTGTGTGTTGGGAAAACAACTCAAGTTGAGTTTCAAAAGGGGAACTCACCTTGCTACTAAGTGCTTAGAGTACCTTCATTCAGACTTATGGGGACCTGAAAAAGTTAGGTCCCATGGAGGAAATAGTTATTTCCTCTCTATTGTTGATGATTATAGTAGAAAAGTCTGGGTTTTTCTTCTTAAGTCTAAAGACCAGGCCCTAGTTAAGTTCAAAGAGTGGAAACTTCTAGTAGAGAATCAGGTTGATCATAGAGTCAAAGCATTGAGGACAGACAATGGTCTAGAATTCTGCAATATTGAATTTGATAATTTTTGTAGAGAGAATGTTATCCTAAGGCATAGGACTGTTAGAAAAACCCCTCAGCAAAATAGGGTTGCTGAAAGGATGAACAAGACTTTATTGGAGAAGGCTAGGTGTCTCCTCTTTACCTCTGGCCTGCCTAATACTTTCTAGGGGGCAGCACTAACCACAGTAGCCTATTTAGTGAATAGGAGCCCTTCCACAACTATAGATCTATACTGTCCAGAAGAAAAATGGTCGGGTAGGAGGCTTGATCTGAGTCATTTGAGGATTTTTGGGTGTGCAGCCTATGCACACACTGTAGGAGGAAAATTAGAACCTACATCTACCAAGTGTGTCTTCCTAGGGTATCAAGAGGGAACAAAGGGCTATAGATTGTGGGATAAAGAATCTCCAGGGATCAAAATCATAGTCAGTAGGGATGTAGTGTTCAATGAAGTTGTATTCCCTTGTAATAGCACCAATCATGGTGAAGCAGTCCCAAACACCTCTAATACTCCCATAACCTCAACTGAAATTACCCAAATTGAGGTGGAGCCTACTGTCCAACCTCCTGAATCACCCCAGCTAGAAACTAAAGCTGAAATTGAAGCTGAAACAGGTCTAAATGGTCATGTCCAAGAAGAAGTTGCTGAACCAAAAAAGCCCTCAGAGGCACAGCAAGACTTGCAACAATATCAACTTGCAAGAGACAGAGTTAGGAGAGAGGTAAGACCCCCATTAAGGTATTCTTATGCTGATTTAATTTACACTGCCTCACTTGCAGGTACTAAAGTGCAAAGGATAGAACCTGAATCCTTTGAAGAAGCTGCAAATTAAAAGGATAAAGGCAAATGGTGGGCAGGAATGAAGGAGGAAATGCATTCATTGGAGGTAAATGGGACTTGGTCCCTTGTTCCTAAACCTGAAAATAAAAGGATAATTCAATGCAAGTGGTTGTTTAAAATAAAGGATGGCATCTCTTACAAGGACCCCCCTAGGTATAAAGCTAGATTAGTAGCCAAAGGTTACACCCAAAATGAGGGTATAGACTTCAATGAAGTCTTTTCCCTAGTAGTAAAGTATAAGAACATTAGGATGATGCTCTCTATAGTTGCTCACCACAATTTAGAACTGGAGCAACTAGATGTAACCATAGCCTTCTTACATGGAAATCTAGAGGAAGAGATATTAATGAGTCAGCCTTCTAGTTTTGTGAATCCCAGAATGTCTAACCATGTATGCCACCTACACAAGTCCTTGTATGGCTTTAAACAGTCCCCTAGGCAATGGTACAAGAGATTTGACTCATTTGTTGTAAGCATAGGGTTTACTAGAAGCAATTATGATAGCTGATTTTATTTCTCTTTGAGTGATAACATGCCCATTTATTTTCTGCTCTATGTAGATGATATGTTATTAATAAGTAAGTCTAAGGATAAAATACTTGAACTAAAGGGTAAACTTAGTTCTGAATTTAGCATGAAAGACTTAGGGGCTGCTAAGAAAATTTTGGATATGGTTATAAATAGAAATAGAAGGAACTTTGCATTAAAAATACATCAGCATTCATATTTGAAGAAATTGGTTGATAAATTTGGGATTACTGGGTCAAAGTTGGTCTCTATGCCTTTAGCCAGCCACTTCATGTTGAGTAAAGCCCAGTGTCCAAAAACTAATGCTGAATTGATTAAAATGGAGTTTTGTTAGAGTCATGAAAGTGACTCTATTTTGGTGATAAAAATACCCCATTTGTGATTAAATTGAAGTATATTGAGACAATTAAAGAATTTATGAATTTATTCACGAAAATCGCTTCCTAATATTTTTCTTATGAATTTAACGTGTTTGGAATGATTTTGGAAAATATATAAGTTGATATAAGGTTGTGGTTTATGGATTAAGGGTGATTTTGTCTCATTTATGCTGTTTTGGGGGTAAAATGTCATGTTTTAAGGGGCTGATTTTGTCATGTTTCAATCATGCAGGGACCAAATGGGAATTTGCCAAATTTTGTATAAAACTCCAGTTCAAGTTTACAGAAACGTGGCTGCCGCCCACCAAAACTCTTCACCTTCTCCGATCAAGCTCCGGCGACCTTTCATCTTCATTTCCGGCGATGTTTCGGCTTCCCCTTGCTCCGGTCACCATCATCCCTTCATCACCACCGTGAAACACGCACCCACCGCGACGCTTCATCTTCCCACCGCGACTCTTAGTCTTCCCAGCTAGTTTTGGCCATTTTTCGGGAACGTTCCAGCTCCCCAAGGGTAGATCTTCATTCCCCATGGCCGGATCTACACTTTCCTTGCTTCAGCCGCCGCGAAAACCGTCGGAATCCGCGATTTTGCCGCCGCGCCTCTTCATCTTCCAGCCCAGATCCTGCTCATTTCCGACGACTTCTCACCTCCTCAGGACCTGATCTGAACTCCCCATCATCAGAGCTTTCCATCGGTACCTTCGGATCCCATTTCCTCTATCGTTTTCCGGAGACCCGCCGGAAAATTAACATTTTCCGGCGAACCGCGACTGTTCGTATTCCGGGCTGTCCTTTGGTCGTTTTCGGCCCTTCTTCGCATCATATCGCTGTCGGTTACCTCCTCTTCGCCATGATCAGCTCCGTTTCCACTGTTTCAGCCTCCGTCATCACCACTAGGGGTGAGCGGTTCCAGGTACCCTGCACTTTTCCGGGGAACCGGAACCGGAACCGCACAGTACAGGTTCCCAAAAAAAGGAACCGGAACCGGAACCGCACAGTACAGGTTCTTCAATTCAAGGAACCGGAACCTAAAATGCAGGTTCCGGTTCCTTTCCAGGGTACCCTGTAAAAAATTATTACCCCTCTATTAGTTTAAAAATAACAAAAACACCTTATAAGTTTACAAATACACCCCTAACAAATTTTCATTATTCATTCATTTGTGTCCAATGTAACTCATAACCTGTAATCTCTAAGCAACGCTTGAATTCAATCAATTCATCACAATTCACATAAAATTCGTCAATCAAAACCAAAACACAAACAATTATTCATCACAATTCACATAAATAAACTTCACCAAAATCATTTAACAAACAACAATTCTAATACTAATTACTAACATTGCCATTTGCCAGGGGTCTATTTGATAAGTTAATAAATTATAATGTTTATAATTTATTAATTTAATGTTTAATTGGTAATTGGGTATTATAATATACCAAATATAATTAGTAAATTAATATTAGAAACAAGTAATGTTATAATTAAATAAGTGATCATACTACAATGTAAATTGTAATGTTATAATTAATTAAGTGATCATACTACAATGTAAATTGTAATGATAATTAATTAAGTAATAATTATTTAATTATAATGTAATATTATAATTAATTAAATTGTTAATCATTTAATTAAGTATTAATATTGTTATAAAAATGTTATAATTAATTAAATAATATACCATAAATTTTATATAATGTTATAATTAATAAAATATAATAATTCGATTAAATATGTGCAAATTAGTAAATTACTAATGTTTATAATATAATGTCATAATCAATTAAGTAATCATAATTATGTAATGTTATATTATATATGATCATACTAAATAGATAATGTAATGTATAATGAATTAAGTAATCATACTACAAATCTATAATTTAATATTATAATTAATTAAATTTCAATCATTTAATTAATATACTAATGTTTTAATGATGTTATAATTGATTAAGTATCATATTACAAATACATAAAGTAATGTTATAATTAATTAAATTTTAATCGTTTAATTAAGTAATGTAATAGTATAGTAAATTACTAATGTTTATAATGTAATGTTAAATTCATAACTAATTAAGTAATTATGTAATCATTTAACTATATAATGCTATAATTAAGTAAGTAATTATAATATAATGTAATAAATAATTATAATTTAATTGAGTAATTATTTAATTTAATGTAATGCTTAATTAATGTTTATAAGGTAAATTATAATTAATTAAATTTCTTATCATTTAATTAAGATTGTGCTAATGTTTATGTAGTAATTAGTAATTACAATGTTTAAATATATATCATAACCATAATCAATTAAGTAATTATTTAATTATGTAATGTTATATTATATATGTCATACTATAATAGTATAATATAATGTTATAATGAATTAAGTAATCATACTACAAATCTATAATTTAATATTATAATAATTAATTTCAAATCATTTAATTAATATGCTAATGTTTATAATGGAAGTTTAATTGATTAAGTAATCATATTACAATATATAAAGTAATGTTATAATTAATTAATTTTTAATCGTTTAATTAAGTAATGTAATAGTATAGTAGATTACTAATGTTTATAATGTATGTTATAAATTCATAACTAATTAAGTAATTATGTAATCATTTAACTATATAATGCTATAATTAAGTAAGTGATCATAATATAATGTAATATAATAATATTATATTTAATTGAGTAATATTAATATAATGTAATGTTTAATTAATGTTATAAGGTAATGTTATAATTAATTAAATTTCTTATCATTTAATTAAGTATTGTAGTAATGTTTATGTAGTAAATTAGTAATTACTAATGTTTAAAATATAATATCATAACTCATATCATCAATTAAGTATTATTTAATTATGTAATGTTATATTAATTTATGATCATACATAAATAGTAATGTAATGTTATAATGAATTAGTAATCATACTACAAATCTATAATTTAATATTATAATTAATAAATTTCAAATCATTTGATTAATATACTAATGTTTATATGGAATGTTATAATTGATTAAGTAATCATATTACAAATATAAAGTATATTTAATTAATTAAATTTTTAATCGTTTAATTAAGTAATGTAATAGTATAGTAAATTACTAATGTTATAATGTAATGTTATAAATTCATAACTAATTAAGTAATTATGTAATCATTTAACTATAATGCTATAATTAAGTAAGTAATCATAATATAATGTAATATTATAATATTATAATTTAATTGGTAATTATTTAACTATAATGTATGCTAATTAATGTTTATAATGAAATGTTTATAAGATAATGTTATAATAATAAATTTCTTATCATTCATTAAGTTGTGCTAATGTTTATATAGTAAATTAGTAATTACTAATGTTTAAAATATAATATCATAACTCATAATCAATTAAGTAATTATTTAATTATGAATGTTATATATATATGATCATACTATAATAGTATAATGTAATGTTATAATGAATTAAATAATCATACTATAATCTATAATTTAATATTATAATTAATTAAATTTCAAATCATTTGATTAATATACTAATGTTTATAATAGAATGTTATAATTGATAAGTAATCATATTATAAATATAAAGGTAATGTTATAATTAATTAAATTTTTAATCGTTTAATAAGTAATGTAATAATATAGTAAATTAGTAAATTACTAATGTTTATAATGTAATGTTATAAATTCATAACTAATTAGTAATATGAATCATTTAACTATGTAATGCTATAATTAAGTAAATGATCATAATATAATGTAATATAATAATATTTAATTTAATTGAGTAATATTAACTATAATGTAATGTTTAATTAATGTTATAATGAAATGTTTATAAGGTAATGTATAATTAATTAAATTTTTATCATTTAATTAAGTATTGTGCTATGTTTAGTAACAAATTAATAATATACATGTTAAAACATATATCAAACTATAATCAATTAGTAATTATTAATTATGTAATGTTATAATTAATTATATAATCATACATAATGTAATATTATAGTGAATTAACTATTAAATAATCATACTATAAATTTTTAATGTATATTATAATTAATTAAATTTTTAATCATTTAATTAAGTTTGTACTAAGTTTATAATAAAGTCAATTAATTAAGTAGTAATCATTAATGTAATGCTATAATTATTATAACTATAAATCAATTAAGTAATGTTATAAAATTATAATTAATTAAGTAATCATTTAACTATAATGTATGTTATAATTGATAAGCATATATTTAACTAGTAATAAATTTATTAATGTTTATCAATTTATCATATATAATTAATAATTACTAATTATTATAGATATACTTAGAACTTGATAATTGAAGTAATAACTAAATATATTATTACTCAATCAATATACTATTTTATTCAAAAATAATTCTTTTAATAACATTAAAATGTAAAACACTTTTAATTGGATCATAATTCCAATTATTCACTTAATTGATCAAAACTTAATATTAAGTATTATAATATATTAAAGCTTTTAATATGGTGTAATTTATATGTAATAAGTATAATTGTATTCGTTATTTATAATTAGGTTATTCTAAAATTTAACTATTTCTTTTAAATTTTTTTATATGTAAAATATAGAAACTCTTCCATTATTACATTTCACAAATATTTCATTATAGTCCAGGTTCCAAAATAGGTTCTAAACAGGTTCCAAAAACAGGTTCCAATATAGGTTCCAAACAGGTTTCAACAGGTTCCAAAACAGGTTCCAAACAGGTTCCAAAACAGGTTCCAAAGTAGGTTCCAAAAAGGTTCCAAAACAGGTTGCAAACAGGTTCCAAACAGGGTACCCTACAGGTTCCAAAAGGGTACCCTTTTACAGGTTCCGGTTCGGTTCCGGTTCCTCCGGGGGTAAGAACCGGAACCAGAACCGCACAGTAGCGGTTCCAAAAAATTGGAACCGGAACCTACCCGCACAGTGCAGGTTCTGGGTAGGTTCGGTTCCGGTTCCGGTTCTTACCCCCGGTTCCGGTTCTACCCACTACCCGTGCTCACCCCTGATCACCACCATGAGCAGCTGAGTTCCGGTTGTCCGTAGGTGTAGGCGAGATCGAGATTGACTCCACTAATCTCCTCATCAGCTCTCGATAGTTGGATGAGCCCGGAATGTTGGATATTTGGTTAGTTTTCTTGTATTCAGATTATATTTGTTTTCGTTTCAGTTTGTTTGCGATACTTTAATATTATTCTGTATACTCGACGTGTTGAATTAATAATGTCCATTGAGAACGTTTATTGATATATAATTTTGCATAATTGAATGTCGGTTTGAGATTATTAAATGTTGATTATGACTTTAAATTGCTTCGGTACTGATTGCAATCAAGTTGTAGTAGCGTTTAATATCATTTCTACTAGGAATGCATTTATTGTGTAATTAGTTGATTGGATGATACAAGTTAGTAGGTTGTACTTGTTAACGTTGTACCAACTAATGGTGTTTAGGGTTAGCATTTTTCGGTTAGTCAATGATAGTCTTTAACCAATCGATCTGTAACTAAGACGACGGGGAGACAAGATAAATTATGCCTAGATTGCCGAGAGATATTTCTATTGATTTGCCTAGCCTTGTAGGATTAGAAATTGAAGAGCGAGGAGAGGATTGTGAGAGTTGGTCTTGAGTCAAACCGAACCCGTAGCGACAACGCTTTTAATATTGAGTTTTAGTTAGCAATTTATTTAATGCTTTTAATTTCCTGCAAGTAATTAGTTTCCTTAGTTTTAATCAATCATTTTGAATTTCTCTTTCGGTAACCAAATATACATTAGGTCGTTAGTCTGCTCTCTGTGGATTTGACCCTGCTTACCGCTAACTACGGTACTTAGGTTTAATTTTTAGACTGTGACGATGGTCTAAAAAAATTTTGGCGCCGTTGCTGGGGAGCAACGTGCTTTTGACTTTGTGTGTATTGGGTTTGTAAATACTTTTAGTCTAATTTTTTTATGTTTTTAATTTTCATAGGACAGTTTCATTCGTGTTTGTTTTTATTTTGCAGGAAGATCGCAATTGGGAAGCGTTGCAGTGTGTCATGTGCATCAAAGTTTAAGCGTGACCCGATTGTGATATTTTCTAATTTTTTTTTGCTTTTGTTCTGTTAATCAGTTGGTGTGTTTGCATGTTTCGTTTCATTTAGTTTGCATGTTTGTTTTAGTTTTGCATATTTGTTTTTATTCATAGGATTTAATTTTAATTTAGTAATAATTCTTTTTGTTTGACTGTAGTTTTAGTTTGTTTTGTGTGGATTTTTTTTTTTAGGGTGATACCATATTCATTTTTATTTTTCTTATGTGTGCCTTTTGAATTTGTTTTAGGATTTGCTTTTAGTTCTTTTTCTTTGAATTTTGTGTTGTGGTTGTTGGTGGAACCTTGGTGCACTTGTTGATGAATGCTTGGTAGATAGTCGTATCAACCAATTTTAGTACCCTTGGATTTGAAAATAGAAAGCACATGGATGGATGATAATCTGTATCCCATGCACAACCATCTAGCTTCTAGGATTCCTATCATAGGGCAACCATCTAGGAATGGTGGCATTTATGAGTTTTCTCCTTTGGACGACATAGACTCCAAGTTGGAGTCTTTAGCCTATCAATTTGACACGTTCATATCTATACATGGGCAAGCTTCTAGGCAACCACCTCCTAGTAGGCCAAGTCAGGATGTCTTTTCTATGCCTTCAGACTTTTTAGCTATTGGTACACATTTGAGGAACCAATCCCTACACTTTTGAGGAGCAAGTGCAAGATGCACAAGTTTCCAGAGACGGAATGATCCGTATTCAAACCATTTGATAGTGAGTGGCATAACCATCCTCATTTTGCATGGAAGCAGGAACAATTCAGAATGTCTCCCATATATGCCATATAGTTCTTCCAATCAACAGGGAATTATTGGGACATGTATTCGGTCCAACCACCACCCAACCTAGGATCCCACCTCCCGTCCAACAGCCCACTCTCGAGCCCGTCCACTAGAATCAATGATGGCTCAAATGCTCAAACCATGCAAGAACAGAAAGATGACATGAATGCTAGGTTCAATGACTTAGAGCAGCATTATCAGATATTACTTCTCATTCCCAATCTATTAGTAAGCTAGAGACCCAAATAGGTCAAATAGCTGAAGTGGTTTATAAGAGAGAGGAATGTCATTTGCCGAGTCAAGTTGCTGATAATCAATGGTGCACCTCACCAGATGGGGTTTCATGAACAAGCTAGGCTTGAGAGGGAATTATATGCTGAGTTTGGAGAGAAAGAGAGCTTAGAGGGAAACCAAGTGAGAGGAGTGAAAGAGAACCAACCATAGAGTTAGGTGTGCCGAGACATGAAACGAGGAAGTTGGGGAGAAGAACTATCCCTTGCATTTGACACGCCGATAGAACCTTGTCCTCAAGGCCTAGAGTCGAATAATGCATCCAACTTTAAGAAAACTACTAGGATGGAGGAAATGGTTGAGTTGTTTAGACAAGGGTTGATTGGTATTCCACTTCTTGATGTCATTAAGCTCATACCTGCCTATGCCAAGTTCTTAAAAGACTTGTGCACATGGAAATGGCGTATTAAATTCAAATATGCCTTCTTGGGACCTCGTGATACCCTACTTGTTGCTGAATGGTGAGGGTCATGTAAGGCACCCGCCAACGTTTCAACCACCTTGAACTTGATGTTCGCATTCAGTCTGGCTGAAGACTTAAAACTTAATGCTAGTGGGAGGCAACCACCTTTTAAATATGTTTTATTACTTTTATGTTTTTGTTATTTTTGTCTTTGCAGGAATTGCCATGTTGGAAACTCATAACTAGTCCAAGGCTTCGCTTACGCATGCTCCACGAACTCCGTTGGTGACAACCCCATCATTGTCCTCAGGTTGTATCTCTCCACCTTATATGCTGTTATGTTAGATTTCTTGTTTCTCAAATATGTTGGACGATTTAATGTTATTGATCATATGCCATTTGAGATCATGATGCTAAGTTGGGGAGGATGTTTGTAGTTGTGGGTCATTGAGGACAATGACATTTTAAGTTGGGGAGTGTTGATTGATTTTTATTTTGTGGAGTGTGTGTTGATCATATTTTTGGAAGTGTTGTTGTGATGCTTTTGTGGAGATTGTGATATTTTTGAAGTGTTGTTGATGATGCTTTTGTGGAGATTGTGTGTGAATGGAGTTGCTTAAATTTTTGTGGCAGATGATGTTGTTTTTGTTGAAATATGTTGAATCTTATCTGTAAGTCCAAAAGTGGTGAAAGTGAACTAAAGTAAGTTTTTTTTTTTTTTTTTTTTTTTTTTTTTTTTTAAATTTTCATGAATTCATGCATAATCACCATTTTTGAAGCAATGAGGTGTAGTTGAAGGTTTTGAGGTTTTTGAAAATTGTGTTGCAACATGATTTTAAACATTGAATATTGGTTTGTTTTGTGCTAGGTTTGTCCATAATTATGGTTAGACACCGTTTGTGTAAATGTCATGTGTTTTAGTGTTTATGCAAGTCTCCCACTACTTTACATGCCCATGGAGCAAATTTTATTTATTATCTTGCGTGTGTAAAAGTGCTTAAATGTTGCTTAATGATTTGGTTTTGATTGTAGCCTAGTTGACTCGAGTAAGTACGCCGAGGGGTGTTTTACACCTAATCCCTAAAGCATCTAGCTTGGGAGCGGTTGGCCTAAAGCTCGTTACATGGGTCCTCTAGAAAGCTTAATAAGTCATTATAAAATCATGAGCTTTATAAGAAATAAAGAAATAAAGTCTTGACTTGTAGCCTAGTTGGTTTGGGTGAGTAAGTTTGAGGAGTATTCTAACTTAGTGCCCTATAGCCATCTGTTTGGGAGTCATTGACCTAAAACCCGTTACACGGACCTTCTAGAAAGCTTAAGAAGTTAAGACACAAAAAAAAAAAAAAAAAAAAAAAAAGGTTATGAATGAAAAAGAAATTATATGTCAAAATCTTGTGTGGAAAATGAGCATTATGTGCGTGTACATAAGTTGGGGAGTTTTGTATGACATTTAACATTGTGATATGAATAGAATGTGTGTTTGAGAAGCTTGAATAGAGATAGGCAAATCTTGACAGAAACTTTAGTTCTTTATTTAGGATTGTGTTATTTACTTGTTATGTTCAAATTTTTCACTTTACCTTTTGATGAATGTCTTGGTTGTTGATGAATATGGTTGTGTATGTGTTTGTGAGAATGTTGAAAGAGTTCCTTTAACTTTACTCGAGGACGAGCAAAGAGTAAGTTGGGGAGTGTGTTAGAGTCATGAAAGTGACTCTATTTTGGTGATAAAATACCCCATTGTGATTAAATTGAAGTATATTGAGACAATTAAAGAATTTATGAATTTATTCACGAAAATCGCTTCAATATTTTTCTTATGAATTTAACGTGTTTGGAATGATTTGGAAAATATATGAGTTGATATTAGGTTGTGGTTTATGGATTAAGGGTGATTTTGTCTCATTTATGCTGTTTTGGGGTAAATGTCATGTTTTAAGGGGCTGATTTTGTCATGTTTCAATCATGCGGGACCAAATGGAAATTTGCAAATTTTGCATAAAACTCAGTTCAAGTTGCAGAAACGTGGCTGCGCACCAAAACTCTTCACTTCTCCGATCAAGCTCCGGCGACCTTTCATCTTCATTTCTGGCGACGTTTCGGCTTCCCCTTGCTCCGGTCACCATCATCCTTCATCACCACCATGAAACACGCACACCAGCGACGCTTCATTCTTCCCACCGCGACTCTTAGTCTCCGGCCAGTTTTGGCCATTCAGCGACGTTCCAGCTCCCAAGGGTAGATCTTCATTCCCCACGGCCGGATCTACACTTTCCTTGCTTCAGCCGCCGCGAAAACCGTCAGAATCCGCGATTTTGCCGCCGCGCCTCTTATCTTCCAGCCCAGATCCTACTCATTTCCGATGACTTCTCACCTCCCAGGACCTGATCTGAACTCCCCATCACCAGAGCTTTCCATCGGTACCTTTGGATCCCATTTTCGCCACCGTTTTTCGGAGACCCGTCGGAAAATTAACGTTTTCGGCGAACCGTGGCTGTTCGTATTTCGGGCTGTCTGTTGGTCGTTTTTGGCCCTTCTTCGCATCAATCGCTGTCGGTTACCTCCTCTTCGCATGTCAGCTCGTTTTCACTGTTCAGCCTCCGTCATCACCACCATGGCGGCTGAGTTCCCGGTTGTCCGTTACGGTGTAGGCGAGATCGAGATTGACTCCACTAATCTCCTCATCAGCTCTCGACTAGTTGGATGAGCCCGGAATGTGGATATTTGGTTAAGTTTCTTGATAGTTGTTGTATATATTTGTTTTTCAGTTGTTTGCGATACTTTAATATTATTCTGATACTCGATGTTGAATTGATAATGTCCATTGAGAACATTATTGATAATAAACTTTTTGCATAATGAATGTCGGTTTGAGATTATTAAATGTTGATTAGACTTTAAATTGCTTCGGTACTGATTGCAATCAAGTTGTAGTAGCGTTTAATATCATTTCTACTAGGAATGCATTTATTGTATAATTAGTTGATTGTGATACAAGTTAGGGTTGTACTTGTAACGTTGTACCAACTAATGGTGTTTAAGGGTTTAGCATTTTTCGGTTAGTCAATGATAGTCTTAACCAATCGATCTGTAACTAAGAGACGGGGAGACAGGATAGATTATGCCTAGATTGCCGAGAGATATTTCTATTGATTTGCCTAGCCTTGTAGGATTAGGAAATTGAAGAGCGAGGAGAGGAATTGTGAGAGTTGGTCTTGAGTCAAACCGAACCCGTAGCTACAACGCTTTTAATATTGATTTTTAGTTAGCAATTTATTTAATGCTTTTAATTTCCTGCAAGTAATTAGTTTCCTTAGTTTTAATCAATCATTTTGCAAATTTCTCTTTCGGTAACTCAAATATACATTAGGTCGTTAGTCTTGCTCTCTGTGGATTCGACCCTGCTTACCGCTAACTACGGTACTTAGGTTTAATTTTGTGACCGTGACGACCGGTCTAACAAGTATGTACCTTATGCTAATGCTGTAGGATCTGTTATGTATGCAATGATTAGTACTAGGCTTGATTTGTCATTTGTCATATCCATGTTAAGTAGATTTATGTCCAATCCAGGGGCTGAACATTGGATTGCTCTAAAATGGGTGATTAAATACACTAACAGTACACTGTGGGTTGGATTAGAATATGGAAAAAAGGGATACTTCACTTGATTTGGTTGGTTTTGTAGATTCTGACTTTGCAGGTGATAAAGAAACAAGGAAATCCACCACTTCTTATTACTTTACCATTGGAGGAAACTGCATAAGCTGGAAATCACAACTACAACCCATTGTGGCTCTCTCATCGACAGAAGCCGAGTACATTGCAGTTGCGGATGTATTCAAGGAGGCAGTATGGCTAAAGGGAATCCTATCAGAGGCAAATTTGACAAATGGAAAGGTGACAATCTACTTAGACAACCAGAGTGCGATCCACTTGAGCAAAAATCCGGTTTACCACGGAAGAACCAAGCATGTGGATGTACGCTACCACTTTGTGCGGGACTTGGTGGCTTCAGGTGAGATTGATTTGAAGAAGATTGCTACTGAAAACAATCCAGCTGATATGGGAACTAAGGTAGTCACAGTAGCCAAATTCAAGCACTGCTTGAATTTGTTGTTTGTAAATTAGGTTAGAGCATTAATTAGAGTGATGAGGGACTTGGATTTGAGTGAGCTGCACTGATTAATGGTTGTTAGGATGATTGTTTCAAGTCTTCAAGGTGGAGATTGTTGAGTTAAAGACATGAAACGATGCTGTTTTGGCCATAAGTGGTGTGACGTCATTTTGGTAGCTGCTGAAATGAATCCTGGCTGCTGATTAACTTCAGATCCAATGGCTGAAAATTAACACTTGGTCAACACTATATATATAAAGGAGCAAATATTGGGAAAAAGTTACAGCTTCTTCTTTGTGTGGTTGATAGAACAATTGATTAAGGTTTTTCTCTTTTTACATTCAATCTGTGTAATCTTGGTGAGTGAGTGTTTGTTTTTCATTCAAGTAAGAGGGGTTTTACTCTCAAGTTCTTAGGGAATCTGATTGTGTTCTCTAGGTAGGATTACGGGAAAGGCTGAGTTGTATTCTTGAGTGGTTGATCTTTGATCTGTGGTATAAACTCTTGATTGTAATTGATTAGTGCAGTGAGCTCCTCTGATTCCGGAGCTCAGCGTGGATGTAACCTACCTAATCTTGGATAGGTGAACCACGGTAAATCTGTGTGTGTGTGTATTGTTGTGGTTGTTTTATTCTTGATTGTGTGTTAAAGGATTAGGAAGATTCATCATAACAGTTATATTAATTTTTCATGAAAAATTAATTAATTAGCAAGGCTAACAAAGCCTAAGCCTCATAATTAATCAATTTTCCTAGTAAATTATGTTAAGATTGAATATAATTATATGAAAAATTAATTTATAAAGCCTAAACTTGCATACAATTGGTAGAATATGCCAAAAGAGTTAGGATGCTACACCAAGATATTTGATTAATATTAAATTCATAGAAAAATTTGCATATAAAAATGAGCTTTATTTACAGTGGGTAAAAAAAAAAAAAAAAAAATACTAAGTAGGAAATAAAATGACATAAAAATTAATTCCATTTAATTATATTAACATTTTTAGGATCATTATTGATCCCTACGGGGAAAAAATCCCCACAAGGATTATTCCCCGTTCGAAGGTAAATCCCCCTGGGGGAATTTCATATATTTTANGATTGCTACTGAAAACAATCCAGCTGATATGGGAACTAAGGTAGTCACAGTAGCCAAATTCAAGCACTGCTTGAATTTGTTGTTTGTAAATTAGGTTAGAGCATTAATTAGAGTGATGAGGGACTTGGATTTGAGTGAGCTGCACTGATTAATGGTTGTTAGGATGATTGTTTCAAGTCTTCAAGGTGGAGATTGTTGAGTTAAAGACATGAAACGATGCTGTTTTGGCCATAAGTGGTGTGACGTCATTTTGGTAGCTGCTGAAATGAATCCTGGCTGCTGATTAACTTCAGATCCAATGGCTGAAAATTAACACTTGGTCAACACTATATATATAAAGGAGCAAATATTGGGAAAAAGTTACAGCTTCTTCTTTGTGTGGTTGATAGAACAATTGATTAAGGTTTTTCTCTTTTTACATTCAATCTGTGTAATCTTGGTGAGTGAGTGTTTGTTTTTCATTCAAGTAAGAGGGGTTTTACTCTCAAGTTCTTAGGGAATCTGATTGTGTTCTCTAGGTAGGATTACGGGAAAGGCTGAGTTGTATTCTTGAGTGGTTGATCTTTGATCTGTGGTATAAACTCTTGATTGTAATTGATTAGTGCAGTGAGCTCCTCTGATTCCGGAGCTCAGCGTGGATGTAACCTACCTAATCTTGGATAGGTGAACCACGGTAAATCTGTGTGTGTGTGTATTGTTGTGGTTGTTTTATTCTTGATTGTGTGTTAAAGGATTAGGAAGATTCATCATAACAGTTATATTAATTTTTCATGAAAAATTAATTAATTAGCAAGGCTAACAAAGCCTAAGCCTCATAATTAATCAATTTTCCTAGTAAATTATGTTAAGATTGAATATAATTATATGAAAAATTAATTTATAAAGCCTAAACTTGCATACAATTGGTAGAATATGCCAAAAGAGTTAGGATGCTACACCAAGATATTTGATTAATATTAAATTCATAGAAAAATTTGCATATAAAAATGAGCTTTATTTACAGTGGGTAAAAAAAAAAAAAAAAAAATACTAAGTAGGAAATAAAATGACATAAAAATTAATTCCATTTAATTATATTAACATTTTTAGGATCATTATTGATCCCTACGGGGAAAAAATCCCCACAAGGATTATTCCCCGTTCGAAGGTAAATCCCCCTGGGGGAATTTCATATATTTTAAAAACATATTTAATAGAATTATGTATTCAAATAGAATAGGTCACCCAGAAAAGAAGTTATTGAAAGATAAGTTTGACTTTAAAATATTAATCAAGCTAATAATAACGTCATATGATTTTATTAAATAAATTATTAACTTTATAGAATTTTATTTTTTTATTTTTTACAGAAAATATTTCACAAATTTTTATGAGACTTAATTCTTAAATAGGGCCCTAGGCAAGTGAGGCAATTGCCTAACCTGTTTGGTTGATTTTATCTACCGACTAAAAGGGTTTATTTAAAGCCAACACAACTACCTCTGTCGTCACACTTTATGCTCTCTCAAAACCTCACTTCTTTCTTTTATTTTGTAATTTTTTTTTTTTTCAGGGGTTAGATAAAAGATTAATTGAGAATATTTTCCTTCTTTAATAAATAGTTATAAAAAGATTTATTATACTACAATTTTCATGGCTTTCAAAATTATTTTGTATTTGTTTATTTCAAAATCGTTTTGTCTTGTATTCAACATTTTCTCATGAATTCAAGAAATCTTTATTCTATTTGGAAGATATATTGCTCATGATTTTGAATTTAATTCATGAACGATTGCCGATAAAACATATATACTTACCTAAATTCACAATTTTTTATATCTCCAAACACATCCCATAAAAATTAATTTGAAAGAGATCCAACCATAATTTATTTTCTAAGTTTGATTCATTTTCACTTTAGTCCTATTTGTGGTTAAAGGAAAAAAAAAAAAAAAAAAAAGGCCTTATATGCCATAATTAATATGTTTAACACATCCAATCGTAACAATTATGATCCAATCATGCAGGGGCTGTCTCAAGTATATTTGGGTCCTAAAGCAAAAATCGAAAATAAATATGTTTTGTTTATCAAATAAAATTAAAATTATTAATTAATTTTCATAGTGAAAATACTTCATCAAAACTTCACTTAAATGTATATATATTTAGTATTATATTTGAAACTTTATAAATAACTGATAGAACTTAAGGTGGGTCTGACTTTTCATCTAATAAGGTTTTTTTGAATTGGAGGGGATGGGCTTGAGTAAGCCTATATGTTAGGTTATGCCTATTGATGGCTCGAACTCCTCACTTATTGACCAAACACGTAGCTTAATTGAGCCTAGCTCAGATATCATGAGATAACTTGAGATGGGTCTGACTCATCACTTAATAAGACATTTTTGAATAGGAAAATAAACCCCTCTTATAAACCAGTAGGCTTGAATGTGTTTAGTCAATGTGAGACTAACAATAACCTCATTGTATAATATAAGTTTAAGAATTATATATATATATATAAACACAACAAAATAATGATGATATAATTCCAAAGTAATTAATAATAATAATAAAAAGAGTATAAAACAACAGATTCATGGAATGTAAAATAATTTTATCCACATTGCCATCCCTAGTAAAATTCCTTTAAGTCTAAAAAATTTTGAAGTCGAAAAAATTTATGTAAAACAGAAAAAAATTAAGAAAAAAGTTAAATAAGCGTGTTATTTACCTCATGTTAGGATGACATGTAAAATATAATCTTATTCTGAGATCATGTTATGCATGTATTTATTTGTTCTAAGTGCATCTCCAGTGATGTTCTTTATTTTGAAGAACATCTTTCATATAAATAAAGAGTGTCTTTAATAAATTTAAAATATAAAGAACAAAATTTTTATTCAAATCCAATAGACTCTTTAAATTTAATAAAGATGCTCTTTATTTTTAAGAAAAAGACTTAATGGGAGAGAGAATTAATAAATAAAATGCATAAGAACTTATAGTTTATTAATTAAAATTTGGATAGAGAATGAAATTTGACTCTCTAAATGTAGAGAGTCAAACTCACTCTCTAATTTATATTTTAAGGATAAAGAGTCTATTGGACTCTTGTTTTTATGAATAAACTCTTTATAATAAAGAGTTTAGGTCATATAAAGAGTCCTTTGTAGATGCTCTAATACCATCCCTAATGCCAAATACTAGAATGAAAGAGTATAATTTTTAAAGCATTGATGTCATTAATATCATTTAAAGATTGTTGTGAGTTATTGGAGGAAACTTAAACACTTTTGAGTTTTAGATTCCAAAAAGAAATTTTTGTAAGTGACCGATTTTTAGTTTTAGGTGGAAAAAAATGCATCAAATGAAGCTATAGATGAAAATGGTCAACACATGTAAGGGTAAAACATGCATTGATATACACCATTTTTATGGCTGATGAATTCGTGGTTTTAGGTTGGATGAAGCCCTGATAGACAGAAGCCCGTTTCCAATACTAGGATAACGAACGAAAAATCTTATTTGTATATAAATTATGATTACTAACTCACTAAAATCTTAGACTCTTCACCCATATTATTGCAACAAGTTATATGAAAATATGAAGTTATTAATATTTGCATATGCAAATTTTAATTGTNACTACTGATTATGCACAGAGACACAGAGAAAAGTTAAAAAAAATATATATATGAACGGTTTAATTTATGAGAAAAAGAAAAAAAAAATGTTCCTGGCAATGATTTGATAAATAATGATCTTACATTAATCCAGTTTATCAAGTCAAGCCATGTTTAAAATAAAGCCACCAAATCTGAAGCAGTATCGCGGTTGACATAGCTGTGTTTACTGTGAAACAAATCAGGACAAGGAGATAATGTTAGATACTACGATTCAAAGTCATCTTTCCTCAATCTACCTAATCTTACATTAAAATAAATATATATATAAGAATGTCTTCACATATATTGGGTGAATATTATCTAGTATCCTTTCCTTTACATTTTGGTCTTCAATTAAGCAAGTCAGAATGTTATAAAGCCCCCTTGTGGTCCACACGATTTGTTGAATGTCAAATTATTTAGTCATTTAGATAATCTATAGTTTTCCAATCAGGAAATAAATTTTATTTTATATTAAGTCTGAGACATTATAATACTTTTTTTTTTTTTTTTTTAAAAAAATTTTATTACCAGGCCTCACTTCTGGCTGAGGAAAACCGTGGAACAAACTGGAAAACAAACTGGAAAACATAAACATCAAAACGAAACCAAAACAACCATCATAAGGAAAAAACCATCTGGAACCAGTCTCCCAAAATCAAGTTCACCGCCTAATCTGAGGCAAACCCGCCTTGTCCAACTGAAGCATGCCTTTCAACTCCCTAGGTAACGACATAAACTCCAGAAATATGATAGAATTACCCTCTTCTCCCTGTCGAGCGAGGAAGTCAGCTGCACTATTCCCTTCGCAGAATTGATGAGTGATGGTGAAATGAACTCCTCTTAACAGGGTCAAAAGCTCATCCCAGTAGTCCCATAAATACCAGGCCGTGCACTTGCGACTACTCAACCAAGAAACAACCAAAGTGGAATCACTCTCGATATTCAACTGATTAAAACCCAGCTCTTTACACAGTGAGACACCCACAATTAACGCTCTTAATTCAGCTTCATTGTTAGTTCCCTGCCCGAAATAAGAAGAGAAAGCCCCTTGAAAATTCCCTAGTACATCGCGAATGACACCTCCTCCCCCATAGCTGCCCAGATTGCCCCGGCAACTGCCATCAACATTCAGTTTAATCCACCTTTCAGCCGGTTTCCTCCAATATACCAGCTTCGGAATATTCCGTGACCTCCCCGCATAAGGCACTTCGAGATCCCGTAGAATAACCTCATCCCTCGCAGATATCAGCCACTGTTTCACCAACAGAGAGGAGATTTTACGTATCCAAACTCTCACTGCCAACCAGACACTTTCTGCTGATTCAGCTGAATTTTCCATGCGAGCTTTGCAATGACGTCTCCATAGGCGCCAGGAAATGATAGATGGAATGAGACCGAGAAGGACCCCTCTGTGACTCGACTTCGTTGCCGAATTAAACCACTGCATAACCGTCAACCACCAAGGAAGACCCTGAACATAGTTAATACCCAGCGTGATGGCTGCCTTTTTCCATACCTCCGCAGCAATGCTCCCATTACAAAGTACATGATTTAATGTTTCAATGTGTCCCTGAGCACAGCAATTACACCGAGATGCCAATGGGATTCCAAGCATTTGCACCCGAGCGTCCAGCGCTAACCCATTAAACCGAGCTTTCCACATGCACACAGATATTTTTCGCGGAAGGGAGTGATGCCAAATCCAGCCCATGCCTAGATGTTCAGTTCCTTTCACACGTATAAGTTCCCATGCAGAAGCCGACGTGAAAACTCCCTTAACCTCTGGTTTCCAAATGGTAATATCCGTTCCCACCTTACCAGCCACCACTCCATTCATTATTTCCTCTATTTTGTTAATATCGACAAGATCCACCAGAACATTCTCATCCCATGAGCCATCAATCCAAACATCTTTGATCTTGAGCTGAGAGTGCCCTGATTCACGACTAGCACCTAAAGGCCCACTTGCCAGCCACCTATCAAACCAAAATGAAGAATTGCCCTCTCTAACCTTAACAAGCACATTTTCGGCCACATCAGGAAACACCTTCATAATAGACTTCCAGAATCGGGAAGCATTTCTTCTGGTCTCAGCTAAAAAAATGTGGCCGTGTTTCACATATTTCGCCCGGAAGAACTTGGTCCAAAGGTTATCAACAGTAACCAATCTCCAAGCGAATTTCATGTGTAGTGCCCGCTGCACCTCATGAAAATTTCTGATGCCAAGACCTCCTTCCTTGTATGGTTTGCATATCCTATCCCAAGCACACCACTTCATTTTTTGTTTCCCATTCACATCACCCCAGAAAAATGTCGCCATCAAAGAGTTAAGTCTACTAAAAACCTTTATCGGCACGTTTAAAACTGCCAAGAGATGTGTTGAGATACATGCTAACACATGTTTCATGAGAGTAAGCCTACCACCTTGAGAAAGAAGTTTTGATTTCCAACCAGCAATTCTCCTCCTGACTTTCTCCACGAGAGGTTCCAAATGCCTAGATGTGAGTCGACCAGAAACCATGGGGACACCCAAATAAGTGAACGGAAACTTTCCTTCCACAAACTTGTCGTTTGCATAAGAATACGTCTCCGGGCAATCGTTATGGACTTTGAGAAAAAGACAGCTGATTTTTCCTTATTGATAAGCTGCCTTGACCACTTTTCATAAACTTCCAAAATATATAAAAGTCATTGCACAGATCATTTACCCCCCATTCACAAACACTAAGAGATCATCAGCATAGAGTAGATGAGATACCAAAGGCGCACCCACTGGATGTGAGTAACATCTAATACGACCCTCTTCAAAATTCTTACAAAGTAATCTAGACAGAACCTCTTCCATAATAATAAATAAATATGGAGAAAGTGGGTCACCTTGTCTTAGACCCCGAGCTGGCTGAAAGAAACCTTTGGACGTCCCGTTCATCATAATAGAGAACCAGGGGCATGTAACACATTCCCTGACAAGATTACAAACCTGAGAGGAAAACCCAAAGGATGTTAGCACATTTAACAGGAATTTCCAGTCCACATGATCATAGGCTTTAGCCATATCAATCTTCACCATAATGTTACCACCCTTTGTTTTCTTATTCAGAGAATGAACCAATTCTTGTGCTAGGGTAATATTCTCAAAAATGCTGCGGCCGAGAATAAAAGCGCCTTGTTCATGAGAAATCAACTGTGATAAAAAAGGAGTCATCCTATTAACTATCACTTTTGAGAAAATCTTGTACGCGACATAACAAAGGCTGATCGGACGAAACTTGTCAAAACTCTTAGGTTCCTCTACCTTCAGAATCAACACCAAGTAAGATGCCGTATAAAATCTAGGTAATGTAGTACCCAAAAAGAAATCCTTTGCAGCATCGAGTACATCCTCCTTGATCAGATCCCAATAGCTTAGATAGAAACCCGAACCAAAACCGTCCGGTCCAGGTGAACTCTCTTTCGGAATAGATTTCAGCGCAGCCAGAACCTCTGTCTCTGTCGGGGCTACAACAAGAGCCAAATTATTTTCCTCAGATACAGACTTCTGGATAAGGGGAGTCAGATCCACCTGTTCCGCCATAGAAGGATTTGAGAGAAAATCTTGGAAATATTTAAAGCTCCTTGATGCACCTGCTCCGTAGAATTCAGACTCGTACCATTCGCAAGTCGCATGTGAGATATGACATTGCTTTTCCTCTGTTGATTCACAACTGCATGAAAAAATTTAGAGTTTTGGTCACCTTCTGAAAGCCATTTCTGTTTCACCAATTGAGAAAGCCGAAGTTCTTCACGTTTTTCCCAAATATCCAATTCAAGTTTTGTAATCAAGTAATCACATTCTACTTCTTTATCATAACCCCCTTGTAAATGGCTGTCTAAAACCTCCAATCTCTCCTCCAATTCTTTAATATTCTGCCCAACCTGCCCAAACACTTTCTTGTTCCACGCCCGTAATGCAAGTTTCGTTTTCTTTAATTTCTCCGCCAACCGACGTAAACCCACAAAAATAGTAGGTTCCTTCCAAACTTCTTCAACACATCTCCTGAAATCTGTATGGGTAACCCACATGTTTTGAAATCGAAACGGATGAGGACCGTAGCCTACCTCTTGCTTTTGGACATGAATGAGCATAGGACAATGATCCGAAGTCTTCCGATTAAGGTACTCGAAGCAAGCTGAAGGAAATCTGTTGGCATAATGTATATTAATCAGAGCTCTATCAAGACGTGCCCAACTACGAGTATGCCCCTCATGGCCATTACACCACGAGAGGCGTCTTCCCATAACCTGCATATCCAATAACCCACAGTGATCAATACAATTATTAAATTCTTCCATTGACATAATAGGCCTGGGATGACCCCCAACTCTTTCACTATCTTCCCGAAAAACATTAAAATCCCCAACCACCAGCCATGGATCTTCCTTAGAATCAACCAACTCCAAGCTTTGCCATAAATCTCTACGTTCAATACAACTGCACTTAGCATAGATAAAAGATATGAAAAGGTTCTCTTCCCCAAACAGAAAAATCCCTGAAATTGATTGGTTAGTCATAGATAACACCTCCCAATCACAATCATCACTCCAGAAAATCCAAATCTTACCGTCAACAACCGCATTACTACAATGGTTCGGTAACCCCAACAAATAGGCTAGACGACTCATCTTATCATCCGCAGCAAAAGGTTCCAGAATTCCCACAATAGACACACCAAACTTCTTAACTAAACTTTTTAACCGATTACGGGAACTACCTAGCCCTCGCAGATTCCAAACCAAAATTTTATTAATCATAAATTGAGTTTAGAAGGGCGGGATAAAACCCGTTGGGAATGTCTCACTGTATGTTTTTTCTTTGATTCTATCTTACGACTCGTTTGCTTACTCCCCGGCTCCGAATTATACTGTTTTTGTCTAGCCAGTGCACTCGGTTCATCTTCACCCTCTGGATCTGAAAGTGTCCCATGATTATCCTCCCTTCCGACAACCTCCTTTCTACTTTCGCTCCTCGTCCTACATTCCACTTCTCGAACTTCGGAAATCAGATCAGTGTTGCCCCCCTCATACGAACCTTGGTTCGGGTCATCTTCCTGAACCAGCAAACTCACCATTGTACTACCTGCATTAAACTTCTCCTCCCTACGCTCCCCCTCTTTTCCCTGCAAAGAAACTGACTCTTCTCTAATCACTGGCTCCACACTAGCTACATCCACCAGTTCACACTCTACGGCAGAGTTGTTTTGTGCCAAATCCCTATACTCTGAGATCTGTAACGTAGGCATGTCCTTTCGAGAATTCTCTGCAAAATCATCTCCTACCAAAGATGAAATATGGTCAATCCCTGGGACCTCGTTCTGTCTCACTTTGTCAGACTGCACCAGATTTCCTGTCTTTAATCTATCCGCAACACGCCCTGTCTCCCCCTTCTTCTCACTTGTTTTCCTTTCCTCACTGACTTTTTCTTTCCAAACTTGTTGGTACTGGATCAATGATCTGTTATTTTTTTCCTCTCCTGCCTTCCGTCCAGCCTCCCCTATCCGACAAACCACTTTTGTATGCCCTTGTCTACAGCACCTGGTGCAGTAAAAACCTGGTTTTTCATACCTGACTTCTTGCCAAATATTTCTATTTGCTGACATGGTAATAGGGAACCCTTTGATAGGCTCCTCCTTAAGATTCATTTCAATACACAACCTTGCACCCGTAGCTCTCGTTTTATTCAATGTAGCATTATCAGTGCCAAGGAAATGGCCAAACCGAGTTGCTAGAATTTGAAGACAATCCCTTCTGTACAGATGCATCGGCAAACCTGGTAAGAAAATCCATTGAGGAGCCAAAGGAGATTCCTTCTTAAGGTCAAAATCCCTGGTCCATTTGAATAGTAGAAATGGGTTCCCCTCCACAGATCTTCCTTCCCGTGTCCAACCGTGGATAAAGTCACGTTCATTTTTCATGTGAATTAATATATGATAGTCATCCATGAAACTAATCTGTGGGATCTCTATCAGACCCCAGTTTTTCACCACATGCAGACGTAACTTGTCTATGGAATGCCTCAATCTCATGAACTTCATCACCAAGGCAAACTTCAAATCTTCCGCAACCTTCACCATCTCTGATTCTGAAAACACAAAGCCCAACTCTCCATCAATATCCACCGGAAAACGCATTGGTAACTTGAAAGATGTGTTGTCTGCATGCTTAGAAACCTTGTCTGTATGTTTAGACACCGCCTGGGCATATGAAAAATTCAAAGGATCACTAAAAACGTCGTTCCCCGCCGACGGCAAGGGCATCAGAGGGGCAGCGCACTCCTTGAAAAGGCAACCCTAGGAGTTTACGCACCCAGACTAGGAAATCAGAGATCCTCGGACTTTCCCTAACCAGCGAAATATTTTTTCCAAAACAGAGAAAAAGTCGAAACTTCTTGCTTTGTCAGGATCAGTTTTCCTACAGGAAGCAACCTTTTAGTCTTTTATCAAGCTTCAAAAAGATTATTTGAGAGTCAATCTTTTGCAAAACCCCCCACAATGAGATTTCTTGATTTGTTCATTCTCTTGATATTAATACCAGTAGCCTGGGCTCAAGCATGGTCACAGGGGTTGCCAAGTTTAAGCCACGGAAGCTCCTTGGCTGTTGCAAAAGAGAATGATTTCCTGGCTTCACCAAAGGGGACATTCTCTGGTGGATTTTCCGAGGTTGGCACTAATGCATATTGTTTTGCAATATGGTTCACTAACTCTGTTAACAAGACCGTGGTTTGGATGGCCAATAGAGACAAACCAGTTAATGGAAGGCATTCCAGTTAAACCCTCCATGGAAATAGGAATCTGGTCTTGACTGATGAAGATGAATCAGTAGTATGGTCAACTGACACATTAACAAATGCAGGTGTCGAAGCTCGGCTTCTTGAAACAGGAAATTTGGTGCTGGTCAACCAAACCAAGGGGATCATCTGGGAGAGTTTTGAATTCCCCACGGACACACTGCTTCCATCTCAGCCATTTACCAAGAACCCAACCTTGGTCTCTATGAGAAGTCGAGGCACATACTTATCGGGAGTTTATAATATGAAATTCGATGATAATAATGTTTTGAATCTCATCTTCAATGGTCCTCTATTGTCAAGTGTCTACAGGCCAAGTTCAAAGGTGAGCGTATTTGATAGTGGCAGAACACCTAATTATAATAGCACCAGAAAAGCAATTCTAAATGATTTTGGATATTTTGAATCAAGTGATAATTTTGTATTCAAAGCAACTGATTATGGAGTCGGTCCAAAGAGGCGCTTAACATTAGATTATGATGGAATTTTGAGATTGTATAGTTTAGATGATTCAACCGGGCTATGGAAAATCTCATGGATCCCTGTTGACCTTTATAATTGCCATGTTCATGGGTTGTGCGGTGAAAATGGTATTTGCGTTTACAGCCCGCAATCAACTTGCATTTGCCCTGATGGTTTCAACAGAAATGATCCTTCAGACTGGTCCAAGGGTTGCTCTCCTTCGTTTAATCTGACTTGTGATCCAACTAAATTGGATTTCATGCTGCTTAATAAAACAGATTTCTATGGAAATGACTTGGTTACCTATGGTAATCGCATTTCCTTTGAAGAATGCAGGAATCGGTGTCTAAGTGATTGCACATGAAGGGGTTTGGATATTCGACAGATGGACAAGGCAACTGTTATCCGAAAGGTATTCTCCGCAATGGCTTTCGTGTAACGAGTAAAGCCCAAAATATGCATATAAAGATTCTTAGAGGAACAGTAATCTCTTCTCTGGAGCTGAGGAAGGTAGGGACAAATGATCTGAACTGTTCAAATGAAGCTCTTGTTCTTGGAGGTAATGAGGCTGAGGGAGGAAAAACCAGCAAGAACTCGTACATCAAATATTTGATTGCCTTCGTTAGTGCCTTCGCAGTCATTGAAATAATTTGCATTGGCTTGGCATGGTGGTATGTCTTCAGGAAGCACATACATGAGGAATTGGCCACTATGGGATACACTGTAATAGCCCTGGGCTTCAAACGTTTCACTTATGCAGAACTGGAAAGGGCAACAAAGAATTTCAAGCAAGAGATAGGAACTGGGGGCTTTGGGACAGTTTAAAAAGGAGTTCTGGAAGACGAAAGAGTTATAGCCGTGAAGAGACTGGGAGGTGTTTTGCAAGGAGATGCTGAATTTTGGGCGGAGGTGAGAATCATAGGGAAGATCAATCACATGAATTTGGTGAAACTGTGGGGATTTTGTGCTGAGAGTGAGCACAAGTTGGTGGTTTATGAGTATGTGGAAAATGGTTCACTGGATAAAATCTTATTCAGTGATTCAGCCAGCAAATTAGACTGGAACCAAAGATACAACATTGCAGTAGGAACTGCAAGGGGTTTGTCATATCTACATGAAGAGTGCCTAGAGTGGGTACTCCACTGTGATGTGAAACCTCAAAATATACTGTTGGATGATCATCTTGAACCTAAAGTGGCCGACTTTGGTCTGTCAAAGCTGTTCATAGACCGGCATGACACAGGGTTTTCCAAGGTGCATGGCACGAGAGGATACTTGGCTCCAGAATGGATGATGAACCAACATATTGATGCAAAAGCCGATGTGTACAGCTATGGTGTTGTCCTGTTGGAGCTATTGAGTGGAAAGACAGCCTCCGGTTTTCAATCAGCTACTCCTCACGACGAGTGCAATAATTTGGTACAATGGGCGACTAAACAACACATGACACCAGAAGGGCTAAGGAAAGTAATTGATCCCAGACTGAAAAATGAATCCTACGAGGAGAAGATTGATAGAATGATAGAAGTTGCTCTGCTGTGTGCAGCAGAAGATCGTCATTCGAGGCCTCCAATGAGCAAAGTTGTGGAGCTCTTGACTGCATATGATGAGTCAAACCCAGATGAGAAGAGGAATGATTGAATTCTAGAATTCCAGGCTTAAGATTTCCAGTGTTTCCTCTGGGAAAAAATATGTAATCAATAAATGTAATACCAACATGAAGCTGCAAAGATCATTACTATTCTTTCTTCATTAAGCATGGTCTTACAATTCCCATTGTAGACTTCAATCTCTTAATTTCATAACAGAAAAAAACTATCTTTCACCAAAATCTTCTTCGCATGAACCACAACAATGTAGTTTTGCAAATATATCAGAACAGCAATCTCATTTACAAATCGTTGAAAACACTGCTTCTTGGGTGTAATCAACTCAAAACTTATTATAAGCTCACCATATACAAACATCTATGTTTTAATCCCTGATGATCATTTGATATGTATAAGCTCACCATATGGTTTCTCCAGTTGATTATTCAAAAGCAGCAAATGGATTCAATTTTTTCTTGTATCTAACTAATGAAATTGTTCTTCATCATCAGAAAGAACAAACCAACAAAATCTTTACTCACCACCAGCAACTTGCAAATATAAAATTTCTGCTACAAAACATGTAGTTTTCACAAGACAACATAAAATAATGTTGTGGTCTACTTATTATAATATTAACGATCAAACTTTGATCTTTAGGTATCTTAAAGACTAATTCTTTACTCACGTCTACGACAGTGACACCAGCAACCTGCTAATGGCCTTTTGTAGCAATACAGCATGTAATTTTCTTTTCAAAACAAATTTAGAGAACAATTCAGAATCAAATGTTGACCTTTTGACTAATCTAATTGCTAATGTATTGAGCTGACCTGCTGACTGTTCTTCCAAGAAGGAAGCCTGCGTTTATTATCAAACTACGCACGGTGTGCAGCACCCACTTCCGTCATTCGTGTACACCGTGCGCAAGTTAGTAGAATCCTAGAGGGTATAGATGTCTCAGCACGTGAAAAATATCTTTCACACGTGGGATGACCACATGACGTAACATAAATAAAATGAAGGGCTTACTAATTTAGCGCCACTGCACTGCTTGACAACTATGTGAAGCTCAAAAGCAGCTTCTAATACCAAAGCAGCTTCTTTTTTTAACTTCATTTTAGAGTAGATTTAACATCCGTCTTTCATTTTCTCTTTAACTTCAAAGCAGCTCTATTTCTTAGAGAAATAAATGTTCTGAGTATTTTGATTGTAGTTATATCTTTAGCGGATTTGTCGATTTAATCTAGTAGGAGAAACATGGCTGGTTGTGTATTGGGTTTTGGGTGATCACATGTTGTGAATGTGAGAAATGAGGTCGTATTGGGGAGGATATGGAATCAAAGTTTGATTTTTTATGATGGTAGATTCAGAAACTTAGTAAAGGATGTGGCATTTCCAGTTTTTTTTGTGGAAAATTTAGTAGTAGAAATGTCTATGTGAAGACAAAACAGAGGTTTCTTGTCATGAGTAATATGTCAGAGTCACCTGCAGAGCCACAATCTGGTCTGGCAACAACTATAGTGACAAAAGAGGGAGATGATGTTAGCAAAGGAATAGATGTTAAAGTTTTGGAGGCAAACCATGAAATAAAAACTGATAGTGGTGGTAATGGTGGGGACATGTTTGATGGTAGTGGAGGAAATGGGAAATTTAACAATGGTAGAGCCGTAGAGGTGGTGGTCGTGGTGGACGTATTTTATGTCTTATTTTGATAATGATAATGTATAGAGATTGATGTATGATGGACCCGATATTTCAAGTGTGTATTGGCCTAATCCTGATTATAATGTGTGGCAAAATGGAAGAACATCGTACAATAGTAGTAGAATAGCTTTTTTAGATGAAACAGGCAGTTTCTTATCAAGTGACAAGTGGCAATTTAGAGCTTTTGATGTGGGCTTTGGGATCAAAAGAAGGCTAACTATGGATTATGATGGGAATCTCAGGCTTTATAGCCTCAACAATTTGACAGGATCATGGATGATTTCATGGCAAGCTATTATGGAACAATGTAAAGTTCATGGGATTTGTGGTAGAAATGGGATTTGTGTATCTACACCAGAGCCCAAGTGCTCATGCCCTCCAGGCTATGAGGTAACTGAACCGGATAATTGGAACAAAGGTTGTAAGCCTAAGTTCAACAGAACTTGTTCAAACTCACAGCAGCTGAAATTTATCGAGGTTCAAAAAGTAGATTTCTATGGGTTTGATCTCAATTACAGTACGGCTACATCAATGGAATCTTGCAAGAAATTATGCTTGGATGATTGCCAGTGTGAAGCATTTAGCTATAGGCTGAACGGGGAAGGGCTTTGTTACACAAAAAGTGCACTTTTCAATGGCTACCGTTCTCCAACATTTCCAGGCAGCATATATTTGAAGTTTCCAGTCAGTGTTGAGGCATCAGAACCCGATAGTCTCAATGGCAGCAATCCTGTATGTCAAGAATCTATAATTATGATGGGATCACCTTCCATGTATGACACTACTGGCAAGAGAGTGAGATGGATTTATATGTACTGGTTTGCATTAGCTATTGGTGCAATTGAAGTTATCTTCCTTCTATTAGGTTGGTGGCTCCTTTATAGAAGACATGGTGTGCCATCTTTACTAGAAGACGGATATCGTGCACTTTCAACTCAGTTCAAGGGATTCAGTTATGCTGAACTCAAGAAGGCAACGAAAATTTTCAAAGAAGAGATTGGTAGAGGAGGTTCCGGGGCTGTGTTTAAGGGTGTTTTGGGAGATGAAAGGGTGGTGGCTGTCAAGAGACTAACAGATTTGTATCAAGGAGAAGAAGTGTTTTGGGCAGAGGTGAGTATAATCGGAACAATCTATCACGTGAACCTTGTGAGAATGTGGGGGTACTGTTCAGAAGGCAAACACAGACTCTTAGTCTATGAGTATGTGGAAAATCAATCACTGGACAAGCACATATTCTCACCAGGTTTTCTGGGATGGAAAGAAAGGTTCAAAGTTGCCTTGGGGACAGCCAAGGGTTTAGCTTATCTTCACGACGAGTGCCTGGAATACGACGAGTGCCTGGAATGGGTTATTCATTATGACGTGAAGCCTGAAAATATTATTTTGAACAGTGAATTTGAGCCCAAGATTGCAGATTTTGGGCTGGCTAAGTTGTCTCATAGGGGCAGCTATGGTTCTGAATTCTCTCAGGTTCGAGGAACGAAAGGTTACATGGCTCCAGAGTTAACTGTCTGCCCAATGAGATTTTTTGATATTGGATCTATTGTTTTAATAGGTATAAAACCAGGTTTTTCTTCTATTAAAATGGGATTTACAAAGGATTACTTGACTGTGAGAGCTTTGAGATTACCATTTCATAAACAAATTAATTCATAATTGTATAACATCAATATTGATTAATTTTGTGATACTGAATATTTTGTTTTTTAACGGGTATAAAACAAAGTTTTTGTTTTGTCAAGGAGGGACTTATAAGGAATTACTTGATTGTAAGAGTTTTGATGTTGTAATTCCATAAACAAATTAATCAACAATTGTATGATAATGATATTGATTGGTTTTTTTTATCTTTTATAACAATAAATATAAAGCTTTGAAGTAACATTATGGAAGAAGAAGAATATATATATATTTTTTTGGTTACAATTACATCCTCACTTAAAATTGAAGATAGGGGTTAAAGAGGAAAACAGTAGAGGCTAAAAATCACTTCCCTTTGAAAACGAAAAATCAATAATCAGTCAAATATATTCAGATGGCCCATAGAAAATTTTCATAAATAATTGGACAATGTGTACGTTCAAAATTTTGTGTTCCAAATAGAATCTCAAAGTGTTTTTAGACTTCAAAAATTAAAAACCTATTAACAAAATTTTGTTTACCGAATACAATCTTGTTTGAGCTAAAATTGTAATACCTAAAATGTAATGGTCTTTTCTTTTCCCTCTAATCACAATTGTACATAGAGTGGATATAAGATGGAATGTATTATAATGAACAATGAAATGACATAAAATGTAAGCCTGAATTGTTGAGTGAGTGACTTGTCATTTCCTCTATTTTCTTTATATAGACTATAAGAGATGTAGGATCGTGAGAGGTCACGACCATCCTTTAACTTAGGTGCCATAGACCACTACCTTAAGGTTATGGGACATGCTCACATGAGAACCTTTTTTGGTCCTCATTTCCTATTTATTTGAGAGTCGGCTGCAGCCTGCAACTACTTCTTTAATGGATTCTGGGCCTCTTGGGCTTGAGCCTTGTAGACTAGGCTCTCTCACTATTCTTTTGGGCTTGAGCCCATTATTTTGAACCCAACAAATCTCAAAGTGTTGAAGAATTCAAAAATGAAAAACGTATTAAAAAACAATCTTTATGTCAATAAATTAACCTCTTATGAGATTCTGAATGTCTTGGTCTGATCCCCTCTTCAGGTGCACCTTTGCTTGGTTAACATCTTTCATTTTCATTCTTTCACTTACCCTTTTCGGCTTTTTCAGGAATGAACTTGTTATAAGAGTTGTTGTAATGGTATTTCAAAATACCCAACCCTATATTCAAAAGAGAACTCTTTCCTAGGCTCTTTATAAAGGAGAATATTATAAAGGTGTAACAACAAGAAAACCAAGTGGGCTTCCACACGCACGAGGCTTCGTAACCCAAGGCCAATTAGACCATGCGCAAGGGGGGTGTGCAAATCCACCCAATTGGGGTGAGGACTTTCTCTTTATATATATATTGTTTGTTTGTTTGAACTGGAAATGACTTGGGAATTCATATGATTTTCGAATTCAAAATTCTTTTTTGTAATAGAATTTTATTTTGAATTATATTAATGTAATTTCGGTTTCTTTAAATTCAATTGGAGTTTCAATTTCTAATTTTTTTAATTCAAAATAATACTTAATCCATCAACAGTTTTTATTTTGGGGTCGTTTATAGTAGTTTAATTGCAATAATAATATGACATAAATGATCATATCATACACTTTATAAACAGAGGAGCAAGTCACTTCTTGACACAAAAATTTCCTCTCAAGCTCTCACTCTCTTGCTGCCCAGCTCTGCTAGATTATTTCCAGCTATTAGCCATTACGCTCACCACCTATTCTTTACTTGATACTACTCTAAACTTGTTTTGGGAGTAACCCTACAGAGATCCGTTATGGTATCCTAGAGGTTAACCCCCAGCTTCAACCATTTGGACTAAGAGATTATGTGAGTGGTTGCGGAATATTGTGTTAGAATTTTAATTAATTCAAATTAATTATTCATTATTTGCTAATTGATCTTGCACTTTTTATTAAATTGTAGTTTTAGTAAATAGGTGACTACTGATAAGTTATATGCAATTACATCGTATTGGCAGTTGCCTTTGATAAAAAGATTTCAGCGTATTTAAAAAGAAAGAGGTTACAGGTCCTCCATTGATGCAATTCCATTTTCTGATATACTCAAATCTTCGCTCAGAAATTGCAGTTAATTGGAAGAATCAATAAGTTTGAAGTGATTGATTTGTGAAGATCTACAACAAAGTTGCTATGACGGGAGGTTAGTGTTAAAGTTAAACTTACTTCCGCAATATTCCATGAGTTTTTATAACATGTATATGATTGATAAATTGTGAATATATACATGTGATAATGGAATTGAAATTTTAACATATTTGTTAGATTTCTAGGGTTTACTTTGTTATCAATAAATTAGTTATCAATTCAATAACCATTGATATAAACTAATGAAGAGAAAGAATCAACCAAGCACAATCAAGACACAGCAATTATAGTGGTTCGGCTTTGCAGCTTACATCCACTCTCCAAGGCTCACAATAGGGTATTCCATTATCAATCAACACAGTACAGAGTAATGATCAGATCAGAAAATAAAAGATTACAAAAAAAGGAAAGAACACATCCAAATCTGAAAACCCTAAGTTTTTCTACAATATGAAATCTGCCCCTTTCTTTAGCATCAGCATGTGTTAAATACACATGCTTCCTTCATTGATCGTCATCCACCTGTCTTTGATTATTCCATAGCTGTAAGATGAAATCGATTCTGGAACTTTCTCTTTGGGTCATGAGCTATCGAACAAAAATAGAGAGGAAAGAAGTGGAGGCTGCTTCAAAGTGTGATAGTCGAACAAATGCAATAACTAATTGGACTTAGCCAAAACGTCCTCGCATCACATGTTTGACTCTTAACAAAATAGGCTGACTTCCACCGTGGCAAATGAGAAGCCACATCATCACAATTCTCCACCTTGGCTTCTTGATTTGTCACCCCATGTGGCCATGAAATTCATATGTTCACTCTATAACTTGAAGGAGGCTTATGCGGAGCCTGTGTTTTTCAAATGGGATAGGTTTTGTGAACATATCAGTAGGATTATGAGAATCATCAATTTTTTCAATCTCGATTTTCCCTCTTTCGATCATTTCCCTAATGAAATGAAGACGAACATCTATGTGTTTGGTTCTTTCATGGAATACTTGGTTTTTGCAGAGGTGGATTGCACTCTGGCTATCACTGTTTATCTTCACTGTCTGTTGCTCAATACCCAGCTCATTTACCAAACCTTTCAACTAGGTAGCTTCATTTGCTGCCTCGGTTAATGCTACATATTCTGACTTTGTTGAAGACAAAGTAACCATATGTTGTAGCTTGGATTTCCAACTGACAATATTTCCCCACAAAGTGAAAACAAATCCAGATGTAGACTTCCTTCTGTTTACATCTCCTGTATAATCTGCATCACAAAAACCCTCAACACAAGCATCATATCTCTGATTTTTCTTAAAAACAATGCCCACTAATCTGGTTCCTTGCAAATATCTCATAATCCATTTAAGAACCATCTAATGAGACTTTCCTGGATTGCTCATAAATCTGCGTACTAGACTTACCGCAAAGCCTAAGTCTGGTCTTGAACACACCATCAGGTACATCAAGCTTCATAATGCACTTGCATAAGGAATTTCTGCCATCTCCAGCTTCTCTTTTTTCAGTTTGTGAACTCTGTTCATGTGAAAGCTTTAAGTGAGCACCAAGAGGAGTTTGAATAGATTTAGCATCTTGCATATTGAATTTTTTTCAGGATTTTCTCAGCATAGTCCTGCTGTACTAACTTCAGACTTCCAGAAGTTCTATTTATGATAATAGAAACACCAAGAATTTTTTGAGCCTGACCCAGCTCTTTCATTTCAAACTTGGTGTTCAGTAACTTCTTCAATCGAGATAGCTCAAATTTATCATGGCATGCCACAAGCATATCATCCACATACAATATTAAAAAATTTTGAGTTAGTTCAGAGATTCTTTTGAAATAAAAACAGCTGTCAAAATTACATCTGTTAAACCTAATTTCTATCATAAAAGAATCAAATTTCTTATACCACTGTCGTGGTGATTGTTTCAAACCATATAACGATTTTTTTAATAGACAAACTTTACCTGTAGCACAGTTGTATCGTTCAGGTGGTTCCATTAAGATGCTTTCTTCCAAATCCCCATGCAAGAAAGCGGTCTTCACATCGAGTTGTTCTAATTCCAGGTTGAATTGAACTACAAAAGAGAGCAGTACCTTGATGGATGTATGTTTGACCACTGGAGAAAAGATTTCATTATAATCAACCCCTTCTACTTGTGTAAATCCTTTCGCAACTAACCTTGCCTTGTACCTAGGTGAATCCTAAGCTGTTAAACCTGGTTTTCTTTTGAAAATCCATTTGCATTTGACCACTCTACAATCTTTTGGTTTATCAACCAAGATCCATGTATTATTCTTCATTAGAGAATCAAATTCTTCTTTAATGACTCTCTTCCAGTCTAACTTTTCAGATCCTGAAACTACTTCTTGGAATGTCTTAGGTTCATCATTCATCTCTCCCTCCACCTGAAGTGCATATGCAACCAAGTCTGCATAACATAGTCTGTTAGGAGGTCTGATTGTTCTCCTAATTCTATCTCTTGATAATTGATAATCTGTCAAGTTTGATGCATCTACACTTGGAGTATTCTAACCTACTTCATGATCAGCACTTGGTTCATCCTCATGAGTATTTAATTCCTCAACTCCACCTTGATTCAAACTTGGACTGAAACTGGACGTCCTTCACTTCTAGTTCTAAGTGTTCTACTCTTGGATGGCAACCCTCAAATTCATTAGATTTACCTCCTAAACCAGGTAGGATATTTTCTCTGAAAATGACATCTCTACTCACAATACATTTCTTGGATTCTAAATTCCAAAACTTATAGCCTTTAACCCCATCTGGATATCCTAAGAAAATGCATTTAATGGCTCTAGGTTTTAATTTTTCACCCTTTATATGAACATAAGCAAGACACCCAAAAACTCTAATATTTTTCACGTTTATAGGGTGACCAGTCCATTTCTCAAGTGGAACCCTAAAACCTATAGCTGAAGAAGGTGTTCTATTTATCAAGTAGACCACAGTATGGGCTGCTTCTGCCCAGAACTTAATCAAAAGTTTAGAAAATGACAAAATGCTTCTTACCTTTTCTAGAATAGTTTTATTCATCCTTTCACAGAGACCATTCTATTGTGGAGTGTGTCTCACTGTCTTATGTCTAACTACCCCATGGACTCTACAGTAATTATTGAATTCTTCATTAACAAATTCCAAACCATTATCAGTTCTCAACTTCTTTAGTTTCTTTCCACTTTGATTTTCAACCATGGTTTTCCATTCCCTAAATCTAGGAAAAACTTCATCCTTGGTTTTGAGGAAATAAATCCAAACATATCTAGAGTAGTCATCTACAAGACTTATAAAGTACCTACATCCTCCAAGTGAATAATGCCTAGATGGCCCCCATACATAAGAATGCACATACTCAAGTGGTGAGCTTGAGTACACCACTTGAGTAGTGTTGTCTAGTCCCAAATTTTACTCTGCTTATTTTTCCAAATATACAATGCTCACAGAATGTCAGGTTCCCTGTTTTATCCCCACACAGTAAGTTTTGCTTACTAAGTTCTCCTAGACCTCTTTCACTAACATGGGCAAGTCTTTGGTGCCACAAGGTAGTTTTATCTAGCTCCTCAGTTGACCCAATAGTAGCCACTCCACTATCAGTCCTACTTTTCAACACATATAGACCATTCCTTTTTTCAGCCTTCATAACAATCAAAGACCCTTTCAAAACACTAAGACTCCTATTAGCAGCCTTATAGCTTAGACCTATAGAGTATAAAGTTCTAAGAGAGATAAGGTTTCTTTTGAGGTCAGGGATATATCTAACATTAGTAAGAGTTTTAGTTAATCCACTATGGAGATTCAACTTAACAGATCATATTCCCTTAATATGATAGACAACATTGTTCCCCATCATCACTTTCCCACCATCTAAGGGTTGAAACGAGCTAAACCACTCTCTATTAGATGTCATATGATAGGTACAGCCAGTGTCTAAAATCCATTCATCACTAGTCTTGCCTTCTAAAATAACTAGGACCTCTGAACTCTCATAACCCTCTGATACTACCCCTGCACTACCTTCATCATCCTCTTTCTCATATTTCTTTTTCTTTCTCTCAGGACAGTCTCTCCTAAGGTGACCTTCCTTATGACAGAAGAAACACTTCCATTTCCCAATTTTAGATTTAGACCTTTGTTTATTCTGCCCTCATTTTTTCAGTTCTTCTTTTCATATCTTCCTCTGACTGCAAGACCCTCACCATCACTCACATTTCTTTCTCTAATCCTATTTTCAGTGTCCTTAGCTGAGATAGTTGCTACTACTTCTTCTAACTTCAGAGTCTGTCTATCATATTTCAAAGTTTCTACAAAGTTTGAGTAGGTTTTGGATAAAGAATTTACCAGGATCACAGCTTGATCCTCGTCACCAATTTCAATTGAGATACCTTTCTAAATCTTGTATAATCTTAAGAAAATCATTCTTATTATTCTTTAGTGATTTTTGTTCATCCATCTTAAACCCAAATAAACTCTGTTTTAGAAATAATCGATTAGGAATAGTCTTTGACTGATAAAGTGAGTCTAACCTGTTCCATATCTTTGCAGCAGTCTTTTCCTTCTTGACTTCTCAAAGCACTTTGTCACCCAAGCCGAGGATTTGTGAGCTTTTGGCCTTGTTTAGCATATCTTGCTTTTTGTAGTGGTTAAGGTATCAAGTAACTCGGCTTCTTCCTTCAAAGCTAAAGCCAAGCCATCTTTAATCAACACTGCTTCCATCTTCATTTTCCATAATCCAAAATCATTTTCACTTGTAAACTTTTCAAGCTCAAACTTAGTAGACAAGTTTTTCTCACAGATTCAAAAAACACACAACAATAGAAAAGTAATCAGTTAAGAAAACCCAAAACTGAATTTAGGCACGATTAACCCGGTGAAACCCTAACTGGACCTTCAACTTGGCTCTGATACCAATTTGTTAGACTTCTAGGGTTTACTTAGTTATACTAAATCAATAAATCAGTTATCAATTCAATAACCAGAGATATAAACTAATGAAGAGAAATAATCAACCAAGCACAATCAAGACATAGCAATTATAGTGGTTCAGCTTTGCAGCCTACATCCACTCTCCAAGGTTCATAATAGGGTATTCCATTATCAATCAACACAATACAGAGTAATGATCAGATCAGAACATAAAAGATTACAAAATAAGGAAAGAACACACCCAAATCCAAAAACCCTAGGTTTTTCTGCAATATGAAATATGCCCCTTTCTTCAGCATCAGCATGTGTTAAATACACATGCTCCCTTCCTTGATCGTCATCCACCTGTCTTTGATTATTCCATAACTGTAAGACGAAATCGATTCTGTAACTTTCTCTTTGTGTCATGAGCTGTCGAACAAAAACAGAGAAGAGAGAAGTGGAGGCTACTTCAAAGTGTGATAGTCGAACAAATGCAATAACTAATTGGACTTAGCCAAAACGTCATCCCATCACATGTTTGACTCTTAACAAAATAGGCTGACTTCCACCATGGCAAATGAGAAGCCACATCATCACAATATTGATCATAAGGACATCGCCTCTATTGCGCGCCTTGACTTTGATGCTACTGCTCATCATTTTCACTGCTATTTTTCTTCTTGAACATTGTTATTATTGCTCATTTTTTTAATTTTTTTTGCTTGTTTGAACTGGAATTAATTTTGGAATTCTTGTGATTTTTGAATTTATTTATTTATTTATTTTTTTGTAACCAAATTTTATTTTCAATTATATTAATGAAATTTTAGTTTCCAGAAATTCAATTGGAGTTTCAATTTCTAATTTTTGAATTCAAAATCATATTAAATCCATCAACGGTTTTTATTTGGTGGATTAAATTCTGAGACCTTTTTAGCAGTTTAATTGTAATAAAAATATGACATAACGGGTCATATTATACATCATATAAACAGAGGAGTCAGTCACTTCTTGACACACAAAAATTTCCTCAAGCTCCCTCTTTCTTGTTGCCCAGTTCTGCGCCGTTATTTCCAATTTTCAGCCACTCTTTTCATCACCTATTCTTTACTAGGTACTGTTCCAAACCTGCTGTTTTGGGTGAGCACCGTATAGAGGTCCGTCATTCTATCTAAAAGGTCATCCCCCAGCTTCAATCATATGCACCTAGAGATTATCTGAGTGGTTGCCCAATATTAACCTTAAGGGGGCATTTGGATCATATAACGTTTTATTATAGAAGAATGTTATATTAGCGGAAAGATAGATCACCTTAATGATAACAGGGGATGTTTAGAAAATTTATTTGGTTGGTTTGAATAAATTGATAAATAATATATATTTAGTTAGGAGGATAAATGGGTGAGTATATTATACAGATTACTAAATTGCTCTCCTTTTTAAATATTAATATAATATTATTTTTTGAATCATTCTTTTAACCCCCTACATTTGAAATTTTGCTAAAACACCATAGTCATATAAAACTTTAATTTATAGCAATATCACCCCCATCCACCCCAAGTCACTGACGGAAGCCAACCACCACTCGCCGACAGCCGCCACTAGTCGATGGAATAGCTCATGATTGGCAATATATGTCAGTCATGTGTCGACAAAGCCATTTCTGTCCATGGATCACAAATCCATGGTCGTTTCACAGCCAGATATGGCCGTGAAAGGTCAGATCTTTGGCAGTGAAATGGCAGCCGTGAAACAACTATATCTATGGCCGTTTCACAATGAAATCTATAACAGTTTCATAGCCACGTCTTTGGTCATGAAACGACCATAGAAACGGCCAGATCTGGATCTTTGCACTTTGCCCCCTAAATTACAACCAAAATTCTTAATAAGACTATTCAAAATTACGGGGTATCACAATTTTTCCTAAAGTTAAAGCTCCTTCTGCCAAGGCTTAGAAAACCAGCATTTCAACTCCCCCTACTCAAACGGACTCAAATATCTCACTAAGGCAGAACACTCTCAAGAGTTTGATTGATTCGGGGTCCAAGGTCAACATTTTGAAGGTACTTGAGTTGGATTACGAAGCTGCTACTTCAAGCTCCCTTGTGAGTGGTTTCAAGGTATACTTATCCTGTTTACCTCTTAGAGTATGTACCTTGACTATATCCTGATCTTGCAAGCTCTGTTCAACAAATTGCCATTGTTGTGTGGTAAAGATCGCTAGCCCAAAATCAGTTGGAGAGCTCGGAGTACGTCTCCACACCAGGTAGGTATCGAGCCCAGAAATGGAAATAAACTGAGAAAGCACGAATGATCGGCAAACATCTATGAATGCAACATTTGGCGAGCTGGGCAAGAAACCCAGTATATTTATCAATCTCTTTGCTCAACAAGACCACTTTGCCATGTGTATACTGCCTACCCCGATCGGTGACACATGGCCAAGCCAGTCCCACATGCTTATCACATAATGAAGTCGATGGAAAGCTTGCCAAAGCACTTGTTGTCAAGGGAAACACCATCATGTTCGCCACTGAGTGGCGTGTGAGCCTTCGACCGTCGTTTCAACCATGATGACCTATTTGACATGCCTGTCATCATGACATCCTCGGTGCTCCATATAAATAGAAAGGAAGAAAAAATGAAAGGGAGAATAGGGAGAATGGAGAAGAACTCTTTTCATTGTTGCTCATTTTACACTAGTAAAGTACCAGTAGATGTAGGCTTTGTTTTTCTCCCGCCGAACCACTTTTAAAAAAGGTCCAGTTCTTATTTCACTCTCTAGGACAGCTGTCCCAACCTCATCCATCACCATGCATTAACACATTCATCTTCGTTGACTCCCTGGAGTCACACACCTATCTTGCTCGGCTCCACACAGTCAACCTAGTATTTCTGGTTGGTGTGGATTCTTGTATTAGTATCTTGATCGGTTTAGATTTTCTCATCAACAGCCATGGCGATAGTTCATGTGAGGGGGTTGTCGAATGTTATGCCTGAAAAAGTAGGGATGCAGTGCCCTGTCAGCACAAGTGGTCAGAGTTTAGGTAGGTCCTATAGCCATTCAAAAGCAGCCACATCGTATGCTGACATGACAGCGTGCTCCTGCCAGTGCTGTGGGTGCGTGCCAGAATGACGAGAGGCTAGAGGCGCTCCACGTGTCTAATCTCTGCACACGTTACGTGAGTCGCTCAAGCAGGTAAACAACGAGACACAAGGAAGGATTTACACGGCAACCTAATCCACTCCCAGATTTAGTAATCATTACCTCAATTCATCTCACTATAAATAGAGAGCTCCTCTCCCGTTTGTGGGATTTGCTCATTTTACTCTTGATTAGCTAATTTCTCTCTGGAATAGCATATACACACATTCTCTCTCTCTTGTAACTACTTGTAAGTCAGCTCGCTGAATGCAACCTAACCCCTCATATTAACACAATACCAGTGGACGTAGGAGTCGCTTGTCTAAGCATCCGAACCACTTTAAAATATTGTTTCCCAGCTTCTACTCATCTCTATACCCCCATTCACGTGTGTCTTCTAGGCCAACTCAGCATTGCACACGTGTGTTTAGTTGGTGTCAAAATCAAGTATCAACATCGAAGAAGCTAAAATTTCAGAACCTAGCTTTGTTGATGGAGAAAGCTACGCTTATTTTCATTTGAAAGTTGAAACTATCCTTCAATTTTCATTTGAAAGTTGAAACTATCCTTCAAATTTCATGATTCATCACTCAAAATACCACTATTCGTATATTCATCGAAAGCTACGCTGTAGTTTCATAACTCATCAATTAAAATATAACCATTCACATTTTCATCATAAACTACCTCTAGAGTTTCATAATTTATCACCTAGAAAAGATATACATTTTCATCTGAAAAGTATCTGTCTAAGCTAATTCTATTATTTTCCATTAAAGTAAAAAAGGTTCAATTTAAAGTTTAATGTCAAATATGCCCTTATATGTTAGATTGAATTACTGATTTTTCTATATTAAAGTGATAAAATTTTGACGTTGTCCTTTATGACCCAAACATTTAACTTCATAATTTTTCATTTTAAAATAATATAAATAATAATTTAATCAAAGATCTAAAGGCATAAGTTTGCATTCAAATGAACCTTCCTGAATTTGGTGTCTATGCAAAACCCTTAAGATATTATTGTAATTTTGATATTAAAAAAAAATGATAAATACGTGAGTAAACTTACAAAGATAGTTCATGGTGAAAATGTAAACAACTATATTTTTTTTAGGTGATGAAAAAGGAACTACAAGGATAGTTTGTGATGAAAATATGAATGGTTATATTCTAATTGATAAATTGTGAAACTATCAGGGTGGTTTCCGATGGAAATGCAAATAGTTGTATTCTGAATGAAGAATTATGAAACTATAAACATAGTTTCTGAAGAAAATGCTAATAGTTATATTTTAAGTGATAAATTATAAAACTATTAGGGTAGTGTCTGTCATTTGCCGATTAAAACATATAATATCAAAAAATAATAATTTACACCATTGCACAAAGCAAACAAGGTAATCTAAATCAACTCCTTTCATCGTTGACATTCCCATTCCTTTTCCTACTCCAGTCCCTTTCCATACCATTCCAAAAGGTAAACAACCCAAGCTTAAGCTCGAGAAGCTCTAGGAAGTCAGTGGTCAAACTTATACAAGAGTTCCAAAAGGCAGCGAATGATTAATATGAAAACCAATTAGTGTTTAAATGTGCTGTTAGTGGCTCATGTAAGTCTACTAAAAATCTTATACAAAGCTTAAAAGCATGCCTACTCTTCTACGAAAGCATAATACTATACATACAACATTTTTATACAACATAATGTGATAAAAGATGATTAATTGATTTTAAATTAAAAATAAATTTTTACTCGATCATCTTTTGTAATATCATATTATATGAAAAATTTTATATAAAAATATTGTATGTGTAGTATTACTCCTTATGAAAGCCTAAATCTTCGTTTTTCCTCTTGAAATAAGCTCACAGATGCTAAAAGTGGAGAAAACTTCAAAAAGAAAATTACACTTGACCAAAATTATACCATGTGAACAACAGTGATACCATCCAAACAAAAACTCCATACCACAATTGATATTCAAATTTCCAGTTTATTGGATACATTAAAGCATAAATAACTCAAACATTAAAACAGTTCCGCATCAGTATGGATATGCAAAACATGGAGAAAAACTCAATGCCATACTTCTACAAATTTGGCAGTGATACTAAACGAGCTAAAAGCTCACAAGGATCTAATCTATAAGAAAATAAACAGAAGAACAAAAGCTTAAAAGACATTGGATTACTTTTCTGAAGATAATTTCAGATTGTAACGACAGTAATCATTTGTCTTCGAAAGCTCCAACAACTCTTTTGCCTCCTCAATCTTGGATTCCTTAACCAAAGAATCCACAACAAGCTGCAACAATTCCAGATCAACAAGGCACCGCCTACTAAAAATCTTCTTGCAGAGTTCAAAAGCAAACTCCAAATCACCTTTCTCACAAACAAAGGGAACGAGTATTGTAAAAGTCCCTTTGTTTATGGCACAATCACTCTTCTCAATATCATCATACCACCGCTTAGCTTCTTCCGACTTCCCTTCATTAACAAACCCCTTTATCACAGCATTGAAACTAAAGACATCCACCTTAATTGTCTTCTTCCTCATCTCTTCAACTAACTCAACAGCTTCTTTTGTTTTCTTCTCGATTGCCAACCCATACAACTTTGCATTATAACTCCTAATATCAGGTGTAACATTCTTATTTACCATTCTTTGCCATATCATCTCAGCATCCGCAAACTGTCCATTCACGTAAAAGGCATATAAAAGAGTGTTAAACGTGATCCTATCCGGGTTCACACCCTTATTCTCCATCTCATCGAGCAACTTAGTCGCTGAATCCAATGAACACATCTCACAATACGCCTTAACAACCGCAAATTAACACATCTTTAGCATTTTAAAGAATAAAATTGTACTTTAGTGGAAGGGAATATGTGTCTGAGTCTCATACAAATTGTATTTTATGATCAATAACAATATGGCCAGGTGATAACAGCAACAAAAACATAAAAAAAAACCTCTTAGCTCAATATATTTTCACTTGAAGCATCCTGGCCATCCATTGGCTCATTGGGTAACTTATTGTAATCCTAAAGCATGACCCAATTATGAGTACTAAGTGTACAACCATTTTCTTTGAAGCCAATTCGGTGACACATGTTTTGTTATTAGACTGATATTGAAACTAATCTGTTTGTTCAGTTACAATTTTTTTTTTTCAATGTACAACAACTGACACAACAACCAGTTGGAATTTGGGACCATTTACTCTTTCTCTAAACACTCTGAAAATAATGCTTATAACTCCTAAGAAACCACACAACTAACTCACTCTTGAGAAGCAGCCTTCATTTGCTGCTTTAAGTAATGGAAGAGACCATTTCTCCAGAGATGGAATTTTTAGGATCTGCCTCTGATGCATTATGCATTGCTCAGGCGCGGAGGAGACAAGTCTATGATGACAACTCCATGTACAAATCCAAGAACCTCCATGCTGAGAGACGAAGGAGGCAGAAACTCGGTGATAGGCTGTTGGCTCTGCGTTCATTAGTCCCCATAATTACCAATGCAAATACCAAATACTCATACAAAATTCTTGAATTCTCTCATTGAAATAATTTTAATAGTAGTTAAATAATAATTTAATGTTTTTCTTATTATGATTTCTTGGTTTGATTAGATGAACAAAGCAACCATAGTTGAGGACGCCATTACTTACATCCAGATGCTGCAGAGGAATGTCAAGGTTCTTAGCGACCAGCTTCTAGAAATGGACTCATTATCCGTGCAAGAGGATGAGGAGCCAACAAGAGATGAGATCAATGCTTCAGAGCAGATGAAAAAATACGGAATAAAGGTTCAACTTTTAACCAAAAATACGCCTAAATCCTCAGTCACACAATATTATGTTTTTGAGGCATGCATTATATAACTAGCTTGCTACTATTTTTGCTATGTTGAGTTTAGGAAGATGTTAAGGTGACCGGTATTGATGGGAATAAACTTTGGATAAGGGTTGTGTTTGAGAAGAAAAGAGGTGGAATCACTAAATTTTTGGAGGCCTCGACTTCCCTTGGCTTTGAACTTACTGACACCAATGTTACTACCTCTAAAGGAGCGATTCTCGTTTCATCCTGTTTCAAGGTATGTCACAAAGAACAAGCATTTGATGCGACTTAGTTTTAGAAGTAATTCTTGGAAAACAATGGTAAAGAACTATGAAATACATGCATTGCAATACTCAAGAACAATGGTAATGAAAAAGTTTACTGTGGCTGTAGGGGATTTATGGCAATGCGCTTGGAGTGGAGCAGACCAAGAAGTTGCTTCAAGAGATCATTAGAAACATGTAGCAGCGTTATTAAACATTCTTTGCTTAAGAAAATACAAGGTGTTTCAAATATCATACATAGATGATTTATCTAATAATTAATTACCTTGGATTGCACTAGTAATTTTAATGTATTAAAACTTAGCTAAGTATAATATATGGTCGATAATACTCTAAAGCTATGAGTATATAATTCTGGTTATTAATAAATATTAGTAATAAAGTTGATGAGTGTCAGAACAACTCTTGTTTTTTCTCAGCCATTTAACGGAAGGAGAGAAGTTAATAATTGCAAAATTGCTTTAATTTTTCTGTTTATGACTCACAACAGATTATGTTCATACCCACCTCTTAAACTGTGTTTGTCAAGTAGATCAATGACCATGAATTGCTTTGGGGCAAATAATTAGGGAGCCCAAGCAAGCTGAAGAATCTGGGTAACTATTACTCTAATTATCAGTCTCTAAACATTGTGAGAATGTTTACTAAGGAAATTAAGGCTTTGTTCAGTTCACTTGAGATGCTATTTCAGCTTTAGAATACTGGAATTAATATTAGTAGTTGATTCCATGCATTTGATTGGCAAGAAGAGATGTAGAAACCATGTAATGGAACAAAGTGTTGGTTTCTTGTCATTTTTTATCAGGATATTGTCTATCATTTCCTAATTTCAACTAGTGGGTACCATGCAAGCTTAAGCTTTTACTTTCAATTATGTGATCATTTATCAGTGTTCTATCAGATTGTAGCTCTGGATTTTTCATTCCTTCGGATATCTGATAGATAAAGATTATATTTTGAGCTCCTGTGACTCCTTGTTTGATTTAGATTACTTAACCATTAAAATGTGATAATGTCACGGTCTCAGTTGACACACAAAGCAAATTAAAGACCTGATAATGTCTGCTTAACATAGGAAAATGCTAATTGCAAACTCCAATATCTGCAGCTATGTGAATAAACTTAAATATGTAATACGCAAATAGAACGATTCCAATCATGGGCTCAAGCAGTCAAAAACATAAGAACTTCATGATCTAACCTAACATAACCATATAATGTATGCATATCAAATTTGAAGAAGACAACCAAGTATGTGAGTTTTACCAAATTAAATTTGGAATAGAAGTTCGCCTTAGAAACTTGTCCTTGAATCGGGCAGCGGAAAACTTGATGAACAAAAACTTGTGCCCCACTGAACCATTAATGGTTCTGTCTGTTCCTTTGATAGGATCAAGTTATCCAACTTCTAAATTCATAGAGCTATAAAAGAATGTGTATTCTAGTTTTGCTAGGGAACAATTTGGTGCTGGTACTGCATTACTGAATCTCACTACCAAAATGCAGTCATACTTCATCCCACCTCACATCTCTGCTGAGCAAAATATGCTACTGCATTACAATTCAGCAATAGTAACCAGCAATTTCACTTCAATCTAAACATCACTTGATTGAGATCAAGTACGTATAAGTTTTCTTTATGTAGAAATTAACTGGCTTTTCCTTTTAAATCAAGCAAAACACATTCATGAGTGAAAAAGACAATCAAGAAGTTATCATTGAATGCCTATGTCAGTTAATAATCGAGGGAATACCAAAACTGTCGATAAGCCACCAAGGAAGACGCAAAAAAAAAATTACCGAAAAGAAAACAAGAGCTCTGATACCATGTCGATATGGGTTTTTTCTGTATATCTCCTTGTGAGAGTTGCTCCCTTTATAAAGAAGCTGTCGGGCTAATTACAAGGCTGAAAATCAGCCATTACACAGGACTATGCAAGGTAAGAATCAACGCCTATCAATTCTATGCATATATACAATATACTCTTCTATATATAGCTAGACTAAAAAAGGATAGAATATATGCTGCCTTTATAGACTAGGCCAGCACATATCCAACTGTTAATTCTGCTAACATCCCCCCTCAAATTGATGTTGGGCAATCAAGAAGCATCAATTTGTCAATCAAGAACTGATGGCGAGGACGAGAGAGAGCCTTGGTGAAGACATCAGCAGTTTGGTGTTCAGTGGAAATGTGTGGAAGAGTAATCTCCTGGCGAGTAAAGGCTTCACGAATGGAATGACAATCCACTTCAATATGTTTGGTGCGCTCATGAAAAACAGGATTGGCAACAATCTGAATAGCACTGGTATTATCAGCANCACAACTTTAACTCTGCAATGGTAAAGCTTAATCTTTCATCTCTGAACTTGAGATCCCATCTTCCTCCCAACATTTTCTAGTGAAGCACCTGCATTCAAAATTTATTTTCAATTATTTTAACAACCCTGACCCCATAATTAAAAAAAAAAAAAAAAAAAAAAAAAAGGTACCAAATGAATAAAATTTTGGTTGCAGAGAACGAAAAATTTGAGAAAAAAGGAATTCAAAGATTGACAGTATGTTTCTTATCTAAAACAGAAAACAGTTATGAAAAACTCTGAGAAATACAAATACAACTGCAAATGAATTTACAACATTAAATGAGGTTGATCGGTCACTTTTATTTGCAAGGGCAATAAGGAAAGAGAACTGAAAATTAAAAAATGAAAGAAATTGAGATTGATTTTCTTCTATTTTCTCAGCAACCAAATGGAAAAAATGAGTACACAGGATGAGAGTAAGATCTACAGGCTTTGAATGAAATCAAGTACCAAACAAACCGAGATATGAAAAATAGAGAAAGGTACCTTGACGCTTGCAAACAGGAGGATCTTCAAAGAGAGAAAGCGAGAGCTGTTTCTGAGCAAGACCAATATCAAACAAAATGAGCCCAGAAGACGGATCGTTGACTATGATACCTTTAACTGGGAGCCAAAGAAAGAGCTCTTCTTGAGCAAGACCTTCAAGTCCTATTAGCCCACCATAACTGAGATTAGCTCTCACCACACTGTTAAAGTAAACTCTACTATCAAACTTGGCCATACAAGGACTTTCCAGATACACCTCCAACCGACTACTTTGGTAATCAAAACTGTAGGATTTGACATTGTTTGGGAAGAGACCGCCGGGTAAGCCTTGGCTCCGAAGGAGATTTTGTATGGAAGAGGAGGAGGTAATGGTGAAAGGAAGAAGAAGAGTGAGAAAAAGAGTGAGAATAGATTTTGGTGTCAGAGTCATTTTTAAGGTTAAAGAACAGGAACTGACAGACGGATGTTCTTTTTGTTCAGGTTTTGTGAGGGGTTTTTCAGGTGTTATTATATTTGGTTAGGAATTGATTATGATTGCTAAGTGGGGGCCAGGAAGGACTGTCCAAAATATGAGTTGGCATAACAAAATTTATTGACCCAAGTGCCCTTGCTTAATGTCCTAGGTTTATGATAAAGGTTTTTTTTTTTAATATATATATATTACCCTTAGGTTTTAGGATTATTATAAACTTGTGTTACCTATAGGCCTTTTTAGCGTTTAACACAACATTGTTTGAAAAGTTATCACTTATCACCTTTATTACTAACATCTTCCAAAAATCACTAATTAAAAAAAAGGGGTATTATGATGATTTCACACCCTCATGGGCACCTGGGCAAAAAAGTCTGATAGGAACCTTAATTTCGATCTCATACTTGCAAAACAACTGTGGAGGAGTTATGGAATATTAAAAAATATATATAAATAGATCCAACACCATAGCACTCTAAAACAACCAAATAAACAACCTACATTACAAATCAACAACAATAAACAAAAATTGAAGTTAGTCAACAAAAAGATATGGTTCGAATGACAAGGGATTGGATATACTCGTAGTGAGTGTTTCTTTTCTAAGAGTAAGAGCGCAGTTATTGCTATATAAAGAACATGGTAAAAATGGTAAAATACTCTCCTAATTGTTCGTTTTTTCTTCTTTACTATGTCTTACATCAGGGTAGTAAGTAATGAATCATGCAGTTTTTAAGTTTCAATATCTTATTTAATGTAAAATTTAACATCTAAAATTGTTGATGTTTAACGGGTGGAAGTGCCAACGAGGTATAAATCATGTAGTTTTATTTAAGCAAATTACTAGATTCTTAATTAATGATTTTTTTTTTCTTTTTTGACTAAAGTTAAAAATTACATAGATTTATGGCCGTTTCTTTTTGTTTTAAAGCTTAATCATGAGTAATGATGTTGTTGAATTCATTCCTAACATTTACTAATTTCCTTCTTATCAACTTTAATTATTGTATTTTTAAGTTCATATTTTATATTAATTCGTCAATTCTCAAATTTTAGTATACACACTTTATGCGTGAAATATTATTCATCTAATAATATAAATTACCTTTTTTAAAGAAATTTTGCTACACCATACTAACGTGATATAATTTTGTTTGCTTTTGGAGAAAGTAAGATAAGAAATACTTGTATGGACATTAATTAGTTAATGTTATTGTAATAATGTTGTAAGTGATGGGGTTTTCAATTATTTTCACTTTTATGGTACATAAATGTGAACATAAAGCAAAACAAACTGACCCAGCTGTTTTCACAAAGAAAGTTTACCACAGGATCGAGTTTCATACTGCCATTTCTAAGTACATAGTCTCATACAATAAAGGGCATGGAGGATGTTATGGTAAATACAGTATGTGCTGATGATAAGAGACAAATGGTCTTGAAGTAAAAGCTAAAATGGAATCTTATGTGAGAAAATAATACTGTAGTTTTCTCCCTATAAGAGACGGCCATAAGCACCTCTTATCTTTCGTGGATCGGTGAAAACTACAAGGAGGTTTCACACTACCAACCTTTTTTATATTCCTTTATGCTTAACACCCAATAGCTTCTGTTCACTAAACAACACAATATTAACCACAACTGAAGTTAACGTTTATTATAATTATCCATTCAAAATTTTTAGTCCATGTTGTTTTGGTCCATTGTTACTCAGTGACACATTTATTTTTTTACTAATATAAATATCATTCAATTTGAAAACCGTTTGCATAAAATAAAGTGCGTCTAAGCAAATAAGGTTGAGTTTTTAATTTTATTTATATAATTTATTATTATTGAAATAAAATTCCCTCAGTCTTTTTTTTTTCTGTTTAAAATTACCAATAAACCAGACCCATGGTCACTTCACCATCAAATATTTAATTTAAGAGTACAACTTTTAACTTTTTATTGGAATAGGCCAAGGTTAATGGATTAGGCCCACGAATTGTAAACAGAAAATGAACCATCAAATTAATCAATATCCTTCCACTTTTAAATGTTTTTTCTCTTGACAGCTTTAACCTTAGAGTAATGCTATATTTATACCACTCTTTTACACAATTTTCATTACATCATGATATGGTATATACCACAACTACATAAATTTTTAATATTATAATAAAATTTATGTGGTTGTGACATATGCCAAATCATGATGTAATAAAAATGGTGTAAAAGAGTGGTGTAAATGTAGCATTATTCTTAACGTTAATGAAAATTATTAGAAATGATAAAATAATTTCTAATTACACTCATACTTTATTTATAATTTTACTTTAGCTTTTAGTCTTTGATTTTTACACAAATCCTCACTCTCAATCTTTTAAATCATTGAACCATATTTTTTTATATATTAAATATTTCTTTATTTGATGAAAATATATTTAAAGTTTGTTAGGGACCTTGTAGTAGAAAAAAAATCAAGATAAATAACATATGAATATAAATTACACAAAAAAAAAAGACACCATATTTACCGTGGTTCAGCATAACGTGCTTATATCTACAAATGAGAGAATTCCACTATAGTAATGTAAACATAGATATACATGAGTACACACGTCATAGGAGAAATGAGCCACAACATTTCAATAAAGTTATGGAGAAATTAATTACACGACGGCATGAATCAAAATCGAAAGAAGAAAAAGTAAGTTTCAAATTTGAAACTAAAAAAAAGGGATATAATTAATAAAATTAGGGAAAAATGGTGTAAACAAAACCCTAATTAAATTTGAAATTGGAGAAAATGGTATAAAAGAAACCCTAATTAAGTTTGAAATTGAAAAAAAGGGTCTAAACAAAAGCCCTAATCAATTAGGGTTATTGATGTTTTGGTGGAAAAGCATCGTTTGAATAATTTTTATTGACTTCCCTAGTAAATTATAATTTTTAAAGTGTAGACTACAATCATAACATAAAGCTCCATTGAATTCGTACCAGTTAGTAAATGTGGCTCTCTTTCTCCAAGGATGGTTCTCTTCCATTGGTTCCCATCCACAAGAAAAAAGCCTCATCAAAGCCCACCAACTAGGGGTGAGTGGGTTCGAGTACCTGGCAAAATTTGAGGGAACCGGAACCAGAATCGGAACCGGACTTGGAACTAGTCGGTTCCTAGCATTGGAACCAGAACCAAAATCGGACCAGCCAGTTTCGGTTCTTGAATTCCTAGAATCGAAACCTGAAACACATGTTCTAGTTCAAGGTACGTGGTTGATAATCCGAGATTTATACTGTTTTTATTAGGCTTTTCGGTCGGATTGTAGATACTTCTTAGTTCATTTTTGCCTGAATTACTACTTAATTCTTTACATTTTGTGTTTCAGGCCAAAATAGACATTTTGAGCAAATAATGAGCGAATTGGAGTTTCTGGACTCAGGCAAAATGTCCTTTCTTATATGGACATTTTGCCTAAATGGACATTTTAGTTTTTTCAAACGCACAGTTTTATTTTAGGAAAGTTTTAGGTCTTTGGGCGAGGTATAAAAGAAAAACTTTACCCATTCCGGGGCGGGGGGGGGGGGGGGGGGGGGGGGGGTCCAGGCTCCAAGGGCTGATTTGGCTTTCAAGGGCGGCAGGGGAGGGGGGGGTGGGGGTGGAGGAGTTCCAGCTCCAATGTCTGATTTCTCCTTCAAAGATGGCATGGGAGGAGGGGGTGCAGGTGGTGGAGGTCCAGCTCCAATGTCTGATTTCTCCTTCAAAGGTGGCATGGGAGGAGGGGGNCTACTATTTTTAAAAATGACAAATATACCCTATAAAATTACAAATACAATCCCATCTGCTTACAAAAATTACAAATACCATAAATAATTAGGTATATTTGTAGTTCTTCCTTTTTATAAACAGTATTAGTGACTTTCAGATTTTATAAAAACCCTAAATAAGTTTTTTCTCCTCATATTTTTCTCTCTTCCATTGTTCTCATCCTTCATCTTCTTCCTTTTCCTTCTTCTCTTCTCCTCCTCTTCCTTTCTTATATGTTTTTTTTTTTTTCCTCTATTTCCTCTTCCTGCTTGTTTCTCTAGTATATTCTCTCCTCCTTTCTTCTATGGTTTATTCTCTTTCTCTCTTCTCTTCTCTCTTTCTTCCTTCTCCATCTCCTCCTTATTTCCCATTCTCTTTCTCCATCTCCTCCAATTGCACCTAGACAATGGTTGAATCTTGCCACCACAGCCCATATCTGATGTTTGGCCACCACTATAAAGCTTCAATTTTTTTATTGCTTCAGTTCATTATTAATTTTCTTAAGAAATTGGATTCGGTGAATTTAGAGATTGAAGGATGGATATTAATTAGGTTTTATAATTTATTTTTGATTCAATTTTGTAGATTTAGATTAAAGGTGGGTTAATAAATTTGTTTGGAGTGTAAAATTTTGAAAATGCACTTAGGAGATAATGAATCGATTCTAGGCCTGGCATGTGGTGGAACTAGAACCGAACCCACACAGTGCCTATTCCACCATTTTAGAACTGGAATCGACCTTGTGAAGGCTGGTTTTGATTCCTACTTGAACTGACGGTCCGGGTACCTATCGGTTCTGCGTCTACTCGTTACCTGTGCTCATCCCTACCACCAACCATTCATACTTATTTGGTAAAAGTGCAAGGTTAAAATTTATCAACATCCACCTAATTTTGGGAACCAAGGGAAAATAAATCTCATATTTCAAGGAGCAGGTATACACAACCATAAAATTGCATAATAGTTTAGAAAAGGTTTCCCTTCCAACATTGGCTCTGAGTATTACGTACACACTACTAGGAATATGGTATCTATCCATCGAAAGATTGAATCTCTCATAAGGTGGTAAATACCCCAATTCTTTCCATCTTGCTTAATCCTAAGATTCCCTTGACTTAGCGGCACATACAAAGTTTCTTGAATGCTAAGGGATTGTCTTACTTTACTTCCATCAATTCACTTAGAACAACTTATTTAGCTTACACTAATAGTCTTATATGTTTCTTCAACCTCACTCACTTTTAGCAAATGGTAAGACCTAATTTCTCCATTAAGGTTTTAGAATCACTATTTTGCGACATGTTTCTAGGGTTTTGAAGGCAAGAATTATAGAAAAAAAAAATAGTATATTTGAGACATGCAAGAGAAGGAAACAAAAATTCAATGCATGGCCTAATCGTCTACCAAAAAGATATTGTAAAACTATACAATCCTAACAACAAATAGTTTGATGAATTACTAAATTCTTAGTCATATATGGAAGATAATTATGGCAAAACATCATGGTAAGAAAAGTGGAGTAAATACTAACCCCAAGTCACGCTAGTTACCACGTAATTGCTCACCACGTGCATGAGACCTGAAGCGTCAACTGGGAACTCTTAAAATTCAAAATTTTAACTCCCAAGAATTCACAAAGAATAGACAGAATCCTCAAAGAGCAATAACATTGGTTTCCTAGAGCCACTGCATAACTTTGCAAACTAGGGGCCTTTATAACACCCGAATTTCCCCCAAGGCTAAATAAAGAACCATTTAGATAATTGAATGGGGCAGAAATCAATTTGGTAAAGTAATGTGTATTTTTTATTATGGAAGGAAGAAGAAATCAATCTTTTTATACAAGGAAAAGTAGCTTTTGACTATTGTAGACTACTAAACACTAATCATCTAACTAACAAACAAACTACTTTACTGCTCAACTTTATCCAACCAACTCAATTTAATATAAATAACTAAACTAAAGATAAAACAAAATATTTAATTTGTATATCCCCTGTCAAGTTAGAGCTTGATGAAAATCATGCAAGCCCAATATGGAGACAACTGATGAAATAAGGGACCAGCTAATGACTTAGTAAAAATGTCAGCAACTTGAAACTTTGAAGAAATATGCTAAGGAAGTACAAAGCCAGCCTTTTATTGATTGAGAACCAAATGGAAATCGATTTCGAGGTGTTTCATCCGTTCACGAAAAATAGGGTTGGCTGTGATATGAAGAGTAGCTTGGTTATCACACCATAAAGGAATGGGAAGGTGGAGAGTGTTATGAAAGTCTCAGAGAATATATGAAATCCATTACAATTCACACACAGTAAATGCAAGGTTGTGATACTCAACTTCAGCAAAAGACCTGAAAATAGTAGTTTGCTTCTTAGTTTTCCAAGAAATTAAGGAAGAGCCAAGATACACACAATAACTAGTAAGGAATTTTCTAGTATCAGGACATGAAGCCCAATCTACATCATAAAAAGCTTCCAAGTTGAAAGAATTATGTGCAAGGAAGAATAAGCCTTTGGAAGGACAACTTTTAAGTAACGAAGAACATGCACAGTAACAGCCCAATGACTATGACAAAGGCGTTGAACAAACTAACTAAGTGGTTGAACATCAGAAGTAAGATCTAGGCTAGTAAAACCAAGGCAAAGCAATTAACCAACTAGCCTGCGATACTTATCAGGATTAGCAAGTAAATCATCACCAGTATTAGTAAACTTGAACCCTTTAGGTAAACTCTTAACAGCAAGAATGTTAGCTTTAGAAGATCCAGTAATGATAATATCATCTACATAAACTAAAAGGGAAAGAAATGAGGAAGCAGTGGATCGAATAAACAAACAATGATCATGAGCTGACTGGAAAAAACCATAGGCAACCAATTAAAAAGTAAACTCATTATTCCATTGTCTGGAAACCTGTTTCAGACCATATAAAAGCCTTTTTAATTGACAAACTTGATTTGGTCTAGTGTTAGTGTAACCATTAGGAGATGTCATATAAACTTCTTCATCAAGATGGCCATGTAAAAATGCATTATTGATGTCAAGTTGGTGAATAGGCCATAATTTGGCAATAGCCACAGCAAGAAAAATGCAAATAGTAACAACTTAGCCATAGGTGAGAAACTGTCAAAATAATCAATACCTTCAATTTGATTATAGTCCTTTGCAATTAACCAGGCTTTGTGCCTATCAAGTCAACCATCAAGATTAAGTTTTGATCTTATAAACCCAACAAAAACCAATTGCTTTCTTTCCTGCAGGTAAAGATGTTAGCTCCCATTTATTATTCATTTCTAAAGCATTGAGTTCATTTTGCATGGCTTAAATCCATTGAACATTAAGTCTTGCTTGATTATAAGACGTAGGTTCTTGGATACTAGACACATTTACAAAAAATGACATGTTTGGTGTATTAAAAAGAGGAGATTAAAACAATGGAAATTATAAGAAAGAATCATTAAAGGTAGTGATCAAAAGATAATTTTTTTCTCTATACTACTCTGGGTCTCATCATTGCCATAGTTGGTGGCTTTTTGTCGTCTGATTCAGGATTCTTGTCGTGATAAAGCATATTTTTTTAGCTAGTTATTGTATGAAACCTAGTAAAGATGTTGATATGGGCTCGTGATCATTTGTTCACTCATCGAGGTGTGTGAGGAAATCAGGGGGACATTCAGATGGAAGGGTATCGAATCTGAATGATATGGAGGTGGTTGGAGAAGATTCCATTTTAGAGAAGAAGTTGGTTGGTAATGGTAGTGATAAGGTCTCTAATGAGAGTAACTTGCCAGAAAAGTCATTTGAGGTTGAGATTAATGGGAATGGCCTTGCTCTTGTGGTGAATGTGCCTTGTGATGATAGTATGGGTTTACATGATAATATGGTGGAGGTGATACGAAACAACTTTAGGATTGTGGTTGTTTCATCGGAATCGCAGTGTGGGCCTCGTGGGAGTAAAGGGAATTGTTCAACCCCGAATTCAAATGTTGGCAATTGTCATGACAGGTTGAGAAGTCCTCCTTTAAGGATGTTGGGCTTTGATGTTGTTTTCTCTAAACAGCCGGTAAACGGATCATCGTGGGGGAAAAGAAGGTTGTTAGGGTTGGTTTGGAGAAAGGGGTGGTCTCGTCTAGGGTTGATGGGTCTGGGCCTTGGGAAATTTGGAGTGTTGGGCCTGAGGTTGGTTTGGATTCTAGGATCTGTAAGAATTCTAGTCCCCTTATTTCGAATGGGATTTTTTTTTTTTTTTTTTTTTTTTAAAGGTGGTGGGTTTGAGGGATCCAAGGGAGTGGAATTAGCCAGTAAGAGTTGTTTTGGTTTTGGGCAAAGGGTTTTAATTAACTCTAAAGCTAAGCATGAGGGAGGCCAAGTTTTGGGCAGTAGTCATTTTGGCTAACTTCTCTGTCTTGCTTCAAAAGTGGTAGCCTGGTATGAAGCTGAATAAAGTTTCTCCANAGTAGTTTGCTTCTTAGTTTTCCAAGAAATTAAGGAAGAGCCAAGATACACACAATAACTAGTAAGGAATTTTCTAGTATCAGGACATGAAGCCCAATCTACATCATAAAAAACTTCCAAGTTGAAAGAATTATGTGCAGGGAAGAATAAGCCTTTGGAAGGACAACTTTTAAGTAACGAAGAACATGCACAGTAACAGCCCATTGACTATGACAAAGGCGTTGAACAAAGTAACTAAGTGGTTGAACATCAGAAGTAAGCTCTAGGCGAGTAAAACCAAGGCAAAGCAATTGACCAACTAACCTGCAATACTTATCAGGATTAGCAAGTAAATCATCACCAGTATTAGTAAACTTGAACCCTTTAGGTAAATGAGTGAAAGCAGGTTTAGCACAAAAGAGCCCTTTATCTTTATGAATATCTAATGAATACTTCCTTTGATAAATGTCAGAATCATGAGAAGAGCAAGCAATTTCAAGACCGAGGAAGTACTTAGCATACCTAAGATCCTTGATAGTGAACTAGTCATGAAGAAAACTCTTAACAGCAAGAATGTCAACTTCAGAAGATCCAATAATGATAACATCATCTACATAAACTAAAAGGGAAAGAAATGAGGAAGCAGTGGATCGAATAAACTAACAATGATCATGAGCTGATTGGAAAAAACCATAGGCAACCAATTAAGAAGTAAACTCATCATTCCATTGTCTGGAAACCTGTTTCAGACCATATAAAGACATTTTTAATCGACAAACTTGATTTGGTCTAGTGTTAGTGTAACCATTAGGAGATGTTATATAAACTTCTTCATCAAGATGGCCATGTAAAAATGCATTATTGATGTCAAGTTGGTGAATAGGCCATAATTTGGCAATAGCCACAACAAGAAAAATGCGAATAGTAACAACTTAGCCACAGGTGAGAAACTGTCAAAATAATCAATACCTTCAATTTGATTATAGTCCTTCACAATTAACCAGGATTTGTACCTATCAAGTCAGCCATCAAGATTAAATTTTGATCTTATAAACCCAACGAAAACCAATTGCTTTCTTTCCTACAGGTAAAGATGTTAGCTCCCATTTATTATTCATTTCTAAAGCATTGAGTTCATTTTGCAAGGCTTGAATCCATTGAACATTAAGTCTTGCTTGATTATAAGAAGTAGGTTCTTGGATACTAGACACATTTACAAAAAATGACATGTTTGGTGTATTAAAAAGAGGAGATTAAAACAATGGAAATTATAAGAAAGAATCATTAAAGGTAGCGATCAAAAGATAAAATTTTTTTCTGTACTACTTTGGGTCTCATCATTGCCATAGTTGGTGGCTTTCTGTCATCTGATTCAGGATTCTTGTCGTGATAAAGCATATTTTTTTAGCTAGTTATTGTATGAAACCTGGTAAAGATGTTGATATGGGCTCATGATCATTTGTTCACTCATCGAGGTGTGTGAGGAAATCAGGGGGACATTCAGGTGGAAGGGTGTCGAATCTGAATGATATGGAGGTGGTTGGAGAAGATTCCATTTTAGAGAAGAAGTTGGTTGGTAATGGTAGCGATGAGGTCTCTAATGAGAGTAACTTGCCAGAAAAGTCATTTGAGGTTGAGATTAATGGGAATGGCCTTGCTCTTGTGGTGAATGTGCCTTGTGATGATAGTATGGGTTTACATGATAATGTGGTACAGGTGATATGAAACAACTTTAGGATTGTGGTTGTTTCATCGGAATCGTAGTGTGGGCCTCGTGGGAGTAGAGGGAATTGTTCAACCCCGAATTCGAATGTTGGCAATTGTCATGATAGGTTGAGAAGTCCTCCTCTAAGGATGTTGTTTTCTCTAAACAGCTGGTAAACGGATCATCGTGGGGGAAAAGAAGGTTGTTAGGGTTCGTTTGGAGAAAGGCATGGTTTCGTCTAGGGTTGATGGGTCTGGGCCTTGGGAAATTTGGAGTGTTGGGCCTGAGGTTGGTTTGGATTCTAGGATCTGTAAGAATTCTACTCCCGTTATTATTTTTTTTTTTTAAAGGTGGTGGGTTTGAGGGATCCAAGGGAGTGGAATTAGCCAGTAAGAGTTGTTTTGGTTTTGGGCAGGGGGTTTTAATTAACTCTAAAGCTAAGCATAGAGGAGGCCAAGTTTTGGGCAGTAGTCATTTTGGCTAACTTCTCTGTCTTGCTTCAAAAGTGGTAGCCTGGTATGAAGCTGAATAAAGTTTCTCCAAGATTCATCCCAATGTGGATAAAACTTAATGATATTCCTTTTGATATGTGGAGTCCTCGTGGACTTAGCCATATTGCGAGTACGATGGGTAAACCATTGGCTTTGGATAAAATTACTAAAGACACGTGCTAGGATAGTTTGGGCTGTATTGGCTTTGCTAGGATCTTAGTTGAAGTTGACGCCTCTAGGAAGATGTCAGAAGTGGTCAGAGTTCACATGCCTTCAGAGGGGGTTGATGAACGTCCTTCGGTTTTATTAGGGTGGATTATCAATGGAAGCCTTCCCAATGTGGGATATGCAGAGTGTTCGGCCATAAGGATGAAAGATGCCCGCTCCAACCGAAGGTGGGTACTTATGGCAATTCAATGAATCTGGCGATTAATTCTAAGGATGTTAATGAAGGCTTCAAAAGAGTGTCAAGAAAAGATAAAGGTAAAAAAGTGGCTGTTGATTTGGTTTCTCCCTTAGTTTCCTCAAAGAGTTAAGCCAATCCTTGATGTAAAGATGGTGTTGAGATTGTTAAATCCCCAAGCACTAGCCTTTCCTCCCCTTCTTTTGTTCTTAATGTTAATACTCGGAATGATGGGTCTGTTAGACTCAGTAAATGGAAACAAAGTATAAGAATGGGAAACTCATTCCAATGCCTTACTTCTAAGCCAGAATCAGGTTTATCTAGTCCAAATGAGGTTGGAGCTATTGATCAGGATATGAATTTACAAGTTGATCTTGGTATGGAAACAGATTCTAAAATAGGTAAAAATAGGTCCGATTTGAATATGATGCAACTCTTATGGAAGCCTTGTTGACTCAATAAAGGGGGTGATTTACCTACTATAGTTAATGACCAAGGAAGGGGTTGTGCCATCCTCCTTTCCTCTTTTGGATCCCATGATTAATTTAGCTTGTTGGAACATAAGAGGTCTTAATCAGCCTATTAAGCAAAAAGAAGTTAAAGTGTTTATGAATGAGAAAATATCTACCTTATGTTCTTTGATTGAGACCCATGTGGTAGGGTCTAATGTTAATCATGTTTTTAGAGGTTGGAATTGGATCTCGAATGTTGATTTGGGTACGAGAGGGTGTAGAGTGGTTGTTGGTTGGGACCTGTTGGTGTTTTGTGTGTCCCCGATAGAGATATCTGATCAAGTCATTCATTGTCAGAAGGTCAAGGATGGTATTAGATTCAATGCTTCACTTGTCTATGCTAAAAATGATCTGGGTGGAAGAAGGGAGCTATGGGATAATTTGCGACAGCATAAATATGGGATTGGAAATGCTTCTTGGATTGTGCTTGAAAATTTCAATATCACCCTTTTTTTGAGTGAGTTATTAGGGGGTAACAGTAATGTTTCTAATGGTATGATTGAGTTTAGAGAGTGTGTCGATGATTTTGAGGTTGAAGACATAAGTGATTCCAGCATAATGTATACATGGAATGGTAAGCCGCATAGGATTAATAGGGTTCTGAAAAAGCTTGATCGGGTGTTAGGTAATGGCCCATTTTCCATTAGTTTCCCTCGGGCAAATTCTATGTTTTGGCCTTCTGGTATTAGTGATCATAGTCCTTGGTAACATCATTCCCTTAGAATTTACTGACGAAACGCCGTCCTTTTAAATTCTTTAACTATCTAGCACTTAAGGCAGAATTCCTAGGTATTGTTAAGAAAGGTTGGGAGAAAGAGGCGTGTGAGGTGCCTATGTTCTCTATGGTCAATAAGTTAAAATTCTTAAAGCCTTTGTTAAGGGGCCTAAATGGAAAGTAGGGTAATCTTACTAGGAAGGTTGAGATTCTTAGAAAGGAGGTGGAGTTGATTCAAAATGCTTTAGATCGGGATCCTTTAAATAATGAGTTGAGGGACTACGAAGTTATTTTCTCAGGGGCTTTTAGGCTAGCTCTTCTAGATGAAGAGTGATTTTTGAAGCAACGTCTAAGGTTCACTGGCTTAAGGTTGGTGAACATAATTCTTCTTGTTTTCATAAATCTCTTCGTTCTTCTTTTAATTTCAGGTAGATTGATAGTATCTTATTGGAATCAAGGGAAATGTTGGTTAATCGGGATATGGAGTCGGCGTTTGTGATTTATTTTAAGCTCTTACTTGGAACAAGTTCCTTTTCCTCTTATGATAAAGGTTGGCAGGACTTGTTTGGTAATCAAATCTCAGCTGCTAATTGTTCTAGGATGGTTTGTCCTATTTCTGATGAGGAGGTAAAGAGTGTTAATTTTTTCTTTCGAGGATGATAAAGCCCCAGGTTTTGATGGCTTTTCAACTAAATTCTTTAAGGAGGCTTGGGATGTTGTGGGTAGTGAAATCTACAAAGTTGTGATTGATTTTTTCAACAATGGTAGAGTGCTAAAAAAAGTTAATGCCACCATCATTGCGTTAGTGCCGAAAAAAGATGTTCTTTCATTGGTTGGTGATTTTCATCATATTTCTTGTTGCAATGTGTTATACAAATGCATTTCTAAAATTATTGCTAACAAGATTAAGAATAGTCTAGAGGATGTGATTGATCAGACTCAATTAGCTTTGGTCCTAGGTTGGAGAATCAATGACAATATTATGCTTACTCAAGAGATTCACCATAATTGTCATTTATATTGAGGAGATGCTCGGAGTGCGTTTAAGGTGGGCATTCAGAAAGCCTACAATAGTGTGAATTAGGACTTTCTCCTATTTATATTTCGCATGTTTGGATTCCTTAACTAGATGATTTTTTAGATTCGTGAATGTGCGACTACTACTTTCTTTTCAATGGCTGTCAATGGCGAACCTCATGGATTTTTCCCTGGGAAGAGAGGACTTTGACAAGGCAATCTATTATCACCCTACCTTTTTACTTTTGTTATGCAGGTTCTCTCTTTGATTATGCATAAAAAGATAGAAGAAAATGAAGATCTCTAGTTCCATTATCATTGTAAAAAGCAAGAGATAAGCCATATGCTTTGCGGATGACCTGTTACGGTTCTGCCATGGAGACCTCCTCTCTGTCAAGGTGCTGAAAGATGCTCTTACGGACTTTGCTCATTTGCCTGGGTTACATCCTAATCCGTTGAAGAGTGTTATGTTATTGTACAATGTTTCTGATGAGAATCGTGAGAAAATCTACGATATTATGGGATTTTCAAAGGGCTAGCTCCCAGTTAGGTACCTTGGAGTCCTTTTGATCACGTCTAGGCTTAATCATATGGACTGTTCATGTCTACTAGATAAAGTGGAAAAAAAGGTTGAACTCTTGGAAGAATAGATATCTCTCTTATGCTAGAAAGGTAAAATTGGTCATATATGTTCTATCCTCAATGCAAGTGTATTGGACTTCAATGTTTATTCTTCTAAGCTCTGTAACAAAAGCCCTAGAGAGTTTACTTAGAGCTTTTCTATGGTCGGGTTTTGACCTTATGAGGGGTAAGGTTAAGGTTGCTTGGAAAGATGTCTATCTCCCTAAATCTGAAGGTGGTTTAGGGATTTGCCCGTTAAAGGTGAGGAATGAGGCTCTTATGTCCTATCACCTTTGGAATGTTGTTTTGAGTAAAAGCTCATTATAGATAAAATGGATCTATACATTTAGACTTCATGGTAGGAATTTCTAGAGCATTAAATTTTGGTGGGATGCTAGTTGGAGTTGGAGAAAACTCCTTCAGATGAGAGATAGAGTTCGCAATCACATTGGGCTCAATCTTGGTAATGGTGAATCTACCTCCCTTTGGCATGACTCTTGGCATCCTTTGGGCTCGCTTGATAAAATCATCCCTTCCAAAACCAGGTATGAGTCGAGATTGAATCAGAAAGCTACGGTGAGTGAGATCATTGTTGATAATCAATGGGCTTGGGTGGATGTTATATCCTCTTGTTTTACCCTTATAGTTAGTCAAGCTTCAATTTTATCCTCTTCTACACTTAGTGATGAGTTGGTTTGGAAGTCTAAGGAAGGGAAAGTTGTTAAGTTCTCAGTCAAGCAAGCTTGGTTTGACTTGTTGTCGATTTTTACCGAAGTCCCTTGAGGCCATCTCATTGTGTTTGGTAAGAGGATTCTGAGACATTCTTTCATCCCGTGGCTTGCGACTAAGGGTAAATTACTTACTCAGGACCGCATGAGTAATTGGGTTGACCTGTCAAACATGAAATGTGCATTATGTAGCGGTGGTTTAGACTCTCATGATCACCAGTTTTTCACATGCCCTTTCTTAGTTGTTGTTTGGCATATGGTGCAAATTAAAGGAAAATTCAAGGTTCTAGCGAGAGATTAGAATAACGCCATTTCCTGGTGTGCAAATAATTTTTGGGGGAAGGGTGTCAAATTTTTCATAAATCAGCTTCTTCTAATAGCTTCTATTTATGGGATTTGGAAGGAGAAAAATATTCGGATGTTTAAAGGTAACAGGAAAAGCCTTAATTTGGTTGTGAATCAAATTTTTGAGGATGTTAGACTCAACTTACTTAGACTTAGATTTAAGGATACTAGAAGGGTTCAAAAAGTTGTTGAGGAATGGGGCATTCCTAGGTGTTGTATTAGAGATAGTTATGATGGAAATTAATGAGTTGTTTTGGAGCAGAGTTTTTTGCTTTGCCATGATTTTTGCCAGAGTAAGATTCGGTTGGTGTAACTTGGGCTTGGATTTTGTGCTAGGTCTGGACTTTTTTATGAGCAAGTCGTGTGGCTTGGTGAGTGATTTTGCTCTTGGTTGGTTGGCTATCACTTCTCTCGCTTGGTTTGTTGTCTTGTTGTGTTGGTTGTCTTGGTATGTGGGAGGGTTGTTATTGGCCTTGGGTTAGGATGGTAATAGGAGCTGGTATGGATGTCTTAGGAAGCTAGTGTGCTACGGAATTGGGTGGCTACTTGATGGGTTATGTTGTTGCTATTTGAGGGTGCTTGTCTTTTTTAGGGGCTGGTGGGTGTCGGGCATGATTTGGTAGGACTAGATTTTGTAGGCTGCTATGTTGGTGTGTAGGAGGTTTGGCCATAGTGCAGCCCATTGTTCTCTTCTGGTTGATGTTGGTTTCTCTAGCTTTTGCTTATTTTTTTGCCCCCCTTTGATCTTTGATTTCGACATAGCTATTTCTCTGCATTTTGATGATTGGTCGCTGGTCTAGAAGATGGCTACAAATCTTGTTTGGTTTGAGGTGCAACATGTTTTGCTGAATTTTTGTGGTAGTCTATTTCATTAGATGTTTTTGTTTTTTGTATAGTCTCGGTTTAGCTATCTACTGGTAGGGGACGTATAGGGGTTTGCTTTGTCTGATTTTTTGGCTTGCCTTGGTGTTGTGTGAAGGACTTTTCATCCTTTTGCCTCTAGGGTTTTTCTACTAGCGTTCTTCTTTGCTCTGTAAAGGATTGCTTTGTGTAGGGGTTATCCCCATTATAGTTGTATTCTTCATTCTTTTATAAAATTAACAATTACCCCCCCAAAAAAAAAAAAAAAAAAAAACAAGGAGATTGAAAACATGGATAAGTAAGTGGTGTATGAGGTGAGGAGGCAGCAGGCATAACAACAATGATAGTGTAAGTTGGTGTAGAAGAAACGACATTAGAAACAAAATCAGCTAACCAAGCAAGCCTTTTAGATAATCTAGTACTATGTCATATAGGAGGAGGAACAACAAGAGAAGAAGAGAGCTCAATAGGAAAAGGTGGAACTAATGAATGTGAACGAGTTGAGGAAGCAGAAGTGTGTAATTCTGCAGAAGCATGAGTATTATTAAGAGGGGTAAAATCATGGTCTTCAAAAATAGGAACAAGAGGTAAAGACACCTATGGTTGAGAAGTACAAACTTGTTTGAATGGGAAAGAGTTTTCATGAAAAATGACATCACTAGGCACAATTTTTTTTTTAAGAATGAATGTCAAAGACTTTATATGCCTTTTGACCAGTATTATATCCAATGAAAACACATTTATATGCTCTGTGTGTAAACTTGTCTTCGTGAGGATGTGTGTTTGTAGCAAAACATAAGCAACCAAAGGTTTTAAGAAAATGATAATGTGGATGTTTGTGGAAAAGAAACTCATAAGGTGTTTTCCATTGTAAAATAGGAGTAGACAACCTATTGATGTTGTATGTAGCAGTAAGAATGGATTCCCCCCAAAATTGTTTAGGTAAAGTAGATTGAATCATAAGAGCCCTTACTACTTGAAGCAAGTATTTATTTTTCCTCTCTACTAACCCATTCTACCGAGGAGTATAAATGCAAGATTTTTTTATGCAAAATGCCAAGATAAAGGAAAAGAGTTTGACAATCTTTGCTAAGAAATTTTGTCCCATTATCAGTGTGAATATTCTGAACTGATAATTGGAATTGAGTTTTAATCAATTTTAAAAATGCAGTTAAGGTATGAACAAGTTGACTCTCATGACTTAAAAGAAAAGTCAAGGTTGCCCTACTAAAATCATCAACCATACTTAAAAAATAATGAGCACCTGTAAGAGACGTAATTTTATATGGTCCCCATATGTCTGCATGAAGTAATTCAAATGTTGTGTGAGTATGAGTTATGCTGGTAGGAAAAGGTAATCTGTGTTGTTTTGACAAAGGGCATATATCACAAATAAAAACATCAGAGGTAGAACACTTTGCAATAGAAAGTTTATTAAGAACATGTGATGGATAGCCTAATCTTTGGTGCCATAGAGTAGAAGTTGTTATATCATTATTGACATAACAAAAAGTTTTACATGTATGTGTAGTATTAGGAGATTCAATGCTACATACAAACTGGGAAGAATAGGTTTTTATTGTGTCTATAGTAAAAGATGACTTATTTAAAATGTATAATCTCCCAACTAATTTGCCAACTACCAACATTGCTTTAATCTGCAAGTTCTGTAAAAGACAATGAGTAGGATAAAAAACGAATGTGATAAGTGCAGACTCAGAAAGTTTATTTACAGACAAGTTTATTTAAAATTTGGAATATGTAAAACCTCAGTAAGTTTTAAAGCTGGTTGTAAAACAATTTTTCCTATATGTTGTACAAAACTGATTGATCCATCGGGTAGGTATACAGGGTGGGTTTGTTGACTAAAGTATAAGAATTTAACATTGTAAGATCAGTACACATGTGACTAGAGGCTCCTATGTCTAAAATCAAAGATCATGAATCTAATAATTCAATAGAACTTAATGCATGTTTTAGACATATACCTGCAAAATCTACAAAGTGCGCAAAATTAATTGTAGGCCCATTAGCTGGTGCTTTTCCTTCCATAAACTTTGCTAACTCTTGTTGGATTAGTTTAGACAATGCATTGCTCCATTCAATCCCATTGCTCCCTTGTTTGTTTTCAACTTCTAGAGGAGTGTCTATCATATTAGCATAATTCTTGGGCTGAGACTTTCCCTTTTGTTCCTTTAATTCTTTGTACTAGTTTGGATAACCATTACGTTTGAAGCAAGTGTCCTTCGTATGTCCATCATTATTGCAGAATTCACAATGCCTTTCAGACTTCTTCACCATGTCTTTCCTTTTGTACCCATTCTTAGTTGTTGTTTCCATTTTAAAATTTTGTGTTTTAGCAAACATAGTACTATTCTAAATATTTTCTGCAAACACTATATGCACTTCTCTTTGCTTTTCAACCCTCAAGACCATTGAGCATGCCTTGTTTATAATAGGCAGAGGATCCATAAGCAAGATCTGGTTTCTAATATGATCAAAACTATCATTCAAACCCACAAGAAATTGCATCAATCGATTAAAACAAGTCATATCTACTACCAACTTAGTTGCAACACAACTACACTATGGTATAGGCATCAAGCATGTTAGTTCATCCCATAACTTTCCTTCCACAACTCTTTAGTCAAAGTTGTATATAAGAATGCTTCAACAATCTCTTTCGAGATGGAATTCAATATCCAAGAAGTAACCATACAATCTACCCTACTCCATTGCTCAAATTTTGGAGTTTCTTCATTAGGCATCTCACATTTTCCATTTATAAACCCTAACTTCTCTTTTGCACCCAACGCAATTTTCATAGAGCGACTCCAAGATAAGTAATTCTGACCTATTAGTAGAGTAGAAACAAGAGTCATTCCTAGATGATCAGAACTTTGTCGATACAAAGGATCTCCACTTCGTATTTGATCTCCATTTCATACTTGGTCAAACGCCATCTCTCTTTCACTTCGAATATTCTAGTTCCTTAAGCTAGCATCCATGATTGTCAAATCAAAGTTTTACTCAAATAAAAAAAACAGAGCATTTGTAAAAATTTTCAAGATCACCGTTCTAATACCATGAATAGAGTAGACATCATCAAGTTGGTAAAGTAATGTGTATTTTCAATTATGGAAGAAAGATGAAGTCAATCTTTTTATACAAGGAAAAGAAGCTTTTGACTATTGTAGATTACTGCCAACTAATCATCTAACTAACAAACAAACTACTTTACAGCTCAACTTATATCTAACCAACTCAACTTAATCTAACTAACTAAACTAAAGATAAAATAAAATATTTAATTTGTGCAATATTGATTGGATATTGATTAAATAAGAATCCATATATATATAGTAGAATCCAAGTCAAAAAAGAAATCAAAGAAGAAATATGGAAGTAAAGGTGAAAGAGGAAAGTGATGAATTAGAGATTCATTCCAAAGAGGGAATTAGATCTTCAACTTTCTTAAAACAGCTAACACTCCTTACCTTACTCATATTCCTACTCACCAAAGGGAAGTGTTCTTGTAAAACCCTAATTATTTCTATTTCAATATATAAAAGAGGCCAAAGGCATAGGATTATTATGCTAATTCATACTTGCAAAAGCCTCTCAATTTGGGGAGGTGAAATTTCCTACAAAGACGGGCTTGTGGGCCCCCACGCCTTTCAAGCCAGGGATTAAGTGTGAAAAATCGAGGACAAGGATGACTTTCCATCCTTGCATTGATTTCAGGCTGAGGACAGACATTGGTTCTAATTCCTGGCCCGACCCAAGGTCCCTTTAGATTTAACAATCAAGTAAATAAATTATTTAAAAATAATAACTGCAAAGAAAAATAGATAATTTTCTCTTTCAATGTCATTTATAGACAACATATTACATATAATTTACCTATTATAGTTAAAGGAATAAATAGTTTAGGGGTTAAATATTTAACATAGAATCATATTATGTTTTAAAGAAATATCTTTTTAGATTTGAGGAGTTTTGAAAAGTAAATAAATATCTTTGATATTTATTTTTTTCCATTGTAAAACTTCATTGAATATACGGTTTTTTGTAAGAGATATTCATTCTCTTAATATTGCATTATTTTTCTATAGCTTACATGCAAAAAAATATATATTGTCATAACAAAGATCACTAATGTTTTTCTCTATAATCCATAATCATTAAATATAATTTTTGCTAATTGATAATTTATTTATTTTTAATTAGTATAAGTGACAATATAACACAATAAAGTTTATATTAAATTAAGGATTAAAGCCAATTATGAAATGATGAAAATACCTTGGGTTTGAAAAAAGGAGTTTAAGGAGACTAATGAAAAGACAAACATACACTTGGTTTTAGAAAAAAAGGATTTAAGGAGATTGACGAAAAGACTAAAATACTCTTAGTTTGAGAAAAAAAAAAATTGCACTTCCATATCACATGGTATATATATATATATATATATATATATTGATGGCCATTTTTGTTAAGGGAAGCCCAAAGACATATTCAAGGCTCAATCTTACAAGTAAGGCTCTAATCAAGTCCAAAGTGATAACTTAAGTTTCGAAATCATGTTTTGGGCCCAAATCTCTATTTCTTGGGTCCCAAATAAAGCCCATGGCCTTTTCCAAATATAAAACCATGGCATCAAGCCCATTTTGACATTCTCTAAAATGTAAGCCCAATACGATTCTTCCATACAAGCCCATGACACTCCCAGAGATAAGCCCATGACACTCATTGCTAAAAGCCCATCAAAAGATGGCAAAGATTGTAAATCCATCATACAATGGCACCAGTGCTAAAAGCCTATCATATGATGGCACCGCTCATAGAAGCCCATCAAGGGATGGCACCAATTTGGTCATTTCAATTATCCTTTTTATTAAATGCCTTATTAAATTAAATCTTTTTATTTTTATTTTTATCAAGAGGTAAATCATGTCCAGGATTAACTCCATCTTGCCAATTAATGTGTTAAAATCCCGAAGTTATTTTAATTTTTACTTATTTTAGCATTTATCCTTAATAAAATCTAATTTATATATATCTCCTTATATATTTTATCAAATATAAATTATTTCCAGGATTTATCATCCAAAAATCTTATATAAATCACCTCATTATCTTTTATTATTTTTAAATTCAGTGAACGTAGACATGCTTAGGTCTAGAATTTTACTATCTCAATTCCTTTATTTATCAAAATCAGGGGATCTTTATTCACTACAATTCTCTCTTTTCAATAAACAACTTTTCAAAGTATCTAGACTCACTTAGTCTCTATATTTTCCATCTTATTTTCATATGGATTAATTATATATAATCCTAACTTCTATTTATCTCAAATTTATTAATTAATTTTATTTTATTTACCTTTATCAAAATATTAATCACTTATCTCTAATCCTCTATATAAAGGCCGGAGCTTTCTCATTTAGGGAATTCAGTCATCAAACATTCAAGCATTAAATACTCAATCATTCACCACCCAAAGAGAAGTTGTGACGTTTTGCTCCAAAACATCAAACATAAAAGCCCGACGATCCTGCCCTTTTCCCATCACTTGAATTATTCAAGTATCACATCCATCATTCCTAAGCACTACAACCATGAAACCAGCCTCCAAGCACCAAACAAATCACCAGAAATAGATTCATATTGCTACTTATGCAAGTATCATAACACGATTGCTTCTCGGTTCTTTGCTGCATTTTTTTTTTATTCCTTCTGGGGGATCTTTTCGGATCTCTATATTCATAAACCTTTTCGATAGTTTTCCAAGTCAGAATACCTATTTTAATGCACAAAATTGAGGTCAAAAGGCAAAATCCCACGAACCTAGCAGATTTTCCATAAGCTGTCTAACATGATCTATATCAAACTAGAACATTGTCTTTTCTTACATATGCTGCATTTCCAAAATTTGGTGTTTTGATTGAATTTTTGGCCTTGATTTTAAAATTCTGATCACCTGGAATGTTTTTTAAATCATGCATGATTTCACTAACTACTTGGATGTTTGGTTCCCACATATTTTCTCTACAAAATTTCGCCCTTAGTCTTCTTTGTTTGACTTTAAGGATGCCTACACTACAATGAGATGCTCTTTAGAGTGGCTTCTTGTAAGGAGGTTGTGGGTTTTCTCGTCGTTACTCAAAACGCGTGGTCGAAGTGGAAGGAAATGGGTGAAACAATCCACCATTAATACATTGTTACCCATTTTCAATAAATATTAATTAAATGTTGTTTATTTGAAAAAAAAAAAAAAAAAAGGTCAAATCATGTCTAACTCCATAAGGTCTTTTTTCTCAAATGAAGGGTAATCTAATCTTTTCATCATCCCGTTGAATTCCTTTTTCTTAAACCAAGGGTGCTTTAGTCTTTTCATCATCCGATTAAATTCTTTTTTTTTTTTCTTAAACCAGGGGTTTTTTTTTTTCTTTTTATTGGTCAATAGTTAAATTTTAACCATGAAAATTGATTGTAAGTCTTCAGGTATGCTTAGAACGGGTGTTTGATTTGGTCGTTCCATTTGGAATGGCTTGAATGCCTTTGGTGAAATTTAGGTAGAACTGGGAACAGACATGAGGAACGACGTCGTTCCATGTTGAACGACTTTTTGGGAAATTAAACAAGGTAGGAGCAAGTGTTTGATTGAATTGAACGGGTGTTCCATTATGAAGAAATCTGCATTTTTGTTTGGGTCATGACTTAAGTCATACCATTGCATTTTTGTTAGATTTCAATTAATCTTTTGATTAGTTTTGACACATCAAAACACATGAGGACCCAACAATCTTTTTTTTTTTTTATTGATGACAAAACTAAGCAAATATTGGGTTTTACAATTATAAACAATACAAAACAAAAAAATAAAAAACAAAACTCCCCCTCAAATAAATATCTTCCTTAACCAATTTCAAGCCAAATAAATTGAACAAAAGCTCCCCCTCACAACAGGCATATCACAACGCAATTCTTCTCCCCACATCAACTCACATTTTATTTCAATATCAACTCAAATTTTTCTTAACTCTTCTCCCCTTTTTTGTCAACAGACCTATAACAACCACTAATGCATACTCATGAACAATATATATCAACCAATAACAACCAAAAGTATGATGAAAAGAATTCCACATCCATATCAATATATATAGATAACATATGATAAAGTGCAAAGGATAAATAAAAAAAATACAACAAGTTCAAGTCCCAAACTAGAACGCACATTCCACCACGTGGTGCAGGCGTTCATTCTCTAATTGAAGATTCGTTTCAAGATTCCATAAACATGAACGATGTCATTCATATGGAACAGGCTTGCTGGATGGTCATTCATTGTGATCGTTCTTTCTTCAGATGTGTGCTTCAACCTTCTTGCTTAAGTCTTCAAGTATGCTTAGAACATGCGTTCGATTTGGTCGTAAAGGAGTCAAATTTCTCATGTAAAAAGTCAACCCAAGCAAACCTTAAAAAATCATCAACACAAACAAACACATACCTCTTACCTCTCAAACTCTCGGTTTACATAGGACTCATAAGATCCATATGGAGCAATTCCAAAACACATGAGGTATTGAGATTAGATAAGGCTTTATGAGATATTCTGGTTTGTTTACCTTGTTGACATTGACCACACACATTACCTTTTGGAGGTTCAAGTTTTAGTAGCCATTTAACCACTTCCCTTTTTGAAAGTCTTACTAAGTTCTTGAAGTTCATGTGACCAAGTTTCTCATGCCACAAGTTAGTGGAATCAGTTTTAGAGCTGCAACATGACCCACAGTTAGAAAGCAAGTAACAATTGTCATTAGACATTTTTCCCTCAAGTAAAGAGACACCTTTACCATTCAAAATTTGAAATTTTCCCTTTGAGAATTGAACCACAATATTTTTATCACAAATCTAACTAATACTAATTAGATTTGCCTTCAAACCATCAACAAGTAAGACATCTTTCAAAATAGGAAAATCAGGTAGAACAATTTACCCTTTACCAAGAATTTTACCTTTCTTTCCATCACCATAAGTGACATGCCCACTATCAACCAATTCAAGTTCAGTCAAGAGAGATTTATTACCTATCATATACCTTGAACAACCATTGTTTAGAGACCAAAATCATTTTGAAATGCAAGCAAAGAGGTATGAGACACAAAACAGTTCACATCAATCTTAGGTTTCCAAGTTCTTTTGGAAGAAAAATCATTGTTAGCATTATGATTCACATTAGAAAACAAACTATGATTTTCAAGAAGTTTCTTCAAATAAGCAATAAACCTGAAGCATTTGGGTCTGATGTGACCTTTCCAGTTACAAAAATGACAAATTGGAATCAATTTTGATACCTTCATAGTTTGTCTTACAGCAGCACCTTCAACAGGAGTTTCGGTGGCTTTAACAAACATACATGCACCAGAAGTCGATGTGCTAGGACCAGGACTGAAGCCCAATCCATACCGATCTCTGAAAGATTTTCCTTGACCAAGAACTTCATCAAGCTTGAGAGAACTTGCATTGAACTTATTAATAATGGCCTTTGCCTCAATTAATTCAGTAGATAAAACAACAATATTTTCGGACAAGGTTTCATTTTGCTTCAACAAGGGTGCATTCTCAAATTCTAAGAGATTGCAACTTCTTCACCGCCTTTAGCCATTGATCATACATCTTATCATATGCTTCTTATTGTTTAGCATAGATATTAACATTCGATGACTCACTCCTATCATCATCTTGATTCATGGTAAAAGCAAAAACATTCTCATCATCACCGGACTCATCTTCCTCACTCTCTTCTTGATCACTCTCACTCAAAGTGGCAGCCATAGCCTTAGCTTTCTTCTTTTTCAGTGTGTTAGCACACTTAGATTGTATATGCCCAAACCCCTCACATTCGAAGCACTTGATACCCTTATTTTTCATTTCTTTATCTTTCGAAAATCTTTTTGAAAAGGTATAGGGGTTTGCTGGTAATAAAACTTTTTCACAAAATGTTTTCTACCATTTCCACTATCAAAAGTTTTTTCATGTTTTTCTTAAGAAACTTAGTAAAATTTTTGTAAGTAAATCACAATTTTCATCATCCAAGCTACTAAAATCACAATCATCAGAAGGATCAAAATCAACCTCATGTTTGAGAGCCAAACCTTTGCTTGGTTTTTGTTTATCCCATCATTTCAAGTTCAGTTCATAGGTTTGAAGAGAGCCAATGAGTTCATCAATGTCCATGGCATCCATATCACAATATTCTTCAATGTGGTGACTTTTGATATAAACCTTCAGGGTAGAGAGCAAAGAACCTTCCTGACAAGTTCAACATTAGAATATGTTCTTCCCAAAACAAAACATTCATTAGAAATATCACAAACTCTATCATAAAAATCAATTATAGTCTCATCATCATGCATGTTCAGATTTTCAAAATTAGTGACAAGTCTTCTAAGCCTATTTCTTTTAATAGCGCTAGTCCCTTCATTTTTTACTTGAAGCCTATCCCAAGCATACTTGGCAAGCTCACATTTAGCTATGACTTTAATTTTGTTCACATTAATAGCATTGAAAATAGCATGAATGGCTTTAGAGTTATAATTTACATGGACTAACTCATTAGCAGCCGATTTTGGTCTAGACACTTCATTTTCAACAATAACCAGGGTTGTCCAACCATTCACAACTGTGGACCAAACTCTTTCATCAATAGACTTAAGAAAAGCATGCATTCTAGGTCTCCATGTATAGTAGTTAGGACGTTCTAATAAAGTTGGTCCATGAGCAGACCCTCATTCAGTAAAGAAACTCATGGTGAAAAATAATTAGACAAATGCTAACATAGCAAACGGAAGTGCACATACAGACAGACAACAGATCTAAAGCAAAACGCAATGATAGATTAGATTTCGTCAAAACACAAGACCAATCAGATGCACACAAAAACAAGCAAAATAGGTAAGGATCAACTGAAGCAACTTATCAGAACAAGCTTTGATACCACTTGTTAGAGTTGGTTAACTCACTTTGGTGTTAGGTTACCTATTTCTAAAAGTGCAGCATAAGTCTTTACCAAGTTGATTAATGGTTATCAAATTAAAGCATAAATAAAAATCCATAAGCTGTAAAAATAAAGCACATCAGCATATACATGGTTCGGCTAAAACCACTTCTAGCCTACATCCATGGGACCTCGTTTAGATCAAAGCAAATCCACTAAACAACAAACATTACAAGATATAGTTCAAAGTTGATTTTAGCTATAGCAAAGAGAACTTCATATTCTAGTTACACTAAACACCACCCCCTGAATCTCTAATGTCTTGTCGCTCCTAAGATCTCTTCACGCCGAGAACACACCTGAAGAACACTTGAGCTCCACCCAAGCTTTAACCCCCAAAGCCACACTCCAGCATCAACAAAGGAACCAAGTTCCAGCCGCCATTCAACAAGTATAAGATATGATAAAGGTTTGGCACAATAACATAAGGTGAACCTTTGAGGAAATAAAACTCTCTGAAAATTTCAGAGCACAAACAAATAAAATATCAAAGGTTAGCTTTGCAAATGAGCAACAATGAAGATGATATAGACAAATTTTGTGCTCAACAAATTATGCCAACTCAACAAACATTGGTTTGTTTACCTTGTTGACATTGACCACACACATTACCTTTTGGAGGTTCAAGTTTTAGTAGCCATTTAACCACTTCCCTTTTTGAAAGTCTTACTAAGTTCTTGAAGTTCATGTGACCAAGTTTCTCATGCCACAAGTTAGTGGAATCAGTTTTAGAGCTGCAACATGACCCACAGTTAGAAAGCAAGTAACAATTGTCATTAGACATTTTTCCCTCAAGTAAAGAGACACCTTTACCATTCAAAATTTGAAATTTTCCCTTTGAGAATTGAACCACAATATTTTTATCACAAATCTAACTAATACTAATTAGATTTGCCTTCAAACCATCAACAAGTAAGACATCTTTCAAAATAGGAAAATCAGGTAGAACAATTTACCCTTTACCAAGAATTTTACCTTTCTTTCCATCACCATAAGTGACATGCCCACTATCAACCAATTCAAGTTCAGTCAAGAGAGATTTATTACCTATCATATACCTTGAACAACCATTGTTTAGAGACCAAAATCATTTTGAAATGCAAGCAAAGAGGTATGAGACACAAAACAGTTCACATCAATCTTAGGTTTCCAAGTTCTTTTGGAAGAAAAATCATTGTTAGCATTATGATTCACATTAGAAAACAAACTATGATTTTCAAGAAGTTTCTTCAAATAAGCAATAAACCTGAAGCATTTGGGTCTGATGTGACCTTTCCAGTTACAAAAATGACAAATTGGAATCAATTTTGATACCTTCATAGTTTGTCTTACAGCAGCACCTTCAACAGGAGTTTCGGTGGCTTTAACAAACATACATGCACCAGAAGTCGATGTGCTAGGACCAGGACTGAAGCCCAATCCATACCGATCTCTGAAAGATTTTCCTTGACCAAGAACTTCATCAAGCTTGAGAGAACTTGCATTGAACTTATTAATAATGGCCTTTGCCTCAATTAATTCAGTAGATAAAACAACAATATTTTCGGACAAGGTTTCATTTTGCTTCAACAAGGGTGCATTCTCAAATTCTAAGAGATTGCAACTTCTTCACCGCCTTTAGCCATTGATCATACATCTTATCATATGCTTCTTATTGTTTAGCATAGATATTAACATTCGATGACTCACTCCTATCATCATCTTGATTCATGGTAAAAGCAAAAACATTCTCATCATCACCGGACTCATCTTCCTCACTCTCTTCTTGATCACTCTCACTCAAAGTGGCAGCCATAGCCTTAGCTTTCTTCTTTTTCAGTGTGTTAGCACACTTAGATTGTATATGCCCAAACCCCTCACATTCGAAGCACTTGATACCCTTATTTTTCATTTCTTTTATCTTTCGAAAATCTTTTTAAAAGGTATAGGGGTTTGCTGGTAATAAAACTTTTTCACAAAATGTTTTCTACCATTTCCACTATCAAAAGTTTTTTCATGTTTTTCTTAAGAAACTTAGTAAAATTTTTGTAAGTAAATCACAATTTTCATCATCCAAGCTACTAAAATCACAATCATCAGAAGGATCAAAATCAACCTCATGTTTGAGAGCCAACCTTTGCTTGGTTTTTGTTTATCCCATCATCAGTTCAGTTCATAGGTTTGAAGAGAGCCAATGAGTTCATCAATGTCCATGGCATCCATATCACAATATTCTTCAATGTGGTGACTTTTGATATACCTTCAGGGTAGAGAGCAAAGAACCTTCCTGACAAGTTCAACATTAGAATTGTTCTTCCCAAAACAACATTCTTTAGAAATATCACAAACTCTATCATAAAATCAGTTATAGTCTCATCATCATGCATGTTCAGATTTTCAAAATTAGTGAAAAGTCTTCTAAGCCTGATCTTTTAATAGCACTAGTCCCTTCATTTTTTACTGAAGCCTATCCCAAGCATACTTGGCAAGCTCACATTAGCTATGACTTTAATTTTGTTCACATTAATAGCATTGAAAAGAGCATGAATGGCTTTAGGTTATAATTCACACGGACTAACTCATTAGTAGCCGATTTTGGTCTAGACACTTCATTTTCAACAATAACTAGGGTCTGTCCAACCATTCACAACTGTGGACCAAACTCTTTCATCAATGACTTAGAAAAGCATGCATCTAGGTCCCATGTATTGTAGTTAGACTTTCTAATGAATTGTCCATGAGCAAACCCTCATTCAGTAAAGAAACTCATGGCAAAAAAAATCGACAGATGCTAACATAGCAAACGGAGTGCACATACACACAGACAACATATCTAATCAGTTTCGTCAAAACACAAGACCAATCAGATGCACACAAAAACAAGCAAAATAGGTAAGGATCAACCGAAGCAACTTATCAGAACAAGCTTTGATACCACTTGTTAGAGTTGTTAACTCACTTTGGTGTTAGGTTACCTATTTCTAAAAGTGTAGCATAAGTCTTTACCAAGTTGATTAATGGTTATCAAATTAAAGCATAAATCAAAATCCATAAGCTGTAAAAATAAAGCACATCAGCATATACTGGTTCGGCTAAAACCACTTCTAGCCTACATCCATGGGACCTCGTTTAGATCAAAGCAAATCCCTAAACAACAAACATTACAAGATATAGTTCAAAGTTGATTTTAGCTATAGCAAAGAGAACTTCTGTTTCTAGTTACACTAAACACCACCCCCTGAATCTCTATGTCTTGTCGCTCCTAAGATCTCTTCACGCCGAACACACCTGAAGACACTTGAGCCCACCCAAGCTTCAGCCCCCAAAGCCACACTCCGCATCAACAAAGGAACCAAGTTCCAGCCGCCATTCAAAAGTATACGATATGATAAAGGTTTGGCACAATAACATAAGGTGAACCTTTGAGGAAATAAAACTCTCTGAAAATTTCAGAGCACAAACAAATAAAATATCAAAGGTTAGCTTTGCAAATGAGCAACAATGAAGATGATATAGACAAATTTTGTGCTCAACAAATTATGCCACTCACAAACAAGGACTGACATATGTTGGTCCAAAAATGGAAAAGATTCCATCTATCTTTTGAGACCACAACCAAAAAGGGAAAAAACTTATTTCCTTGGACCACAAGAGGATATTGGGACACCTGTAGGTGATCCTCTGACGCACAACAGATGAACAAAAAATATCTCAGCTGATAAAGATAAAAATGCAAACTTGTGAAAAATGAGTCAAACATGCGATGTTAGCACATCAGACTAGTGTGCATACACTCGAAGTAAAATTCGAAATGAAATGTAACATGCATATGTCTGACATAAGTGTGCAAGCACTCATCCATTGTGCACACACATGAAATGAAAAGGCAAAAGGCATAAGCCTAACAGCTGAACACATGAAAGACAAAAGAATTTCAACTTTTTGTTGGACTACAAACATCTTTTCTCTTTCTTGTGGGACCACAGACAAAATCTTACAACCTTTTAGGACTACATAAAGAAATTGTGACACCTATAAAGTTAGCTCACACAAGAATATCATGAATCAAAATAAGCTTGATAGGCAAGACAACAAAGAGAACAACGCCACTTGGCAAAATATGTCAGACAGCAGATGCTTGCATAGAAGAACGATGTGTGCACATATTTGCTCAACAGTTCATTATCCACCATAACATAAGTTTGACAAAAATATCAACAACAGAAAAAAAAAGTTGTTTTCACTCCTATTAGAACAGTGCTTGTATTTATCTAGAGGATTAAATAAGTTCCATCGCCACTTGAGATAATTAACAAAGATTTTGTTTGATATCATTTGTGTTAAATGAGTTTTACATTATCACTGGGTTCACAAATAAAGAGATGTCAAATACACAATAAAGATAAATTTAATATTAATTACCATTTTTCAATAGTAATATTTGAAAATGAAAGTAGGGAAAATATGTTAATTAATTATAACAGTAAAGAATCAGTTTTATAACAAATAATTAATTTTACATTTAATATGTGTAAAATAAATGAAAGTAACAATTTAATATTGAACTAGTACATTCAGGATTGCAGTATCTATATTTAAAAAAAAAAAAAAAAAAAAAAGTCATTGAACAATAACAATCATGTAAAAAGTGGCTATATCATGTTTCAAACATTTTCCTTTTCCTCATTTCTTCAATCCTAAATTATTTCCATCGAGGCCACTTAAATTGCCCCAAATTCAATATTGGGCGTGATGGTGGAGGTGGGATCTAGCTCTGGATGTCGCCATATCTTGCATAGTCCCCTGCAGTCTGGAGAGTCTTAATGAAATTTAAAATAATACTAACTAATCTAGACTTCAAGCTCAATATGGAAGCCATGAATGCTGTCAATTGTCAAATATTATTATACAGAAAGAAACAATAGACATGTTACAAGATCGGATCAAAAAATCTTAAACTTGTGCATCCAAGAATCATCATCATACTCAACCTGTTTGTGAAGAGCTTGTTCCTGATAATGCCTTTCATAGTTATAGATTGGATCTCAATAACTACCTCCTTCATCCCTGTTTTCGCCATACGGATTTGAACTTCCAAAAAGATAATCTGCAGTTTCTTTCCACAGGTTGCTGCTGCTTTCTTCATTAAAAACTTGTTGACAATCATGGCCTCTCTTGTTATTCCTAGCTAAACAAGGCCAATAACCAAATATGCTTTCACAAAGGTCCATTGCTTCCAAGCCATACCCGGATGGAGTTTGAGTTACTCGTGTGTCGTATTCATAGCTATTTCCTTCGTTTGATCGGTTTCCATTGTTAGGCCTGGCAGGGTTATCTTCACAATTATTTTCATGACCATCTTCTCCGGTGGAACTGCCGTGAGTATTGTCATACTCTTTGTTTTGTCCATCTCCTTTGCTAGCCTGCAGCGTATCTTCATTGGTTGGAGCTTGTTTACTTTCAATATGAGGTTTTGCTGCAGACTCGTCGACATCTTTCTTCCCGTAAGGAGACTCTATGGATCCAAGATTGACACCGTTCGAAGGCAAAACACTTGAATCTGACATCGAACGAGGATAACATAGATTATCTGAGGGCGGAAGGGGTTTGCCATACGTTTGAGTAATATCATAACCTCCACAATAAGGTGTTGGATCATATTCTTCAAATTCAGTATCATCAAACTCTGAATTTGAGATAGAGTAAGAGACTCTACTATGAGTAACAGAAGGATTGTAATCGCCATGGTAAAGATCATACACGATGGATTTTGGCTCACAGAATGTGGATACAGAGTATGCAATTGCTGAGTGGTTCACAGAAGGATAAGAAGCATCATAATAAGGAGTGGGATTGTACTGAAAGAAGTTTTGGTTGCTGAATTCATGGCTAGAATCAGCAATTACTGAGTGGTTCATAGAAAGATAATAGGCATCATAATAAGAGGTGGGATTGTACTCAAAGAAGTTTTGGTTGCTGAATTCTTGGCTGGAATCGGCCATTAAAACTTGCGATGGAACATTATCATAATTTCTACTATAGGGAATTTGATAACTCTCACCCAGATAAGAATGATGATAATCGGCGCTGGAGTAAGCCATATTATGCAATCATCGATTCCCTGTCTTTATAGAACATAGACCTCCATAAGAACATCAAAGTAAATACAGAAAAAGAATCTAAAATCAAAGATAATAGATTCAACCTTCTGATTCTTCTCTCCGTCCTTTAAATTTCCATCCATGTATCAGTATCATTATCTCTGCCACACAGTTTTTATCTTTAAAAAAGGAGTGCTAGAATACATGTGAGGAAAATGTCATATTTTGTTTGGATAAGTGGCCTTAGATTTTTCTTAATTGCAATCAACTACATATTGGACTATTGCCAATACCTAGGCCCTTCAGTGACGACAAGAAATTTCCAAGTCACATGATGGCTAAAGCAATTTCTCCCAAATGGCTGAAATGAAGGTGACAGAAAGAGAATCTAAAAAGTTTCCTTGCACAAACTTTGTTAAAGAGTTACTTGCACGCCACACTCTTGTTGTCTAGTCGGCATCACGGCCCTACAGATGAAAAAAGGTATTATATACATTGAAGATATGGTTTTAACTGTTAGAGACGATGGCGTTTGGATAATCACATTGTGACTCAGCCAGTTGAATCATTTTACATATGTTTCATGTGGACATTTCAAAGATTGGAAAGAAGATACCACTGCTTTGTAAGTAGAAAAAAAATAAAAGATCCAACATTCTAGCCTATTTACAAAGATGAGCATCTTTCACTGTTTTCAGGAGCTATTTGTACCTTTCCTGCGTTAGCGAGTCTCCGCAAATATCAATCGATGCGCTTTTTTATTTAGTGCGAATTATAATGCTTCTGATGTATAAATTAATGTCACTTTTCATTTTCTGATTCCTCTATCTAAATTGTTGTCCAATGGAATCAACGATATATTTTACTATTAACTAAACGCCAATTCTAACAAGGTTAGCATTTATTATGGTAATTGATCAACCTCAATCAATTGGTTAGCACAACAGTCCCATTAATTCTAAAGGGACACAGAAATTGCTTTTGAGAACTTGACATACATGTTTTTCACTTTTTTCAAACGGGAATATATATATACCATTCCTGGAAGTAGAACGGGAAACGGCTTACTTGGATTGAAGAACGAGCGTTCGTCTAGATGGAACGGGCGTTCTAAATTTGTCTGGAAGTTTCCCTAATTTGGGAAAAATGATGAACGACCTGGGGAACGGTGTCGTTCATGCCTAGAAAGATTTGCCTGAGGATAGGAACGGGTGTCCCATGATTTACAAAATGGGTTAATGTCAGTTTCCGAAATATTATGTCAGGGTCCAAATTGAAAAGATGTGATACATTTGGACTGTCTGAAAGGGACGACAAATACGGGGGACATTCTGTTATGAAATGATGAGGTGTTTGGGGGTAATACGAGATTTTTTGAAAATTTAGGGGGCAAATAAAATTTTGCAAGTCAACTCCTTTATATTAAGTTAGGGCCGACCGAGAGAAGATAAGAGAAAGAAAAGAAGAAGAAGAAGAAAGGAGAGAAAGGAAGGAAAAGAGAGAAAGAAGAAGGAAGAAAGGAGGAAGAAAAAGGAGGAAAAGGGTTTGGATCGGCCGAAAGAGTGAGTAAAATGTGAAATCCAACATCTATTTGCGTGAGTAAGCCTTAGAATTAGAGTTTTACTTCAGTCCTCCCCTTCATCCACTTATTTTTAGGGTTCTAAGCCAACTATTCTCTAAATTTGGCTCAACAGGAGAAGAAGAAGATCTTAGGGAAGATTCACACCAGTTGGGTTGAGCTTCAAAAGTTGTGAGCGGGAAAAACCTAATCCTTAATTTTATCATAGCAAAAGTTATCATTAATAATGCTTTCATTTGCTTTATAATTATATTTAGAAATGTAAAGCATGTTATTGGTTAATTATTTTGTCAAAAGCTTGAATTGTTGATTTGCATAAATGGATTGAATTTTGATGCTTTTGGCAAAATGTTTGATAGGGAAATGAAAATGGGTTGAGATTGTTAATTTTGAGAATATGTTTATAAAACTTGCATTTTCACCCTTATATTTCAGGAGATATTATCATATTCTTTGAAATGAAGAAAGGCATAGATTTTATGAAAAAGTATATGTTTATGAGAAAGACAATATAAAGATAATAGCAGTTTTTCAAACCACCCTACGAAGTATCCATCCCCTCAAGATACAGTTATGAATTCAGTTTATGGCTTTGCGCATGCATATGATAGTTTTCAATGCTCTATTTAAGTGATGCAAATTCCACTAGGTATGACAGATTCAATTGCTTCGCCCGCGCGATGATAAAGCTTGTCATGTATGACAGATTTTCCCCTTTAGCCTGTGTGTGGGACGCTCACCAGGTAGAGCAGCTTCCCCTGTGTGGTGACAGTTTTCAGTATCAGATTGAGATTATGGTACAGAATCAACTTTTAGTTTAAAGAATAAGAATTAGTACTCAATTTACAATATTTAGAGCAGCTATTAGTATCCAAGGATATTGACTTTGTAGTTGCAATCATTCGACATGAATATTCGAGATGCTCTAATTGATCTCAATGATACCACTTCAATCATAGTTTTTTTTTATTGAGTCATGCTACAGTTACCGAAGGATGTGCACCGAATGACATGGTGAAATCCTGACTGCTGATTCATTATAAGTTAATATTAATCGATAGTAAGGATTTTGTCACGTCTTTCGGTGCACAAATTTAGTGTGTAATTTTTGATAACTCTATCATTTTCCTTTTTTATTCAATTAAGTACATATGTGTCTAAGCAACCACCTAGGTTAGACTACAAGGGGTTTGTCATCAATTTAATGTAAAAACACTCAAAACATGTATATATATTCATATCATATCTATCATATACATGTTCATATAATATTCACATATACATTCATGGAATTTGTGGAAGCTAAATAACTTTATCGCTAACCTCTAGCCATAACAATTTGTTGTTGCCATCTTCTTCAAAGATTACAGGTTCTTTCAATGCATTGCAATTTTCTCAGAATGATGGTTTTAGGAATATCAGAATTAACTGCATGCATTGGGGACCTGTAACTGTTCCCATTTTAAAGCACCCAAAAGTCTTTTCATCAAAGATAACTGTTGAGGATAACTGCTCAACTGCTAAGAAACGGCTCAACAACTAATTATTTTATAAAACTAATATATAAAAGTGCATGACCAAATAGTAATTTTAGCCAATGAATTTTAATTAATTACACAATCCACAACATAGAGTTGTATATTCTTTATGTTTAATTAGAAAAATAGAATTGCATGAACCATAGCAGTAAGTCCATTTTAAACAAGTATTACTTTCCATGTATTACTATGCAAATTTTCTCTTTATAAATAAATGCTTAAATGTGGAATATTACTTTAGATTGTTTTCTCTTTTAAGTTGTTCCAAGTCCTCTAGAATGTTTGTTATTCTCCAACCAAAATGTATATAACTTAAAAGAGAAAACAATCTAAATTACAAAGTTTTAGAGAATGAAAGTATTACCTCTCAAAGTGACAAAGCAGGACGTAATCTCATTTGAACTACATGAGCCTTGAACGTCTTTGGTGGCATGCCTTTTGTCAGAGGATCAACAATCATCTGCTCGATATGTATGTGTTTAATAAGCACTTCTTTGGCTTTAATGTGCCCCCTTATTGTTAAGTACTTAATGTCGATGTGTTTATTTCGACTTCCACTCTTATTATTCTTAGCAAAGAACACAACATCTGAATTTTCACAATACAACCTTTTTAGCCTAGAGACAGACTCAACAACTCCAAGCCCAAAAATTAAACTTCACAACCAAATACCCTGTGTAGTAGCCTCAAAATAGGAAACAAGCTTAACTTCCATGGTAGAAGTGGAAACCAAATATTGTTTGGAACTTCTCCAAGATATACCACCTCTGGCTAACATAAAAACATATCCGGATGTTGATTTTTGAGAGTCAACACATCCAGCGAAGTTTGAGTATGAATATTTGATGACTTCTAAAATGTCAGACCATATATATGTAAGCATGAAACCTTTAGTTCATTGAAGATACCTTATGACCTTCTTTGCAGCTCTTCAATGATCTAAACCTGGATTACTTTGATATCTTCCCAACATGCCAACTGTAAAAGCAATGTTAGGTCTAGTATAGACCTAAGCACACGTTAGGCTTCCAATAGCTTAAGCATAAGGAATGTTCTTCATTTGTTCCTTTTCAATCTCAAGTGTGGGACATTGGTTCATATTGAACCTGTCACCCTTAACAATGGATGCAACACTGGGTGAACAATCCTTCATCCTAAATCTCTCAAGAATTTTAGGCTTCCTAAGATAGTCCTAAAACATGTTGAGACCTATCCCTATGAATCTTAATGCCAATGACATGAGACCCCTCACACATATCCTTCATACTAAAGTGTTGAGAGAGAAATTATTTCATCTCATGCAATAAACCCAAATCATTGGTTGCAAGTAGAATATCATCTACATATAACACAAGAAATATGATTTTGCTCCCATTGACCTTGTGGTATATATACTGATCCATAACATTCTCTACAAAACCAAATGAAGAGATAACATTGTGAAATCTAAATACCACAGTTGGAAAGCTTGTTTAAGTCTATAAATGGACTTCTTAAGCTTGCAAACCAAATGCTTACCATCACTTGAAATGAACCCATCATATTGTTTCATATAAACCTCTTCCTCCAAATCTCCATTGAGAAAAATTGGTTTCACATCCATTTGATGTAAATCTAAATCGAAATGGGCAACTAATACCATGATGATGCGGAAGGAATCCTTTTTAGAAACTAGAGAAAATGTCTCTTTATAATCAATCCCTTCCCTTTGTTTGAACCCCTTGATAACAAGACTAGCCTTGTATCTCTCAATGTTGCCTAATGAATCCTTTTTGATTTTAAATACCCATGTACAACCAATAGGTTTCTTTCTAGCAGGCAACTCAACAAGATCCCAAACTTTATTATCTGCCATAGAATTTATCTTATCAATCATGGCATTATACCACAACTGAGATTTACTATTGTCCATAGCTTGTGAAAATGTGTCTAGGTCATCTTCAACACCTATGTCACAGTCAGACTCTTGAAGATACACTACATAATCAGTAGGAATTTCTGATTTCTTTGCTCTAGTATATCTCCTTAATGTTGTATCAATAGTCTCTTGTTGAGATTGTTGCACAACTGGTTGTTCCTCCTATGGTGGAGGTTTTTTAGAATGATCTTCTAAAACAATCTCAGTAGAACGTAGACTTTGAATTATTGGTTCCTCATTGTTCACCCTATTTAGATGAACAGCCAATCTTTTACTTGATGTAGGAGCATTATCTGAAACATCAATTTTCTCAAAGACTAAGTCTTTGAGTTGGTCACTCCCACTGACCACATCATTCTCAAGAAATTTGGCATTTCTTTATTCGACAATTCTTCTAGAATGGTTTGGACAAAAAAACATGTATCCGTTGGATTTCTCAGCATATCCAATAAAATGTGCACTAATAGTCCTAGGATCTAACTTCCGTTCTCATGGATTGTAAACTCTAACTTCAACTGGACAACCCTAAACATGTAAATGATTTAAACTCGAATTCTAACCGTTCCACAACTCGAATGGCATTTTGGGAACCGCATTAGTTGGAACTTGGTTTAGTATATACGCTGCAGTTTTAAGAACTTTGATCCACAAAGAATGAGGAAGTTTGGAGTTACTCAGCATACTCAGTACCATATCCATTAATGTTCTATTTCTCCTTTTTGCTACACCATTCTGAGATCCTGTGCCAGACAAGGTGTATTGAGCCATAATACCTTGCTCTTGAAGAAATTTAGCAAATGGACCAAGTGCTTATCCTCCTAGTTAGTAAATACGAGTACGGTAGAAAAAATGGTACAGGAATTTTATGGGTATGATACATCAAATGGGAAAAATACGTTTGTAAAAATTTGGCCATAAAATTCGGATACGGAAAAAATATAGTAGGGGTATATACAGGTTTAATACGACACATTGTCAATAATACGTTTTGAAAAATACGGCAATATCAATCTTGGTTTTAACACTTTTCATGGACCACCTGGTTAAAATCAATATAGCATTTCAAATGGAAAGTATTCAATTAACTAATAACCATTAGACCTAATAATATAATACAATATATAACTAAGATTCAAATTATAGTCTTCAGACTCAAACACAATATATAGCCAAGATTCTGTTATAGTCTCAAATCAAACACATAACAAAACCAAAATTCAAAGTCGAACTAGAGCTCCAAACAAATAATACAACCTAGATTCAAATTATAGTCTATAACAGAAACTCACCCTAGTTAGTAAATACAGGTACGACAAAAAAATGGTATGAGAATTTTACAGGTATGATACGGTAAATAGTGAAAAATATGTTTATAAAAATTCAGGAATAATTCGGATATGAAAATAATTCATGAATAAAACGTCTGAGGCATATGGTTCGCGAATAATATGAATGTATTGATAACATACAAAAATTTGCAAATGATATGTGAATTATACAATTAGGCGTATAATTCACATTTTATTCTCGAATTTACTAACTAGGCTTGTCTTGTACCAGTGTATCTACCATAATATTCACCACCTCTATTAGATCTCACTATCTTAATTTGTTTTCCACATTGTTTCTCTACTTCTACTTTCTATATTTTGAAAGCATCCAACGGTTCATCCTTGGGATGAAGCAAGTAGAGATACATGTTTCATGATTGATCATCAATAAAGATGATGAAATATTTATGACCGTTAGAGCTCATGTCAGAATAACAAATATTTGTGTGTATGATTTCTAAAAGTTCAAAGCTCTTCCTTGCACCTTTCTTGGATTTATTAGTCTGTTTTCTCTTAAAGCAGTCTATACAGGTATCAAAGTCAAGAGTTTCAAGAACTCTAGCATTTACCAATTGTTTTATCCTATCAATGGAGATGTGTCGTAATCTCCAATACCACAAAAAAGAAGATTTTTCACTCATAACTATATGTTTAATTCCAGTACTAGCATGTGAAGTCATCAAACTATAAGGAACATTATCGCTTAAGTGAATTTTAAACAAACCATCAACCATAGTACCATTTCCAACAATAGTGAGTTATTAACTAAATTAAAAGAACTACCATAAAAGTTAAAAAAGTATCCACAAGGTACAAGTTTAGAAACTAAAATAAAATTCCTATAAAAACTAGGAATATAAAAGGTTCATTCCAAATCCAAAATAAAATTAGTACTTAAAACAAGTCTAAATGTTCCAATAGCTTCAACACGTGAAGGCATCCTGTTTCCTAAATAGATTCTGCATTCACTTCCCATCGATTTCCTTTGATCCAGTAAACCCTATTGGTATTAGAAACATGGATTGTAGACATATAATCAATCCACCAATCAATATGAGAAACACAAATCATATTAGATTCATATGTGAGGTTACCTTTCTTGTCAAGCTAGGCATTTCTTTTAAGACAATCCTTCTTCATATTGTTAGAGTGATTGCTCTAGAGCCAATCAATTATTGTACAATTGCCTCTTTGTAATAATGTTTATTTATCAATAAAAAACATATTCTTCTATATCATGTAAATCATGTGTATTGATATATGTCCTTAGGATGGTAGAACTGTGACTAGGGTATCAAGTGTTTTAAATCTTGATAGTGAGAACCCTATGATCACATATGGTGGCTATTCTAGAAATGTTTATAGCCCCAGTATTATTCTGACCAAGGAAGATAATACAGTAAGGCTATCATAATGTTAAACGACCCTGTCAAAAGATAGTGACTGATCTCACTTGTCAAGGTTGTTTGCTGACAACCTAGTGCAATGCATGGGTGCTTACTAGAGGCAAGTTCACTAGCCAAACCCATCAGAGGAACCCTAGTGTTTATGGAATAAATCCTCTAACGAATTGTGGTGCATGTGATCCTTAGACTTGAGATCACCGGAGGCCTTGTGCACCGATTGGTGTAGTTTGAGACTAGCCTAATGTTATTCTATTCAGAGTTATCAATACGGTAGTTATTGGCTACATCGACGAGTGTATCAAGACTATGGTGGATCGACAAAGGATTTATCACTCCTAGGTACGGGAGAAGTTATCTCACTGCGCAATTCAGTAAATGGCAATGACACCAAATATGTGGCCACAATGGGATTGAATTGTTGCTCAATCCAATTTATTAATCTGGTCATTGGTTTAATAACTGAATACAAAGATATCGAGGATAACTGAGGTTGATACTATTTCTATACCTCAGCCTCGATGATAATGTATGATTAAAAGATTTCATTGCATGGTAACCATATCGTTGATAGGTAGCTATTATGTTGAATCCGAATTTATCGGGTGACCATGATGCATTACTTGGGGCCAATCTTGGTCTGTATGTAATGAAACGATTAATTGGTATTAATCGCGATACTACTCACTGCCGATATGAGTCACACACTTAGAAGATAATTTAAGAATCAATTTGTGAAAGGAGTATTTTCGTCTTTTAGGATGAAAAGGTATTTTGATAAACTCACAGTGCAATTAAATTTGTTAAGGTTGTTGCCTGTATTTAATTTTAATATTAAAATTATTTATTTAAATATATGTTTGCATATATTTAAATAAATTATTATTAATCAAGTGTTAATATATATATATTAATTGATTTTAATAATAATAATTATTATATAAAATTAAAAATACCATAAAAAGGTGTTTGGTTACAAGGATGGATTAATATGTGAATCCATGGCTATTCCTAATCAGATTAGGGTTTTAATTAAGTGACACTAAATAAGTGAAACTTAATTAAAACAAATTATGAGAATTAATTCATTCAATTGAATTAAAACAAAAACCCTAGCCACACTCTCTCTCACTCATGTTCTCATTGATTGAAGAGAAGAATTTTTCTCTTCATGATTCTTTGATAGTTGATTATTGAAACCATCAAGTGGATCTAGCAAATCCCTTTTTGGTTCTACAGATTGTCTTCATGTGGATCAACATTCATGCGATTCTACATTGAATCAGAACCAAAATCAAATCAGACTTTTGAAGGAGCCTCCAAACGTACGTAAGTAAATCTAAATCCTTGTATGGATTTATTGTTAATTTGGCTTATACATATTTTGCATGAAAATATTGTAATCAATTCCCGGATCTTGGTGCAAAAGTAATTGATTTTTTTTCTGGTTTATTATTGTTTTTCTGCTGCGTATGGGAGATCAATTGCTTACACGTGTCTTTTCTTTTTACAGAAGAAACACTTGGTGTTGTCCTTATTTCCTTTGCTCCTAATCTCATGCAACTTGCCTTTTCCCTTCCACTTCTTATTCTTGCTTGAAGTGTACTTGACATTTCTTATCACCAGATGTGCAGTTTCACTAACTTCCTGAAGCAATCTCTCCTCATCTTGAATACACATGGTCAAAAGTTCATTGATTGACCATTTAGCCTTTTGTGTGTTATAGGATATCTTGAAAGGAGTATAATGAGATGAGAGAGAGTTCAGGACATAACGGACAAAGAAATCATCATTAATCAGCATCTGAAGGGACCTTAACTAAGTAGCAATGTCCCTCATTTTCATAATGTGCTCACAAACTCCTTTAATATCAGTGAGCCTCATGGATGTCAACCTACTCATAAGGGTGTTGCATAATGCTTTATCTGATGTTTCAAACTGAGCATGAATAGCATTCATCAGATCCTTGACATTCTCACGCTCCGATATCGACCCATGAATACTACTCATAATGTGAGATTTGATAAACTTCATGCTTAAAGGTTGGACCACTCCCACCGTTCATACAAAGCAATCTCAACCTAAGTGCTAGTATCTGTAGGTGCAGGTGGCTCTTCCTAACGAAGAGCATAGTCAAGTTCAGCGCATCCTAAATGAAGAAGGACAACCTCCCTCCACTTTTTGTAGTTGTCACCACTTAAATAAGAAACTTTGTCCTCAACCATCATCAAGGTTTGATCAACTGTAGGTATATCAACAGAAATGCTTACTAAATAAATTATAAGGCACAAACCATCAACAACAATTATAAATTTACCAATGTAAAATAAATAACAAATAATAAATGAATTGACATATCATAAAATCTCCCTGTGGGTAAAGACATTACATATTATGATTCATTATCTTTTAATGATGAAACTAAAAATTATTAATATTTCATAATACCTGTGGGCTGATTAGAAAATAAAAATAATTTCTATTTCATTCTAATTAATCATGAAAATATAACATTCCTTGTGGGTAAAATGATTATATTAACATGACTAACCACAAAACGATGTCATGAACTTTAATATGATCATAATTAATATTACGTAATGCATATATTATCATAACTTAGAAGTTGTGGCCACTCTAAATTAATCAAATATATACGATTATAAGACATCACATAATTACAACATATAATATTGCATATAACACAACATAATGCAAATTAAAACAAGAATATCACATTATTTATGCATAAAAGACTAATACATGCCATCATAACAATCACACATGCTGACACAGACTCCCACGTGCCTCCATGATCCTCTCACATGCCACCACGCGCCTCCAAACACTTCCCACGCGCCGCCATGCTCCCGCACACACCCAAACACACTCCTCACACTCTTGCACATGCACCCACGCACATGCACGCACCATTGGTTAAACCCAGGTTTGTTTGACTCGTTGACCAGGTCCGGTTGACCCTTTTGACCAGTTTGTTGACTTGGTTTGAACCAGTTGGATTGTAAATCGGCTTTGACCAAGTCGGTTTGACCCATTGGGTCGTTGACTAAGTCAAATTGACCTAGTTTGACCTTTGACTTTTGCTGGGTTGGTTTGACCCATTTCAGCCTTGACCAGGTCGCTTTGATCCATTGACTCAATTTCTGTAACTTTTTAACCTATTTCTGCAGTTTTTAACAGCTTGATTTAAGCCAATTTTCTGACGTTTAAGAGAGGAAACTTCAATGTGGACTTATATAGGGCCTATGTTAGTGGCATCCCAAATGACGTTTCCATCCCAAATCAACGCCGCAAATGGCGGCCAAAATCACCCAAAAGGTGATTTTCACCAAAACTTTAAACTAGCATAATTTTGCAATCACAACTCCGTTTTTGGCAAATAATATATCATTGGAAAGCTCTTTCAACAAGGATTCCAATTATACCAAAATTGAAAACAAAAATGATTTATACAAAAAATTATGTAATATTTACAGTTACGGGTTTTAATATAAAAAGTCCCATTTTTATGCAATATACTCCAAATCTGCAGCAACAACTATATGCCAAGCTGAGATTAAAAGAAGGCTCTGATACCACATGTAAGATCAATAATGTAAAAACACTCAGAACAACATATTTATATATTCATAACATATCTATCATATACATGTTCATATAATATTCACATATACATTCATGGAATTTGCGGAAGCTAAATAACTTTATCACTAACCTCTAGCCATAGCAATTTGTTGTTGTTGTCTTCTTCAAAGATTACAGATTCTTCCAATGCACTACAATTTTCTCAGAACAATGGTTTTGGGAATATTAGAATTAATTGCATGTGTTGGGGACTTGTAAATGTTCCCCTTTTAAAGTACATAGAAGTCTTTCCATCGAAGACAACTACTGGGGATAACTAGTCAACTGCTAAGAAACTACTCAGCAGTTAATTATTTTATAAAACTAATATATAAAAGTGCAGGATCAAATAGTAATTTTTGTCAATGAATTTTAATTAATTAAAATTCTAACATTTCATGGATACATCATGCAATATTTTACAAAAAGCTTATATTTTACTTTCAAATTTTAAAAAAGGGTCATACAAGTAATTTTCTCAATTGTAAGACAATGGTGGTTTCAATTTTTATTTTGTTTTGTTTTGTTTTGTTTTGTTGAATATCATAGCCACCCTCGATTCTTCCTCTGGGTTTAGAAAACTAACAATGACATCCTCAAAACCCTTTGACCATTTATTTTTCATCAAGATCCAAGGATGAAGGTGTAGTTGTATGAAAATGATTATCACTGAAACATGTATACAGTGAGACTTAAACTCTTACATTTTGTTTGAATTACTGGAACTCACACCACAAAGGCAAAATTAATTAGTTTTTTAGTTAAGTTTATTCACCCTTAAGATGTAGTTAACTCTTAAACACCTTAGAGATTTTTTAAAAGTATTAAATATCCCTAAATAGAAGGGGTTTTGATATTTATAGACTTTTTTATTTTCTTTTTTAAAAATCCTTTTTGATATTTTCAAGGGGTTTTTGTAATTTCAGGAGAGTATATAATATTGTCCTAAAATACTTAAAAGTGTTTAAGACTTAGCTATCTTGTAAGGCTGAATAAAATCAACCCTTATTTATTTCATTATTCATTTTAAATTAAGTAAAATATATACATTCTAACTTAAGATTTCATCACTTACAAAACCTCAATAGATTATGTTCAACATATCTAGTTAGACTTATTAGGAGATTATTGTAGCTTCTCCTTTAATCACTTTTAAAAGCTAGCCCGGCTCGGCCGGTTTGACGGGGAACTAGCCTTAAAAATCGGGGGTGTGTATTCACCCAGTTTGACCCATGGTTGGACCGGGGTCACTGTAGAAACCTACCGATACAATCAGCTTTGGGGGAAAATCAGGTGAACCCTTAACCCCCAATTTTCAAGCTCTAAAAACTAAATTTCTTTCTGGTGTTCCCCATATTTGCATTCTCTGTTGAGCCCTAAAAACTAACCCATTTTCTTCCTTCCATTTGTGATTTCATCATCTCATCTCTTCGGTGCTTCCTTCATTTCACAATAGCACATTCGTTTCACTTCGTTTTCTTTTGCTAGGTTAATTGGAAGGGTTTAAGGGGTGGGGAGAGGTGAGGTGGTTGGTAAGGTAGGCTAGGGGTACGTGCTACTTGGGGGTGCTGTTTTTTTTGTTTTTTCCTATTTTTCTTTTTAGATTCTTCCTGTGTGTGGTCTTGCAGCTGTTGGGCTAATTGGTGGTTTGGGACTAAGTGTTTTGTGGCTTGCTATCTTGACTAGTCATGCGTTTATGATGTGATGACTGAGAAGGGTGGTGTTTTCTCTGGTTGGTTACGATTGTGTGCTGGCTCGATGTGATGTAGTGGGCAACTGCTGTCTTGGTTTTGGGGGAGGGTTTCATGTCTCCATTTTCTACTTGACTAGGTTGGTGTGCTATGCCTGTTTAATGCTGAGTGGTTTGGTTGTTTCCAGGGTGTTGGTGGGGTGCCAACCTTTGGATAGTGTAGTGTGGGTAGTGCTTTGTTTATGTTGATATGGGCTGCTACTGTTTGGTGCTAGTGTAGTGTTTGATGTTGTGTGTGATTTTTTCCTTTTTGTTGGCTATCATGTGGTTGTTGTCCTTGTCGAGCCGATAGTCACGGCCACAAAATTAAACCTAATCACCATAGTTGCGATAAGTAAGGTCAAATCCACAGGGAGCAATTACTATCGACCTAATGTATATTTGAGTAAATGAAAGGGAATTGGTGATTTTTAATCAACTAATATCCTAAGAAATAAAATGCAAGAATTAAATTGATAACAAGAACACAAATGTTAGAGACGTTGCCCTACGGTTTTGCCTCAACTCAGGATTGACACACAATTTTTCTTCTTACTCTTAGATTTCCTAAACTCATGAGGCTAGGAAAATCACATAAAAGTCTCTCAACAAACTAGGTATACTCAATCTTGTCTCCTTGTCGTCTTAGTTATAGGTTGACTGGTTAAAAACTATCTTCAATTAACAAAGAGACACAAACAATTAAAACCACTCATTGGTATAAAGAGAATAAATACAATCCATAATCCCTATAATACAATCACAAATTTATCTCACTTGAATGAATTCACAACAAAAACATTACTAAATATGATATATAGCATGATTTTAATCATTATCGGAACAATTGGAAGCCATAATCCATCATTTAGAACACTCAAACCCAACATTCAACATGCAATCAATTTGATTTCACAATGATCTAACAAAGGAATTCATAATTCAAATCATGCAGTGTTATTGCAATAGAATCGAAACAAAGCAATCCTCAAATCACAATACTTAACAATCAAATCATGTGTTCAATATATAATTAATAATCCAATTAGTTGAGAGTTTTTATGAAGAGGAATAGCCTCAGGTCTTGGTCTCCCCTCCACCTAATGGGAAAACGGAGCTCAACCGCTCATGATAGTGCTGACAGTGGTTGGAAAGTCGAGAGTGGGGTTGGTCATGGGGAAGAGGAAGGAACCAACAATGAGATGGTGTGCTTCGTGGTTGGAGAAGATGATGAAAACAACTGAAAGATGAAAATATGAAACTCGCCATAAAACGTTAGTGTTCAATGGTGGTTTCCAGCAACCGATAGCAAAACGATGATTCATAGGTACCAGGAGGTAGATCTCAAGCTAAGGAGTGAGGATCGGTAGCTGGGAAGGTGCAACGTCATCAGAAAAGGAACGAAATCTGGCGTGGAAGATGAAAAGTCACAAAATGGAATATGAAGAATCATGGCCAAACTATGGTAGAATCGGCTTGGGAATGCTCCGGTAAGGCTGTGAAAGAGATGGTTGGCAAATGGGAAGCTAGATCATCACCGAAAAACGTCAAAACGTGTTGGAAGTTGAAGAGACACAACGTGGCAATGGGGATGATGTGGAGGAC